>NC_092514.1:3519685-3878185 GCF_047511675.1 Marmota flaviventris | reverse complement strand
TCTATAAACTCAGCAAAAATTATTAGAAAACAAACCTTTTTGTGAGCTATACTACTTTGAACATTTGACATACCAAATGCAAAGTTTTTTTTCTCCATTTGAAAACAAATTATCTAGAAAAAAAATAATCTCATAGGCAATGTATCTCATCATAAAAAAGGAAGCATCAGTGACAAAAAGTTAAATACAACTGGATATATATATATATATATATATATATATATATATATATATATAATATCCTTATCTATCTGTCTATAGATATCTATAGATAGATATTCTTATTTATCTATCCATTTATCTATCGATCTATCTATCTAGAATATGCTAGCAAGCAAGTACTAAACGAGAGGGACTTTATTAGGGAGATTGGCTCAGCTAATTATGGAGGCTAAGAAGTGTGGGATAGGCTTTCTAAAATCTGGATAACAAGCAAAGAGTGTAATAGGGCTTAGCCCAAGTCTAAAAGCCTCAGACCCAGAGAAATAATGGTATGTTCTCAATCTATGCGCAAAGTTTGACAGAATTCAGATGGCTGCTGGTAAAAGACCTGGAGTCCCAAACTGGAGAGCCTGACATCTTGATGCCTAATGGCAGGGAAAGAATGGCACTACAGCTCCAGCAGAGAGAGAAAGAGAGGAAATTTGTCCTACTGTGCCTTTTTGTTCCATGTGTATTCCAGCTAATAGAATGGTGCCTCTCCACACTGTGGGTGAAGCATCCCCAACTCACTCCTCTGACTCACATGCCAATTTACTCTGAGGACACCCTCCTAAAAACACTCAGAGAAAATTGATCAGCAGATATCTAAATATCTCTTAATCCAGTATATCTGACACCTAAAAAAGACATAAAATTTATTAATTGTACTATATATGTGTTTGAAGAATTCAAGATGCAAATGAATACATTTCCCCGTGTGGCAAAAATAACATACACCAAATCATGAATCAAACTGCAATATCTCACTCTAAAGCATGTCCTTTCCAAGTTAGTAAATATTTTTCTGTATAAATGAAAAAATTCATTGAATACTTTAACTACAGTTAAAATTGTGATGCAGGTACTGAAGTCTTATTGCTTAATGGTAGGGTTCATTCAAACAATATATTAGTTAACCCAGAGCAATACCCACAGTTTAAACTTTCCAAAGATTGCAGAAGGCTTTTAGAATGAAGAAATTCTAACACTGTGACTTAAAAAGTGGGATCCAACATAAAGTAATTTAAGAGTAAACATATGCAATAATAACCATTATTTGTGTGTGTGTGTTTGGGGGTGGGTACTGAGGACTGAACCCAGGGCCTGATGTGAGCAAGGCAAGCACTGAGCTACATCTGTGGGTAATAATAACCACATTTTTAAATTTTAAAATAGCATGGTGATGCATGTGGATAGAATAATGGTTTGTCCTTTTTTCAAATATATTGTGTTCTCTGACCCATAGCCTTTGGATACTTACCAGGAATATATCTGCAGGCTACTTTATTTCCATTTTGCACACCTTTCAACACTTTCAAAGTCTTTATCCTGTAAATCTGGAGAAGTCTATTCCCTGCTATGTGCCCAGGCAAATGTCCGCTATTGTATTAATTTGTTAAATATGGTGAGTGTTTTGCTTGTTTGCTAGCCTCTTTCTCTGAACCAAATCTCTGCTTTGAACTCTTGTTGAGCCATAATATTTTTCTCTAAGAGTTGAAGTAAAAGATAGTCAGATATTGTGTTTTAGTAAGGAGAACCATTTCATTTTTTGTCTGAGTAGAAAATATCTCCTTTAACTTCTTCTATTTAACTCACTTAATATGTTTCTGGCAATAGATTTCTTACCCTATGTCCAATCCCTTCATTCCCAGTTATGTGTTGGCTATACCTGGAGCATTCTGGGTTCATCATTTCACCAGAATTTCCTTAATCACCTGTCAATTCATCTGTGTCTATGTGCCTAGTACACAGTATTTCACCCCTACCCCAGAAAATAGTCATTTTCATCAAATTAGCATTTTTTAAAAAATTAATACTCAAGCTTAACTTTCCATTGAAAGCAGAGAAATATGTTAAAATCATATAAACACTACTGTGCTTTTATGTGGCACATACTATGTAATATATATATTTTTTTCAATCTACCCACCTGAAAAATCAAACTGTTTTTTTTTTTTTAATAAGTCACCAGAAGTTACAGTATTCTCTATATTCTGTCAATACCATTTTCTCCTTATTTGAGTTCACAGAATAAACCTTGTTTTAGTAAGTTTTTTTTCACTGCTGTGACTAAAAGACCTGACCAGAATAGTTATAGTAGAGGGAAATTTATTTGAGGGCCACACAGTTTCAGAAGTCTTAGTCCACAGAAGGCTGGATCCATTCCTCAGGGCTCCAGGTGAGTCTGAACATATTGTAGGAGAAGGTAGAGGAGGAAAACAGCTTGATTCATGGTGACCAGGAGGCAGAGAGACTCCACTTGGTAGATATAAATACATACCCTAAAGCCATGCCCCAATTCCCATGTTTCCAGCCACACCCTACAACTTCAGTTAATCCCACCAGGAATTAATTCACTGATTATGCTAAGGCTATAACCTAATCAGTTTTCCTCCCAACCTTCTTGCATTGTCTCACACGTGAGCATTCAGGGGACACCATATCCAAACATAACAAACCTGAACAACAGAATTCTGTGAAAGACCCCTTGAAATAATATATTACTAAAATTTGAGTAACATTTTCATTAAGGTATATAATGAAAAAAAATGATGAAAATCATCATAATAAATAATAACCCTAATAAAATATTAAATATAGTATAATAATAAAGCAAAAAATAGAACATTGTCTTCTCTAGAACTTAATTAAGAAAAATGTTGAAATCTTAATTTTGGAGTGAGATTTTTTTTTTCACTGTAATATTTAACTAGTGACAGTCCACAATTCTGATTTAGTAGATAAATGGTGCCCAAAGTGGAAATGTTTACATGCACATGTCTTTGAAGGTAATATATATTGAAAATACAGGATTGTCAGGGTAATTTATGCAGAAGTTATTTTCTTATTCTGTGTGTATGTAAACACAGTGGAATGATCATTCTCATTTTGATTACTTATAATTGATTGCAAAAATTTACAAAGAGAAATTCTAAGATGGAAAAATAAGTCTCTCTAGTTCTCTACCATCAGTAGCAATAGAATTTCAGATTAAAAAAAAAAGACTGGTAACTAAATAACAACAATTTAACTTTTCCAAATTAAAACAATTTCAAAATACTGAACCCAAAGGGAAGAGACTGAGTCAACAGCAACCAACAAATACTTATAATTCATTTAAAATTTGTTTTACAGTATCTTACACATTATTATTTATTAATAGGTGACATTATAATGTTTTACTCTGATAATTTACATTTACAAGCTGTAAACTTTACTAATCATACAATCCAGTGAAAGTTCTGTAATTCTCTAGTTTCTCTTCATTGACATAAGTAAAATAAATTTATAAAGAAAATAAGAGGAATTAATGATGCTCTACTAGAGTATGAACTGGAAATAATTTTATGCCATAGCTAATAAAGTCAGGACCAAACAATTTGCTTAATGGGCACTATGAAAATATGCTTAACAGGCAATGCAGAAAAATGAATTACAGTGTTCATCTCTCAAACCCCCTTAGGCTATGCAATGTAGACAGTGCCAAAGCAAAAGAAAATCCTACTTTGAGTAATTACAAGGTAGAAGAGAATAATCAAATTAATTAAAATGGATGAATGGATTAGAAGAAAATCATGAAAATACCAAATATAGTATTTAAAAAGGGCATGATGCACTGCTTGATTGGAAAACCTCATCAACTATGACCTTTATATTAAACTAGAAAATAACCAATCAAGAGCTTCAATAATCTCTCTAGTAAATACATTCCAAGCTTTATCATTATATATAATTTATAGAACTGTCCTTCCTATTGTACTTTCACACAATTAAAATATTTTTTTATTCAATCCAGGGATCTAATAATGAAAGATCAACTAAATAAACACCCATAGAAAGCTCAAAAAAACTTATATATCAAATTCAGATCTTTCACATGAAAAAGAATAAAATATTCTAATAGATTGATAAATAGAATATCTATGTTGTGCTTTGTAAAGTATGTTCCTGATTACATGAATTTCTATCAGAGATCATGGAATTGATTTCTCTTGAGTTTAAGGATTTTAATAAGAAATGCAATTTTTCTTATGTATATTTTGAGTTAAATTCCCTATGATGGGAAAAAAGCAAAAATTGGATTGCCCTCTTATGTATTCTTTACTGGACTGATTATCACATCTCCAGACACCAAGAGTTCACTTGTGTCAGCCTACTCCAAAGAATTGGCTTTGTCTGATAGACAGTAAATATATGTGTCTCCATCCCTGTCTTAAACTCTGCTTTCAGAAAAATTCAATTCATTTTCTTAATAAAATGAATTGCATTTTCCTCAAAGATTTGTCTTTCTTTACTCTTTAATAGAAAGGCTCTTATCTCCTTCTCTTGTCCTCACATTTTGTCTCAATGTCCTATTTTTCCACTATAGTATATTGTCAGCCCATCATCTATAAGAATTTGTTTTCTTTAATCCTTAGAGTGATTTTAGCAGGTACACAAGCATTATCATACCTTTGTTTTTTTTTATTTGTTTGTTTGTTTTTTTTTTTTCAACTGATAGTATATGTAGAACTTGATAGTAGAAACGTTTGCTTGAGATCATGCATTTAGTTAGTGGTAGATTTGAGATTAGAATCTGGGCAGTCAGATCAAACTTTTTTTACTGCTATACCATAATGCCACTTTCTATAATTTAAGGAACCCACTGTTAATGGACAGTAGGACCTATCATGATAGTCCCTTTTAGAAACAGATCAAATCTTCATTTAGATCTTGCACAAGTATGGCTAATTAAAATTCCCTATATATTGAGGGATTATGTATAAATATATTTTAGACTTTTATTCTAGGTATGCAATTTTTGCAAAGTCTCCTTACAAAGCCATTAGGGAAAATGCTCTAAAAATTTTGGATAGAAAGCAAAAGAAAGATTTTGGATGGCAATTCACTTAGACACTCATTCAGTTCTTTTTACCTGCTACCAACTTAATATAATTATCTGAATCTACAGTGCATTTTTCTTTATGTCCACACTGCCTTAGTTCCTAGTTTATCAAATTCTCTCATCCATTGTAGGTTCTAATTCGCTTAACCCTGTGCAAAACTCTTGTAGGTTTGAGGTTATATAATAAACTCTATTCTGTGGTTGCATCTATTTACTTGTAAATTAATGGATTATTTTTTTTTTCTGACCAAAGGTTTTATGTACCAATTAATGTTGTTTCTTAATTTATTCCCAAATATGTTATTTATTCCCAAATATGTTATTTCTTAGAAATCTCTGGCATTATTTCTATGTATATACATCTGTTTTGTTTAATTATTCCTTAATTCTAAATTTTTAATATTTGAATTTGAATATTTGAATTTTTAATATGTTGAATATATTTACATAGGAAAGTACCAGGACAGGTAGCAATATTTTTACTTACCATATTATTGTTTGACAAATTCACATATTTATTTTTACTATATTTAAGATTAGCAATCAATAGAATATAGTCAAAACTTAATTCTTTTTAAATTTCATTGGTGGGTTTAATTAGAAAGCACACAAATTTCAATAAACACTATAAATAGTCCTTGGAATCCTTGCATTTTTCTTCTGCCAAATTTTGTTTGGAATGTCTTTACAAAATTAATTGTACATCCCCTTTAATGAGTATTCTTGTTTTCAGGTTGTCATAACTTGTAGAGATCATTATGATTTGTCATATTATTTCAATCACTATTTCTATCTAAGAAATTTCATGTTATTTGTATAATTTGGTGAAATTGAGGGCATTACAATTAAAGTGAGGATATTAAAATTAGTTTTATGGGAAGAACATCTCATTCCTCCTGAATGGTTTGCATGTCTCTGCGCTAGTTTCTGTTTATTTTTATTATCAAGTGTTTTCATAATTCATTAACAAAAACAAAATGGACTTAGTTTTAGGTTGTTTATACAAATCCCCAGGAGTTGTTTCTTTATTAGAAATGGCCAAATAGTATTGATTAATTAAATAACTTCAAAAACTGAAAATATACACTAAATTAAACATTTAAAGCACAAATGATTTGGATTGTTTTTAAGAACAAGTGTGAAAATGCTTTTGATAAAATTGTTACTTTTTCACTACATAAGCATTATACAAGTATGTATATTTATGAATATTGGTGCAGTGTGTAAATACATTTCTCTTAAAACCCTACTTTCTTTTTTCTATAATATAATCTTGTTACATGAACATTTGTAATAAATAATTTCAAAGTAAAATTTAGGATTGCAGTTAAACCATGCTTATTTTGTATTATATTAGGGTAACATATATGAAATATCTTTACCTGAAATAAACTATTTTCTAAATGTGTGATTTCATGAAAAATATTTAGGGGAAGTAAGATGTGGAATATTCACATCCCAAGACTCCCATTATAGGTAGTCAATTAATGTTCATCTCAAGATAAATTATTTTGAGATATATTATATCACCTTTAAAATGCAATGTACTAATTATTCTGTTAAATGATCTAAATCCTACATGATTACCTAGTAAAGAAAATGCCTTTACAGGAAATATAATTTCTCTCAAATTTATGTCTCACTTAGGGGTTTTCAAGTTCTCATACACCATTTTGATGGAGGCATAGTTTTCATGTTTGTAAAAAATAAGATGAATCATAATATATTTCTAATTTACCTTGAGCACATGGTAAAGAAAATACTTTCCTCAAATTTAGTACACTCTTAAACTGATAAGTTCCCATGCCTTCTTTTATCTGAATAATATATAAGAGATGAAAATGCTATGGGTAACAAGTCCTTTGGGAATCTAAGTCCTGAGAGATTATGAGTGGAATGTAGATACAGATATTTAAACATTTAAAGTTGTGGGGTGTGTATTTTATATTGCTGCAATATCATATATGTACAAACTTGGCATCTTGAAATAATCACATTTATCATTTTACACTTCTATTTGTTTCTGGCATAAATCTTGCTGAGCTCAAATTGAGATGTTGTGGAATCTTCTGTCCTCTTGTTAGATGCTGTAAGGTAGAAAATATTTTTCTCTTTACCTTCCTGCTGCTAGAAACCACAGGCATTCATTAAGTCTTGGTCATTGTCCTCCATCAAAGGCATCAAAGTTTTGTATATCTGAACATTCTTCCATCTCCTTTTCTGAATAGAGCCAGGATAGAATTGCTACTTTTTAAGAACCAATGCAATTAAAATAGGTGCAGCAGAATAACCCAGGGAAATATCATTTCAATGTACTTAATCATACCTGTAATGTTCCTTTTAACCTGGAGGGTACATATTCACATTCTAGGGATATCAATGCAGACATCTTTGGGTACCATCCTTTACCTACCACAATGTGAAAAATCAGTACTGTAGCTACAGATTCATAACAAGGTCTTTCTCAACAGTGTATTTTTATTATATATTGCATTTTCTAAAAGAAAAGGTCATAAAAACTATTTAAACATTGATACAAATGTATTAAATATTATAGTCATATAGTCTACATATAATACATATAGTCATGACAACTATTTATAGGAAGCTCAACAACATTTGTTGTGAGTTTCCATAACTTTACCATAAAAATGCTAAGCAAGGGCTGGGATTGCAGCTAAGTGGTACAGCACTTGCCTAGTACATGTGAGGCACTGGGTTCAGTCCTCAGCACTACATAAAAATAGGTATATATAAATTAAAGGTATCCTGTCCATCTGCACCTAAAAAGAATTTAAGCAAATTCCTAATAATATATTTCAGTGATTCAAAATTAAAAAAAAAAATTGGGCTGGGGTTGTAGCTCAGTGGTAGAGCACTGGCCTCGCAATTGTGAGGCCCTGGGTTCAATTCTACCACCACATAAAAACAAATAAAGGCATCGAGTCTATATACAACTAAAAAGATAATAAAAATTCAAATAAATAAAATAAATCCATATAAAATTTCTGAAAAGTTATATCCCCAGGCTATAAATAATAATTATATTGTACACAAAATTTACTCTAATAATCATAACATTATATACTTATATTGCCAAAATAAATAAAGCAACTAAGGATTGGAATAGAAAGAGCTTTGGGAAGGGAATAAAATTTGAGATATATTTCCAGTTTTATAACTTTCTAAAATTGTGCCCACTTTATTCACTGAATAAATTTCCCAGGATAGAGACCTTACTGTTTCATAGAAACAAAGAAAAAACAAAAAACTCAGAAAATTGAGTAAAACCAAGCACACATGCTATATGTTTGGCCCCTTGCAATTCCCTCTTCACCAACTTCAGCTTTTTTTCTTCTTGTTTTGTCATCAAGCACTTTTCCAAACCTAAAAAGTACCATCTGTATGTGAAAAAACCATATACATATAATCTATTTTAGTACTTAAAACCTAATTAATTCTAACTGGGCAACTAAAGCACAATGACATCATTTTATATTTCTGCAAGTCAGAAATTAATTATATAGGTTTCTCTCAAATTAATATAATTTTATATCATCAGGGGAGGTATCCGTTGAACACATGTTTTTAGATATATAACTATAATAAGTAGACCTTTGTGCATTTGTACAGAGCACCTAAAAGATGGATCAGAATACAAATACTAAACTTTATTCTTCAGTTTCACTACAAGAGAATGTAATGAGTTGATAATATCTGGAGAACTCCAATTCCATACATTATAGTAAAATCATCACAACATGCACATGGAGAGTCAAGATGATCTTATGGAAGAATTACAATGTCATACAAATTAAAAGCATACTGTAATATTTAAAAGTAAATTAGTTATATTTTAAAATCAAATATTAAACACTATTTAAGCATATATATGTATTTTTTCACTTATTTTAGCTCTTCTTAATGTCACTTAGGTCCATATGTGTTATTAATTATTGTTTAATATTTCAGTCAATTTTATCATAGAAATATAAAAATATAGGGTCAGGGTTTTTTTTTTACTTCCTTAATTATTTGCTGATAAGATTAAAATTGGCTCCTTTATTTCACATAGTAAATTTTTTTAAAGAAAATTTTGAAAGTTGTCCTATGAATTGCTCAGAATCTTTCTTCTGATCAAGAGAAAGTGATATATTTGCTGTTCTGTATGCTTTTTTTTTATTAACTAACTTTTCTACTGAGAAATTCTATTTGTAAACAGAATTTTTAAAAGGATTTGTGTTAATCCTTCCACAGATACCCTGATATTGAAATCAGGTCTGAGTAAACAGATACATTCTTTATAGTCAAAATCAAATGCTACTATCAATATGCCCAGAAATGTAATTCAATTTGCTAGTAACTTTGGAACAGATATGAAGGTCAAAAGGTACTTGGAAATAAATTTGGGGATTAGGATTATTTGTCAGGATTTTATTCTTAAGAAGTACTATAATGTCTATGTATGAAGTACATATTATTTAGAAACTGCTGTGATCAAAGAAAGCAGGCTTTATATCTTGACTTCCTTTTTCCTTGTACTATATTCATGCAGTGTTAATCCATTATTTTTGTATAACCAATTTCAGGACCAAACATAAATTTATTTTCTCCATTTTAGTCAGGATATTCATGATTATAGTTAAGGTAAATTTTGTAATTTTAATTAGATGGCTATTTACAATTTCACAAACAATTTAAATTACATTCATAATATTTTTTAGGTAAAAAGTCTTTAAGAACTGTGATAACCATATAGTAGATGATATACCAAAATCTTAGATGACACAAAATTATGGATTATTCATTGTAATTGACTGGTATTGCTCCTTCCACACATCACTGCATCTCAACTGTCAATCAGAAAAACCTGGAGGGATAATTAAAATACAAATACTGAGATTCATATTGAGATTGTTTGCTCCATCTATCTAGTCTATCTCTGTTTCTAAGCATATTCTTACCTTTATCTCTATCTCCTCCCAGATGATACAAACATACAGTTAAGACTCATCATCACTGGTCAAGGTGAGAATGTACCCAGAAGAGAGATTGAGTAAATTATCAGTGACCACACAATGTCAGTGGGTGATTGATTTGACTGTACACTGTTTCCTAACATTTTAATAGATGATGTAAAATACAGTTTAGATACTGAGATAAGAAGAACAAAAGGGAAGCATTTGGTTAATCCAAATGACTGCAGGGTTTGACCTCTAGATAAGGGTATTCATGGAAAGAGGGCTGATTTCTATCTCTAAATGTTTAAAAACCTTTTCAGTAATGAAACAACTAATGAAACATACATATTTAATTATGCTCATTCTAGCTTGAGCATGATGTGATGAATTAAGAATTTAATTTTTTTTTCATTTTCAAAATATGTTTTAAAGTGAAAAATATTACAGCACATTTAAATTTCATATCATAGCCACTACTGCACAAAAATGGAGGACATTTTTTCATAATTATTTTCAAAAACTGTATTCTTAAAGAGAAATGATTACCTTTAGTATTAGGTATACTTTATATAATTAATACCAAATGATATTTTAAATTTACATTACTGAAGCATAACTGATAATAAAATTGTATAATTCTAAGATGTAAAACATGATTATGTGTGTGTGTTTGTGTATCTGTGTGAAACTATTACCATAAATAAGTCAGCTAACAAATACATTAAATCACCTATATAACATTTTGTTTTGTTTCATGGTGAAAACATTAAGCAATTTGAATGCATTCTTCAGTATTAACTACAGTAACCATGTTGTATGCCAGATCCCCTGAATTTATTCATCTTATAACTTGCTTAACCTTTGATGAACATCTCCCCTTTGATCTCACCCACTGCTACATTCTGTCTTTTCATTAGTTTAACTCTTTTAGATTTCACATACCAGTGATATGACCCAGAATTTATCATTCTCTCTCTGACTTATCATCAGTGCCATGAGTATCAAAACCAGAATGAAACATCACCTCATATTTGTGAGGAAAGATAAGAGGACACAAATGCTGGTAAGAATATGGTGAAAAGAAGCTCTGTACACTCTCAGGGAGAATGTAAATTAGTAACATCATTATGGAAAAGGACATGGATGAGTTTTGAAAAAATAAAATTAGAACTACCATATCATTCAGCAAATCTCTCTTCTGAATATGAACCCAAAGGAAATGAAATAAGCACTACTTAGAATTATTTGCATACCCATGTTCATTATAGAACTATTCAGAATAGCCAAAATATAGAAACAAACCAAATGCACATTGGTGGCTGAATGAATGAAGTGTAGTGCATGTGTTTGTCTATGCATATATAATTATTCAATCATACACACATAAAAAAGAAACCCTGCCATTTGTAATAATATGGAAGCATATTGAAGAAATTTCATTAAATGAACTAAGACAAATTATATTTTCATAATTCAATATGATCAATGTATTTCATAGGTTAGATGTGAAGTGGAAATTGTGGTACCTTTATCTTAAAAGTATGCATATTTATGTTAAATTCTCTCTAATCAAAACTTTCTGAACTAAGAATAGTCTTTTCAATAGAAAAATGATTAATGGAAAGTATTCAAATACTCAATTTTTAAAAATTGATTTTTAATACTACATTTTAATTCATGATTTCTTTTAGATATGTGTCATAATCCTTCTAGATTTCTATTCTCTCTAAAATGGGGAGACTTGTTACGTAGCTGGTTATGTCATTTGTAAGGTTAAAAATCACGAAATGAAGTAACTAAGCTTGTGAGTTCAGTTGTTTTTCTGAAGAGCATGGAGGAGCTTTCCTGACAGAGTGGAAAGGAATAACAAAGACCTTTAGAAAGGGTACAAAATAATGTTACCGATGTCGAGTCCTTGCTTCCCCAATGTTGAAGAATAACACCAAATGTTATTCTTCAACACCGAGGCAAGGTCAGAGTAGAAATTAGAAGTTTATTAAAGGACAGCAGAAAAGACTTCTCCCAGAGGAAGAAGGGGACCCAAGAGGTGGAATCCGTGGAAGTGTGGTTGTCTCTCCAATTTATAGTTTCTTTCAGTGATGGAATGTAGGTGGGAAGGCCTGAGGGGTGGGACACAGGTGGGCCAAAGAAGTAGTCTGAGCAGGAAGGACTTCATTAACACTTCTTTGGGATGGACTTTGGCCTAGGGCTTTTTCAGGACTTCATTAACATTCCATGAGTTGTCCTGCATTTCCTGGAATCATTCTCAGCATGGCCTCCATTTTAGATTTCACTCTGTATTAGACCTGATTTATCTAACTACACTGACTACCTAACTTTAAATCTGGCTTCAATAATAAAGGACTGTACTTTGCTTTAGCATTTGTGAATTTAGTAGCAATCTAGTACCTGAATTCATTTCCTTTTTTTGTATCTATTCTCAAATAAATGAACAAATTTTGTATTTTCCATCCTTGAAAAATAAGATTAAAAAAAATATGGGTAAGGTAACACTTTATTTTAATGAACTTAAAGTTCATTCATTTACTGAGTAAAATGTATTGTATGCTTTATTGCTACATTCTATGAGAAGTGGAAACCTAGAACTATATTAAGCCCTTGAAGAGAGATACATGATCCAGATTGAAAGGTAATGAAAAAAGAAAATAATTTCTGATGAAAAAGTCATTTCTCAGGCTAGACTCACATGTGGAAATACCAGGAACTAGAGAGGTAGGGCGGCACATGGTGGAAATGAAAGACCCACCGATTCCCTGTCCAAGAAAGACGCACGAGGCACTGGCTGCAAAAGCAAGAGGCGATTTATTGATACACAGGCGCCTGCGGGTGCCCAGCGAAACCTCAGCCGGAGCTTCGGTGAACTGGCACACCGGGCTTTGGGGTACAGATCTTTTATAGGGTACAGTGGTCAGTTTCCCTCCTAGCACAGTAACAGGTATCTCATTGGCTCTTTTGAATCCAGCATATAGGTCACTTAAAGGGTAAACTTGTTTTTCACTATAGGTTCCTGGAAAAACCACATAAAAAAACATTTGTTATTCATTGTATGGTTTTTCATTGTATGATCCCGTTTGCCCAATCGTGCTGGTTCCTTTCCCAACCATCCTGTCCTTTCTTAATCGGTTACACTTAACTGATTTTCTGAAAAATACATCTGATGTCTGTGCAGGTGTGGAAGCAAGCCCTGGTGATTTATTACTGGGCCTAAAGTTATTGGGCTGGGGTCTTTCAGAAGAATTGTGATCTAATTGTCATGTTTCCCTTGACAACTACTGTAGCAAACACCACTACTACCAGTGGCAGCACCGAGTCAACACAGACCAAAGATGGTCCCATATTTATGAAGCATTTCTCTCTGTCTGAGGATAGGGACTGCTGCTAAGCTTTCATGCTGTGACCTCAACACCCAATAAGAATAACTTAGAATTGAGAAAGTTAATTTTCCCTCAATGTTCCAGAGGTTTAGTCCATGGTGGGTTGACCCCACCACTGAGTGGTAACTAAAGGCAGATGGGGCATAGATGGAAGATGGATGATTGGCAATGTGCCATGGAAAGGTGCAACTTTCCCATGGTCCCTTCTTTTTGCTTTCCATGCTTCCTGGTCTCCATGAGCTCAGCAGCTGTCCTATGCCATGACTCTCCTTCATGATGTTCTGCCTCACCTTGAAACAGAGCAAGAGGGTCCACCCACCATGTTAATGGAGAAATGTTCTGATGTAAAATAATTCAATTATGAGAACTATAAATAACATAAGAGTTTGGAGAGGCATCTCATATCCAAATCATAAACAGGGGCCGTTAGTGAAGATTTAAAATTGTCCTAGGGTCCTTCTCAACTTTTTACATTAATACCAAAATTCTGGGGCTGAGTTCATGGCTCAGTGGTAGAGCATTTGCCTTGCATGGGTGAGGTATTGAGTTAGATCCTCAGCACCGCATAAAAATAAATAAATAAAATAAAGGTATTGTGTCATTTACAGCTGAAAATTAAAAATAAAAATAAAAATTCTGCAGGGACAGATTGACTGTGGAACAAATAGAAGCATACTATGCCCAGCACATCAGGATTTGTGGGATATAATGCATACAGTAATCTTTCCCATGAAACTATAGTCTGGGAGCAAAACCAGGCACCAATAGCAGGATCAGAAGTCTTTTGGTATTGCATTCGAACACCTTCAAAGCCATGTGATAAACTGCTAATTATCTACAGGAGGTAGAGTAGAAAGGTCTGGAACCAATTAGAGGCTTCCAACTATGACTTAAAGTTATGAGAGATGGACAAGATGTTAGTCATTTGTGATAAGATATCACTGATGGAAAACAAAACAAGACCAAAACAAGGATATTTAAACGAATGCAAAGCAAAAGAGATAGAGTAAAATTTCCCAGCATATCTTTCTTACTTCAATGCAGAAAGTCATACAGAAACTGAGTTAAAGCAAGAAAGTCAACAAAGAGAGTCTTACCTGGAGAAAGAAGATCCTTACATGAGCATTCAGCCTGCTGAAGATCCTGAGGATTATGAGGATGAGTTTTCAATGAACCATACGTCCAATGCCCATAATATTTCCAAAAAAACCCACCACATCATCAGAGAAAACCCTAGTAAAAGTGTGGAACCAGTCATCCAGGCAGCTGTCAGAACAGCTAGAGTGCAGGTCAAGAAGCAGCAGGACCAGTTCTTATTGGCTCCTCTGTGAAAATTAGAACTGAAATTTTTCAAATAGAGAAATAATGCCATTTGAGGGAGAGGGAGTTCCTTGGAAGCACAGGCTCATTTAACAATGAACTTAAAATTTGTGTCATCTGAAGGTAGAAGTGGATGTGGAAACAATTGTATCTGAAGTGGAACAAGCTGAGGAACAGGTCAGCAAGAGGCAGGAGGACCAGAAGGAGATAGCAGAGCCACCCTAGAGCAGTGAGAGCAGCATCACTCCTGAGAATGAGCAGGTAGCCAATCCTGGGAGAAGAAAGACAACAACATTCCAATGGACAGAGAGACACAGCTTGAAGAAACAACAGAGCCCACAAAATGAAGAAGGCCCACCCACTCCTTAGGACAGTGGTGTAGTCAAGAGGGGCTGGACAGCAGGGAGGAGGAGGAACCACTGAGAGTTATGCTGGCTCACAGAAGAAAGAATAATTGTTGTTTTGTTTTATGTGTCCTAAATAATTTTCCAGATGATTTTTTTTTTACTGGTCTTATGTGGACTTTATTATTTCTTGTCTATTTCAGACACAAAGGCTTTTGGATTATGAACATCATGAAACCAATGGCGTAGTTTGTCACCACAAATCCTGATGTGCTGGGCATAGTGTGCTTCTCTTTGTTCCACACTCAACCTGTCCCTGCAGAATTTTTAAGATTTTTTCTTTTTAATTTTTATCTGTAGATGACACAATACCTTTATTTTATTTATTTATTTTTATGTGGTGCTGAGGATCTAACTCAATACCTCACCCATACAATGTTTTATTTGTTTGTTTGTTTTTCAAAGTTGCATTTTATTAATTCATTTTAGTTATACCTAATATTAGGATTTATTTTGACATAATTATAAGAATATAAATTGTTCTAATTTAGGACCTAGTACTTCCTTTCACTTCCCCCCTACCTCCCAATTCCCTTCTCTCTCTTCTACTGGTATTTCTTCTATTTGTTTAGTAGTTTTGTTATTGTTGTTGTTTGTTTGTTTGTTTGTTTTATGTTTTAGGAGATGGCACTTTTCTTTGGATCTTGTTGCTAGCCCTCATTTGATGACAGCCTCAGAATTGAGAAACCATTCACCTGGCTTGTAAATTTGTAGTTACCTTTGACAATGCAGAATCTCCTCTTCAAAATTTCTCCCTTCACCTCATCTAAGCACTTACCAAAGCCATAGCTTTAAACAGTCCCTAATGAACAGCTTTCTGAAAGTCTCTTCTTGTGTATTTTTGCAGAGAGCACCTTATTAAGAACAGAATAATGTGTGCACAGATACTATCATACTTGCTCTTTTTATTCTATATCAGTGTCAGATATCAAGGGTTATGATAAGGGACACAGTGTAGCCTGCAACTATCTGCACTTGGATGTGCTGATCCATAAATAGTCTCCACATTTAGTCAAGTAATTAGCTTATAGAATAATCTGTAAAGTGAATATAGCATATACATGTTATCTATAATGATTTTTTTCTATTTAAAAAGTATGTATGTTCTGGTAAATTCATCCTTTATACTAGGGGATAAAACAGTTTTTTACCAACTTTTCAAAAGACCAACTAGATCATGAAATGCAAGGAAAAAACAGTTCTTGCATTGGACTATGTATCTTCAAAATGATTAGCCCATTCTAAAAGAAAAGCAGATGGGAATTAAGTTCATCCATTTTAAACTGTTTTTAAATGATTAAAACATTGTAACTCTCAATGTTCAGGATCCATAGATAAAAGACTACCCTTTTGATAAACTCTTGGTAGTCTTGGAATCCAGAAGGAAGATAGTTTGTGCCATGTATGCTACCTAAAAACTACAATAGGTTTTTACAATATCTGTTAAATTGTATATCTGTTGTGTATTGGAATTCAGTTGTATATCTGATGGTATAAATTTCTTAAAGATCCAAATGTAATTTTAAAAATCAAAGAAAAATAAAACATATCCTTGCTTGGAAAGATTCTTATCTGCTTTATATCCTCAACATGATAATTACAGAGAAGATCAGTAAATAAAGAAAAGTAAACAGAGAGCGGGAACAAATGGGAAGTAACAGGGACTGAATTGGAGCAAATTATATTCCATTCTGGTATAATTATGTAAAAATTAATGTATTATGTACAACTATATTACATTACATAAATATTATATATTTTACATACAACTATAACAACATAATTAAAATAACAAAAAATTGAATTAAACATGAGGTTGAATAAAAGTCACACTTTAAAACATGCCACACCTTTTAAGAGATTTCATCATAAAAAAAATGTATTGTTTTAAAAGTAAATCTAAAATGTCCATGAAGTTCATACATACAAATTATCTTTAGTCTATGTCTCCCATATGGGCCTTAAGTGCAGTTCTTTCCTCCAGGAAATACAAATAACTTTGAGTTCTGTTCCATGTAATTCAAGACCAACCTGCAAAATTCTTTGTGTTGCTTATTTTACAAATGGAAGTGAAAGGCACACTGTGTAGAATGTAAATTTTAGCCCACACTCCAAAGCATTGGTGATTAATAAGTATTATTTTCAATTTTTTCTATACATACTTAATTTGACTATAAATATCTTGTCTCTCTCAAATTTACTTTGACCTTCAAAATTCCTGCTTTTGACTAATAACAAAAACATAACTGGCAAAGTGGTTTTACAAGATTTAAAATGTGTGACAACCTCTCAATAGCATAATACATGTTTGAAATCTAAAATAATTATAGCACCCAAAAGTCAGTATTTTTCTTTGTAGAGAAACTTGAGTTCTGGGCTGAAAGCACATTTTTAGATTAGCATCTAATGTATCTATCCTTCCTCTGCTAAATAAATACAGATACAATTAGATACTGAGTGTTATCCAAAATCTGGCTATGTGGAAAGGGCTCTTATTTTGAAAGGGCTGTGTTGGAAACCTAATCTCCTTTGAAGTAGTATGGAGGAGGAGGGAAGTAAAAATATGTGATCATTTTGCCATGAAATGATGAAAAAACTGAGGCCCTCACAAGATTGTGACTCATTTTCTTGGTCTTCTCACCAGTCCATGACCATTAACAGATAAACTTCTACTACTTACATATTAGTCTGAGGTTTTCTCTCATAGCAGCAGAAAATAGACTAAAACAGGAAGCTTAACCCATACTGTGATAACATAGATTTGGAAAACTTGTCAGTAATGTCTAAAGGAAGCCTGCCCTAGCTGTTCAGATTAGGGTGCTCAATCTTAATTGTTCCAATAAAGAAGTGATGGGTTATTTCTCATTAAAAGCCATCTTCTTCAAAATTGTGATCTCTAAAAATGATTCTTCTTCATTACCATATTGAGAGTATGATGTTTTGAGTTTTACTTGCAGATTTCACAAAAGTTCTTTGATCTCACACTTACTGTTCACGATAATTTTCTTGCACCACTGATTAGAGAAAAGTGAGAACACTTGAGAGCTTTACTTAAATTATGGGTAGTAAACTATAATTCAGGTGTCAGGACTGAATGATTTCTGTTCTATTAGCACCCCAAAGATAGAGCCAAAAATTCCAATGGCCCTTACTTGATTCCAATTTACAAACCAAATATTAGCCAAGTTATGGTTTCCAATGATGTCTAAATTCTTTGTCAGGATTGGTTAACCAGTCTTCTCATTCAGGAACTGCACTCAGCTGACATGGCTTATTTCCCACAATGTTATAAATAGCATCGATTCCCTTCAGCCTCTGTAATATTCATTGCTATTTTAGGAGCATAACAGGTATTATGAGTTGAGTTATGATTCCCTCCTCCATTCACGTCTTGAAGTCCAAATACCTTATATATCATAACATGACCTCAGTTTCTGCCAATATGTGTACAGAGGTACAGACTTTTTAAGAAATTCTTTTTTGGGGGAGTACTGGGGATTGAAGTCAGGGGTACTCAACCACTAAGCCACATCACATCCCCAGCTCTATTTTGTATTTAATTTAGAAACAGCATCTCACTGAGTTGCTTAGTGCATTGCTGTTGCTGAGGCTGGCTTTGAACTTTTGATCATCCTGCCTCAGCCTCCTGAGCTGCTGGAATTACCGGCACATGGCAGCACTCAGCTTTTACAAAATTTCATTATATAAAATATACTGTTTAAAAAGCAAAATCTAAAATGCCCAGGATGTTCTTAAATACAAATTATCTACCTTTTTTCTGTCATTAGGTTAGCCCAATCTGATATGACTAGTGTCCTTAAGAAGGCAGCACTCAGGAGACAGACATGCGCACAGTCAGATGCATGTCTGTGAAGGCAATATGTGTACATAAGGCAAAGGCAAAGATCAAGCTCATAGTTCTATGAGCAAGAAACAGTATAGATTACCAGAGAACCATCAGAAGCTAAGAAGGAGGCATAAAATACATTCTCTCTCTCAGCCTTTAGAAGGAACCAACACAGTCATTTCCTTGAATCTAGGATGCCTAGTCTCTAGGACTGTGAGAAAATAAATATCTCTTTTTGATATTCATTTCTGGTATTTTGTTCAGTCAGTCCTGCAAAATCAATGCACTCAGTGACATAATTCCTTTATGTCCCTTTATTCTTTAGTCTAAAATGGGGATTTATGGAAATCAGATATAAAAATAGATGGCATTATATAGATGACCAAGCAACATATTGATTTGTGTTTTCTTCTTTTGGATAGACTTCCTAAAATATTATTAGAATTCTGCAAATTTTTGGCTTGTGAAATTCTTTGAGTTTTTAAGTGAAATCTGTGTGTATGTGAATGTGTTTGTGACCTCTCCAGTGTAAAGCACTTCTACTAATAACCTGCTTTCAAAGACTCCCCTTTGTGCTGACCTAAGTGGAAAATGCAATATTAAAGACTTGAGCTTTTCTGTTTCTGCTTTGCCACTCATTCAAAATAGAGAATTTGTAATCTCTGCAGGGATTTACCAAGAACATTGTTGTACATTATAAGAGGTGTATAAGATTTTAAGCAATAAACATAAAATTCTACTCTTTCATTCCCATATTTCTCATTTGACTAATCTCAATAATTTATCATCTTAGACAAATTTTATTCTTAATGTGTTGGACAGTATTAATAAATTTAAAATTAACATTTCTACCTTCCTGAATGAAAATCATAATACTAATTATGCTGTTTAATTGTCTTTTCTCTCTAAGGATTCAGAATCTTCATGATTCACTCTCAGGACCAGGGGCAGTATTCCTCAGGAAAATCCAAATGATTTCACAGCTGGCTCAGATTTGAAGCACACTCATTTTCTAACCAATATCTATGAATTTCCAAAGCATTTGGCCAATCCCTGCATGAAGATTCAATTTCTTCCTTCTGCCATGGCACTTTTATCTTGTTTTAAATTCATCTCTGTGTCTACCAAATGAACATTCTTCACACCTTTAACTCTCATTTGTGAAAGAGCAATTGGTTCATAACTTCTATGGGTATAAATTCTAAGGGGACAGTATGCCCTCAATTCTTTGCTGAGAATAATTTGTGGCCCTGAGGGTAAAATCAAGTGACAGAGTATTAGTATTTCTATGATAAGTTATGCTAAGCACTCGTCATTTAGACATTTTCTTGTATTAGATGTCTATCCAAACTTTGTTATAAAGCATGAAGTTTAACACAGACAAGCACCTAGGTGGTTTGTGACACAATGTTAGGCAAATCACTTAATTTCCTGAGCTTTTTTGTCACATCTGAAATTGAGCAGAACTAAGTATGGCTCATATATGCTGTTACTCTTTTCTTTAATCCTGTGTCTTGTGACTATTCAATACAAAAGGAATTCTCTGAGGAAAGTCAAGTTTACTAAATTGTCTCAAAGATTATATGTAAATATTTTTCTCAGTTTGCCTTTGGTATTTTTACTCATTTATTTATTTACTTTACATTCATAAAAATGTATAATGGAAAAATTAAAATTTTTCTTGCCAACTTCAAAAAATAAAGTGAGAAATTAATTGTTCCATTTTAAAGCATGACTTTGAACTATAGAATACAAACAAAATTTAAAATGTTTTCAAAATAAAGTTTCACTTTTTTTCTAGGTGTCAAGTTTCTAAACTTATAGAAAAATGGTAGAGGAGAAACACTCTTACTTATTCATTTAATTAGGAACTAAAGATTGAACTCAGTAGTGCTTAACTACTGAGCCATATCTCTATCCCTTTTTACACTATTTGCATTGAAATTGGGTCTCGCTAAATTGCTTAGGGACTCACCAATTTGCTGAGGGTTGGCTTTGAACTGGAAATTCTTCTGCTTCAGCCTCCCAAGCTGCTGGGATTACAGGTATGAGCTACCATGCCAGCTCTCTTATATTTTAAACAGTATAAGTCAATTATGATTTTATACAGAAACCAGATTAATATTAGGGATTTGGATTTGAGTCCATTTTTAGAATCCAACTTTAATATAATTACTTCTTCAAAATCCCTGTCTCCAAATGTAGTTTATGGTTTCAACATATGAGTTTGGGGTTAGGGGTGGGCAAAAATCCTCCCATAACAAATGATTACCTTCTCTACCTTGGAAAACACAAACTCATTTTGGAGTATTCATTTAACATATGAAAATCAACAGGATGCTATTGCATTCATACCAGTATAATATAATTTCTTCTTCCTGTAAGAAAGTGTTGTTAACCCACAGGTGTGCATATGTGAAACCAAATCTATGAAGCCATGGTGTACTGAGCACATTTACTTTGTGTGCTTTTAAGGGAGTTGCTTTACACAGCATTAGAGAAAATAGATTTGTGATTTAAAATGAAGCCAAACTGTACTTTTGATGACACATTCACAGTGACTATGACAATGATATTGATGATGATGATGATGATGATGAAGAAGAAGAAGATGATGATGATTTCATCCTTTGGAATGTGCTATGAGAATCTTCTTGTCATGGATCAGATAAAATACAGCAGAAAGGAGAGACTGTGACACATAAATTAATAAATATTTGTACTGTGTTCACCTTTAGAATAATGAACAAGACTTGGATTTGAGAGAAAAGAACCCTCTTCCTTTTATTTAAGCTTTGGGAATAAAGATATAGAAATGAAGAATCAGTGAATTGAAGCCTCAGAGTTAACATAAAACACCTCAAATTTGATGGATTATGATTGAGCAGACCAGGAACATATGAAAACTTTCAGGAATCTTGATATTTGGCTTGGACCTTTGGGCCCTGATAGTAATCGCTTTTGTTACCAAGGGAAGTCACTTTCTGCATTGTATTTTGCTTATTTCTGAAGCCTCCAGGAAAGTTTTGTTAGATATTTCAGCCAGGTATGAACTAAATTCTTTTTTAATTTATTTTTATTTTATTTGGATATAGGCCATGTTATAGTCTGTGATAAAAGTGACTGTGTCCAAGTTTCTTGAAAAGTTTGTAAGTAGCAAATCAGAATAGCTGTCTCCTTTGTGAATATGTGTGTGTTGACTTATGTTGCTTAGAAGCAACAATGAAATAGTATTTTTTTGTCAGACTTAACAAGCAAATACTGAGTAGATTTGATTTAGCAAGTGTCATGCATGAGTCCTAACAAATGCCTTGTGCAGGAGAACTTAGTAAAACAATGTGTTAAATGACTCTAAAAGCTCAAGTTGATTGTAATTTGGTTACTAAAATAAATTGATTTACAAAGGTGAGCTCCATAGATATAGTAATATAATACCTGAAACTTCAATGCTAAACTGAGACCCATTACAGCACTTTCATAAATGTTTTTACTCTAATGATAGATAATACTAATCTTAGATGTAGAATAATAAGAAATACTACTGCTTAATAAATATTTTGTAAAGAGAAAAGACAAAAGAAATCATCACATATAATTTCCTCTATGAATTCTCCTGGTTGACTAAGTACATTTACATATGTAAGTCTATGAAAAGCATAAGTCTCCTATCTTGCTCCCCCATATCCTGTTTTCTTGATCTCTTTTTGCCTCTTTGGAATTTTTAACTCAGAGCACCTAAATTTATAAATACATATTATATTTGTCATTATACCCTAAAAGTAAATATGCCATTTGACATATACAAATCAACATCCAGTTCATCTTCTTTGCCAGATTTTTCTAATCTCTTAACAAAAATATAACAAAAAAGGAAAAAAAAAATATGTAGACAGACTCACTCATACCAGATCTATAATTTTGACATTCAAAGGTATGCATATATCTCAGAATTAGGAATAATCTATGCAGTGTTAAAAATATTTTATTAAACATAAAATAATGAATATCATTAGACCATATTCAAACAAAAATCATTTGTATTGTTTCAATTGTAATAAGTCATTAACAGCCAAATTATCTAAAATTGATTTATGCAGACACATATGTGAGTCACCAACTGCTCACTTGTTTTGGATTGTCAATCACATTGAATAAATATACATTATAAAGATTTCCTGGAATTTTTAAATTCCCTTTAAATATACATTATAAAGATTAGTGGAAACACATGTCAGGGAATTTCTGATGTCATGAGACAAACAGCCTATAAGAAGTGTCTGGATTTTGCAAGGTCCAAAGTATTATAGTATTATAGTTCGTAGAGAAATGAGTCATGTAACATTTTCTTCTCTTACAAAAAATGTTTAATTCCAGTCATTATTCTAATAAATCATTAAATAGGCATTTTAGGCTTTGCTGTTGTAAAGAATTGACTTCAAAACTCCTTCAATGTCCATGGAAATGACCTCAGAACTGTAACTATCATCTTGAGATGCTACTTCATTTTTGCTTAGTAAATAGAGACCAAATCCCTCACATACATATTCAGAAATCCACTGCTCTGCACTTGAAATGCGATAGGAGCTCTATAAGGAAATAATAAGACTTTAGCCACATTCCCTGCAGCACTTTGGGGTGCTGCTGCTTCATGAGCTTTTCTCTAATGTAACCTTTCAAAGTCAGCCACAAAAGCTCTTATTCTAGATCATACTGGCATCTGACCTTTGTAAACTTACACACAAGAAAAATTGGGAAAAGGAAGATGCTAAGGGAGACATTGTTATCTGTTTCAAAATGCAGCTATACCCACAAGCTACAGAGATATCATGACCTATAAAGTTCAGAGCTGTGTTGATTCTTCCTAACAATTACCCACAGCTATTATGATTTCCCCCATCGCTAAAACTGTCATTGCTGAGATAACAGTTTCAGTTTCAGCAGTAGAAGATTAAACAAGTAACTGAAATGTGATAGGTAGGGGGAAGTGTTGATTTGATTACTGCCTTTTCAAACTGCTAATCCAACAGATTATAAAATGTTTCATCCTCTTTGAACCCTGTCTCTACCCAGGGACTCCTTGTAGTTTTATTCTCCTATATTTCCTTGAGATACGGTATTTTTTTTCTTTTAAATTGGCTCTGAGATGGCTAATGTCCAATCTAATTATGTGATATAAGTGTTAATGACAGTATTATCAGATGGTAACTGGGCTTCATTAATGTGTCTCATTATGATTTCAGTCCCTTGTGGAAGGTTGTGGAGGAGGGACCTTGTGCATTCCCTTTCAGACTTAAACCTAACAATTCCGAATCCATAGCTATAAAAAAAGAAAGACATCACAGAAACACTGAAGCTCTTTCTCCAGGCTTTGCTGCCCCAAAACATAACATAATTGATGACTCTATAAAATTCATAATGTAAAAAAAAATAATAAAAAGTCTTCATTTGACAAATACTCTGTAAGACTATACAAACTACAATTATTTATACTATGCTGTTTTTTAACATTCAAAATATATTTTACCTTTTATCAGTTCTTTTCAGTTTTATATAACAGTAGGATCCATTTTGATATTATTATACAAGCATAGAATATATCTTATTCTAGTTCAGACCCTATTACCTGTTGTTTCCCCTCCCTTTTCCCTCCTCATGCTCTCTTCCCTCTATTGAACTTTCTGCCATTTACTCTTCCTTATTTTTTTAATTAATTTATTGTGGATGTACGTAATGGCAAAACTCACTGTGGTATATTCATATATGTACATAGGAAAGTTATATCAGATTCGTTCCACTGTCTCTTTCCTTTTCCTAGTAATGGTATATACACAATCATTCCCCAAACATCATTGGCTTCATTATCTATAAGCATATTTGAAGTGTTTAGAAAGTGAATATACTTACTTCAAGGATTATTTTTTTTTAATTTGGTTCAGCTTCCAGCTACATTGTTATTAATACTCAGATGAGTATTGTCAAACAATCACTGAGATTCCATTTCAATTTTTGGTTCATTCAAGCTACTTACTAGAGTTTCTGTTTGAAATATGCATATGTATGTGTGTGCATGTGCACATGTGCATTGGTACCACTATGCCTTCTGCAACCTGCTTCCCAATAGCTCTTTGACCTCTAGTTGTGTACATCTGGAAGAGGGAAATTCAGGGTACGGAAATAATCTCAGAACAACTGAGACCAAAATTCTAGGTCTCTATGTACAACTGCATGATTTAAAAAGTCATGGTCGGGTAGATGGCATGGACTTCAACTAATATCATCCTCTTGCCCTTATGAACTCCTGATCCTATAAGATGAACATGACCAAAAATCTCATGGATAAATATCAAGAAATTGATTATCTGGATCATATAGTAGCTCTATTATTTTTTGCAAAACTTTCATGCAATTTTCATAATGGCTTTTCTACTTTATATTTCCATAGATAGTGCACATGCATTCCAATATCTCCACAACTCCCTCAATAGTTGTTATCTACATTTTATGTATTTATCATTTATGAGTTAAAGAAACAAAATATCTTGCATCAAGTGCAGTAAATGAGTCCTTGTATCAAATGATCAACCTGTGGCTGGCTTCTCAGGCCATAGTCACGTTAGTCAGACCAATTGCATCAATGACATCAATGTTTGCAGTGAATATTATTTTTGGTTGTGTGAATCCTACTACTCCAGTAATGTGTCTACAGTGTAAATACTAGGGATTTATGCATAATATATACAAGAATGCAAATTATATTATATCCAATCATCCCTAAATATCATATATTTTGGGTAAATATTAATTTTCTGTGGATGACTATAGATCATTAATTAGATTTACAAAAGAACACTTTCTTTTTTCTTTATCAAGGTATTCTTAATTCTTTATGAATTATTACTAAAAATATTAAAAAGTAATAAACCTTAAACCATTCCCATTTACAAGCCTGAAGAACTTTGGCACTCATTAGTCATATAATAATTGTTTCTCTCTTTGTTGAAAAATAATACAAAAAGCAAATAGACTGAGTATTGTCTCTTGAGCACAGGAAAGACAAATATTGTTCAAATTTCCCAAAAAAATGCCCTTTTTATTACAGTATTTGAAATATATGACTAAAATTATCCTCCAATAGAATATTTAAAACTGTATTTCCGATATTTCAAGTTATTATTGAGAAGAAATATTATGCTTTTTAAAGTTCATTATAGTTATGCATAATAGCTGGGTTTATTTTGACATAATCATATATGAACAGGATTTAATTTGCTCCATTTCAGTCCCCAATGGTGGCCTCCTATTTCCTTCCTTTCATGCCTCCCTATGTTACCCTTTTCTGCTGGTATTTATTTATTTATTTTTACATTCATACTTTATAGATACACAAAATGTAAAATTCACTGTGGTATATTTTCACATGTACATTGTCTAATTGTATCAAACTCATTCCACATGTTCTTCCCTTTCCTCTTCCTACTCTCGCCCTTCAATCTCCTTCTTCTCCACTCATCTTCCCTCTATCCTTATGACTATGATTTTATGCTATCACTGCCCATTATCCCATGAATGGTTATAAATGTGAAGCCATCTAGTGTATTTTGTAGCACACTAGCATTCTAAAAGACTTAGGCCAAACCAGTGGTGGGCTGCCCTCTGAATTCAGTGTGAAAATTTTAATACAATTAAATTATTTTAGTCAGAGAAGAAAACCATTTTTATAATTCATTTATTGATCTACTAAAACTCATTCATTTTTATTACTTGAAAAGAACACAAAAATAGAATGTACCCTACTTTTGACAGGTACCTAACAAAACTTCTTGATAATGACAGAGGAAGCAAAGCAAAAGATGACAAAACTCTGTTAGTTGATAAGCATGGAGCCTGAAGTCACATTCCTGAGAGCTTTCTGGAGCAGAAAGATTGCAGATGCAACAACATTTAGTGAGAGAGATGCTTAGAAATTCCTCCTACAGTCAAATCACCAATCAGCCATCTCTTTTGGCTGATGGTTACTGGAGTTCTCTCTCTCAGCCTTTGAAAATGACTCTCAAGTAGAGAAGCTTTGTTATGCTTGAACACTCTCCATCTTCTCCTCTCTCCTTCACTTCTTATAGTAAAAAAGGCTGAAAGCTTTGAGTCATTCCCTCCCACTCCTTGCCCTGTTGTGGAGAGTGCTTAGCAAATCGTCGGATGGTGTTTTATGAAGCCCTCAGTGTCCATAGTAAAGAATCATGTTAATAAATAACATTTATTAATAATAAATTCATAAAACTACACAGTTCCATAAAGAACAAACTACCTTTGTTGAAGCATTTCTCATGCATTTCCCTATATAGCTCACATGGCTTAGAAGACAAGGTCCTTTAGGGAATCATCTTCAAGTTTTCCTAAAAATGAAAACTGTTCAAAATAACAGAGAAAAATCTTTATTTGACAAGTTTTTGGATATGATAATAGATGCAAATCTATCTAAATAGTTTACTAGCTTTCTAGGGATCTAGTAATATCTGTATGAATGGTGTCAAAAATTAAAGTAATTTATAAAATTATGACCGATCATGAGAATAACATTTTGATGACTTGTTGGAGGTTTTTTTTTTTTTTTTAACCCATTAGTAACTCTTTTTTAATGTGAGAAAAAACTTGTATCTGACTTGACATTAAAGTACTATACTTTTGTAAGAGTGCTTTGACCTTTAGCAGTATGGTACGATAAATATATTTTAAATTAATTGACTTAAAAAAAAAGACACATGATCTTTTCAAAGTTTTAGAAATGGGTATCTAACTGCCAATAAAAATGTATTCTCATATTTCAAGCACAAAATTAAAACACTAACTGACTCATACTTTCCTACATGCACATATACAAAATACACATCCACACACTTAATATTTTTAATCTTTTTCTTTAAATAATATATATTTCAAGAATAAAATTATAGATACAAAGAAACAAGCACTCACTATGAGGAAAACAAAAAGTTGTGGCATTTATTAACTTGAATTTGCTAATTAATTTGACAAAGCCAGATATGATTATAAGTAAAACTACTTTTAAACCAGTAATTTTATTGTTTTAGCACTTTAAAGAAAGAAAAAAAAGCCTGTTAGGCTGACCTGAAACTTGTCAGTAGAGCAATATTATCATTGATAACATGCCAATAATATAGATTATTGACTGAGTACTAAAGACATTTTTGAGAACAAAAAATTGTAAATAAAAGAGTCAGTTTTTAAACTCATTTTGTTCCCTGAATTTCTATGATGAAATAAAAGGAATTAACTATTTATTGGCTAAAAACATGTCTTTGTATTTTTTTAGAATTATGTATATAAGCGTATATGCATGCACACATATATTTGCATGTATTAAAAAATTGAGGACTTTTGATGTTTTTAACTTAAAAGAGAATCAAAATATGAGACATATTATCAAAATTTTTACCACATTACTGTATGGCAATTTCCAGCTTGGGAATGCATTTTTTAAGATTAAATTGCTTGAAGTATAATATGCTTTTTGCATTATGGTAATATTGTGGTTACACATATGTAAAATTAGTGCTACAGCAATGGTATGTTTGAAACTTTGCAAAAAACAAAATATCTTCAATAAAATTTTCAAAGATCAAAATTGTTCTGATTGTAGCTTCCTCAATCACATAGAAAAAATGTGCATAAGATACACCATGTAAGAGAACAATACTAGGTTTTCACACACAAACTGCTCATGAATTTTGCAGATGTTTTATCATGAAAATTTTGTTTTTAAAAACATAAGTGCTCTTTTAAGGAAGACTAAGTTTAAGAGGTTGCTGCAATCAGTAGAAGTATTGTATAATAAAAATATTTAACTGCATATTAATAATTCCAAACCACCAAATACTTTACCTTTCCATTTAAAGAGGGGATTATAAATTGGATTATGATAATTTGATTGTTTCAATTCTTAAACTTTTGTGTTCAGACTGTCTGCCATGAAGTTATACCATTTCTCTAGTAATCAGGATGGATGTCCTCTCCCTTGATTTTGGGGTCAGCCTTATAGAAGAGAACTCTGGGGTGTCTTCTGTATAGAATTTATTTTCTCATTCTTGAAGACTGTATTCTCATAACCTAATCACATTCTAAATTTTATCCTCCTAATACTCTCACCTTGGAGGTTGGAATTTTCACACAAAAAATTTAGGAGGACATAAATATTCAGACCACAAAATTCTATCTCTGAACCCCAAATGCATGTTCTGATCTCATGCAAAATACATTTGTTCCATTTGTATGACTCCAAAATTCTCAACTTATTCAGGCATCAACTCAAAGTGCTGCAGCCTAAAGAGGCATCTAACAATCAACTAAGTCAAATATGAGGAGGCTCAAGATAGACATAGTTCTGAGGCAAATTTCTCTCCAGCTGTGAAACTGTGAAATCAATCAAGTGTATGTGCTTCCAAACTAGAAGAAAGAAATGGACCAGGAAAGATGCCCCTGTTCCAAAATGGATAGATACAAAAGTAGAATGTAGTAGTGGGTCCTACATGTCTAAAACCAATTGATAAATAATATTAAATCTCAACATCCCATAATAGGGTTCCTGCATTGGGCTTTTCCCACCAGACCTAGTCCAGTAGAGTTCCCATCTCTACAAATTTTGCTTTCTCCTGCAGCTTTACATGCCCCATGGCTCTATTGGACTCCCAACCACACTGAACTATCACAGTTTCAATTGGGATGCTTGCAGCTTTACGGGACTCTAATGAAACTCTATTGCTGCTCCTGTCAGAGTGCATGTGGGCATCTCAGCTCACATGACTCCAAAGGACATTGACCTATTTTTTGGCTTATATATGAAGTTTTCTCCAAAAACTCATGTGTGAGACAGTGCAAGAAAGTTTAGAGGTAAAATTATTGACTTATGAAAGTTTTAACTTAACCAGTGCAGGGATTAACTGGTTGGTAACTGTAGGTAGTTATGGCTGGAGGAGTTTGGTCACTGGCAGAACAGGCCTTTGGAGTTTACATTGTGTCTGTGGTGAAGAGAGTTTTCTTTGCATCTTGGTGGCGATCTTCTGAGACATTTTCCTTCATCACAGGCTTCTGCCAATAATGCTCTACTGTACCTCAGGCCCACATCTAAACCTTGATCCCAAAATAATTTTTTCTCCTCTAAAATTGTTCTTCTCAGGTATTTTGATCACAGACACACACAAACAAACAACAGCAGCAACAACAACAAAAACTGACTAAAACACACTTGTCACAGTGGTGGTTTTATACATAGACCCCAAAGCCTTCTGGGAAGCCTTTGAAATCTAGATGGAGACAGCTCCACACCCTCAATTATGAAGGTCCTATAGTACATAGCAAGGTGTGTTCCTTGCTATGTACTATAGGACCTTTCTGAAGTTTCCGGGGTTTTCTGAGAGGGAGTGCAACAGAATGCAAGAAGTAGATCCTGCTACAGTCAATCTATACTTATCTCCTTATCAAATGCTTCTTTGGCAACATGCTTGTCTCCTGATTTCATTGTCTCATTTATTCTAATACGAATAAGCTCAAAGTTTCCAAATTTTTTAAATTATATGTTTTAGTCAGTTTTTTTTTTCTGTTGTGACCTAAAGACCTGACAAGAACAATTTAAAAAGAGAAAAATAAAGGAGCAGAAGGGTTCAGGATTTCAGAGGTCTCAGTCCATAGACAGCTAACTCTGTTGCTTTGTGCCCAAGATGAGGCAGAACAACATGGTGGAAGACTGTGGAGGAGGAAAGTGCATCAGAACATGGTACCTAGGAAGTAAAGAGAACAGTAGAACACTACACTCACCAGGGACAAAATATAAACCAAAGACAGACTCTCAGTGACCAACTCTTAAAGCCACTGCCTACTTGCCTACAGTTATCACTCAGTTAATTCATTCAAGTGGATTAATGTACTGATAAGTGAAGGCTCTAGTAACCTAATTTCTTCACCTCTGAACTATCTTTCATGGTCTCACACATGAGTTTTTGGTAGATACCTCGTATTTAAACCATGATATTCTTGTTTAAATTTATATTTTAAATAATTTCTCTTTTCTTAAATTTTACTGTAAGAAGCCAGAAGGAGCCTGGCATTCTTTCAACACTTTGTTAAGAAATTTCTTTAGCCAAGTATCTGATTTCATCTTTTCATAAGATCTACTTTTATTATAGAACAAAACAAAACTAAGACCTGACTATATCCAGTCAAATTTTTGTTGTTTTACAACAAAATGTCATTTCACATTGCTTATTTCCAACTGAGATCTCCCCAGTGGCTTTTACTATCCTTATTTCTACATTTCAACCATGACCATTTAAGCATTCTCTAAAGAGATTGAGGTTATCTTTATAAGTGTCTATCTCTGCTTTGTAGCTCTCATCAAAACTGCCTTAAGGATTCTTCAGACATTTGTCATTGTAAGACATTTTCTTCTTGGTGCCAATTTCTTTCTTTTTTTACTTGAGATCCTAACATGAAAAACCATAAATTAGGAAGGTAATAAACAACAGACATTTATTACTCACAGTTTTGGAGGAAAGGAAGTCTAAGATCAAGTTATAAGTAGATTAGGTATCTGATGAAAGCTCCTTCCTGATTCATTAGATATCTCTTTTCAATATCACCTCACAGGGCTCAGGGGAAAGCCTGTCCCTAAGGTTTATTTTATAAGTGCAGTCATTCTATTGATGCGTGCATACTTCCTATACTACTCACTTCCCAAACTCCCATCTACTGATATAATTACCTTGGAGTGTCAGATTTCAAAACACTTTTAGGGGATAGGAACATTCACAAAATAGGAGGCATAATATCTTTTCTCTCATTCTCCCTATTTGGAGTTACACAAATGCAAATATATTAGTTACCACAAAAAAAGCAAAACTCTCATAGTTTATGTCTGACTTTTATTTCCTCATACAAGACTTGTTAATATCAAAATATAAAATAAAGTAAAACTTTCAAGTAACCTCTGAATTTTTTTGTCTTTAACACACACACACACACACACACACACACTTCAGACATTTTCAAAGCCTGACTCAAGCAGTGACATTTATCAAAGCACGAAGAATCATTAAAGGCAATATGGAATAAGTTCTCATTTTTTAATTACCTCTGGTTATGATTGCTTCAAACATTTACAGAATTATTGGCTTTGGTAAAAATTAAGTGGACACATACATTCAATGTGTAATGAAATCACTGAAGGCAGGAAGTAAACTAAGAATTACATGTTCCTCCATTAAAATTAATATATCACAAAACATAATAGCATGTTATGATTTATCTCTCAGATACACACACACACACACACACACACACACCCCTCAGAGAAAAAGTGGTATTATGACATATGGTCTTTTTCCCCTTAATTGCATTCAATGTCAAATTTTCCTGTCACTTTTTTTCTTATGTTTCTTTCCAAACATTTATTATTTTCTATCTACTCTAAAATAGTGTAAACTGCAAGTATTTTTAAAAGTTGATAGATGGCTATAATTAAAATAAGAATGTAAAAATAAAACTGATATTCTCTAGTATAAAAATATCAATTCAGGAGTTAAAATTCAAGGCTAGATATATTTGAATTTCTGAAAATTTTTACTTCTGAAACCCATGAATTCTAAAGTGAGTGCATAAAAATGGTATGGTGTCATTATTCTGTCTGATAGAATATCTGCATTGTTTTAGTATAAGCTTTCACTTGAGGTAGTATTAAAACAAAGATTACTCCATTCCATACATTTAATTCAATCCCAATCTTCATGTTCAAGAAACATGGAAAAATATCAAAAATACTGAAGTAGGGAGAACGACCTGCCCAAGGATTTCCACATTTTATTTCCTGGCATTTGTGAACAAGTTGTTACATAGCTAAGGTAAATTAATGTTGCAGATGGAATTAAGTTTACTAATCCAGACAGTGTCAAAGTATGTTGATTATCCTGAATTACTTGGAAGTACAGTGTGTAATTGTGACTGTGCTCACAATGAGAAAGACAGGGCAGAGTTGACATTATAATGACACCATATCCAAACACTGAACTCACCACAGCTGGTTTTCAGATGAAAAGGGAGCAGGATCCAAAAAAAAAAATCTAAGTAGACTCCAGAAGCTAGAAAATGGAGTCTTCCCCAGAGCCACAGCCATCTGAGACAGAAAATCATTCAAATGACATGGTGAGATTTATCAATTCATTCATCCCTGTACTGCTTTACAGCTTGGATGTGCAGGGCATAGTGCCCCAGAGATTTCTTTACGCCTTCTTTGTGACCCTTCCAGATTGCAACTATTTCTATCATATTTTATTTGAAAATATCTTCCATTTTTTTATTAATTGGCTATAGCCAATTAACTACTTTTTTATTATTGCTGCTATAGCCAATTAATAAAAACTTTGTGGCATAAAACAACACAAATTTATTGCCTTAGAGTTCTGAAAGTTGTTTCAGATAGCTGTGACAATTTCTAATGTTAAAGAGATCTGACATTTTAAAATAGTAAGGGACTCTGAAATTTGCCCCTTAGGAGAATAAACAAGCAGAGTTAACCTGTTTCCCTGTGAAAAACCTCGAATTGTTAAATACAGATTTTCAAAAAATGTTCTTTTAGTTGTTAATAGGCCTTTATTTAACTAATTTATTTATATTTGGTGCTGAGAAATAAAACCCAGTGCCTCACACTGTAGGCACTGGTGACCAAAACAAGGCAAATTAAAAGGCTGCTGAATATGGATTTATTGAGATTAGCTCTCAGGCAAGACCTTCCAGTTCAACACAGCGGGTCTAGGGGAATCACTTTCAGGCTCAGCTGGTTTGGAATTTTATTGCATTTAGAGGAGGAAGGGAGACCCCGCTGATTGACAGGTGGTTAAAAGGCACCTGATTGGTTGTTTTTTTGCATGAAAACCTGGTGTTTTTTTTCCCTTAGCCACCTCAAACCGACCTAACACACACATACTAGGCAACTGCACTGAACTACAACTCCAGCCTGATAAATACAGCTTTTAAAAAGGACTTTAAATATATATATATATTAGTTGTAGTTGGATACAATACTTTTTTAAAAAAATTATTTTTATGTGGTGCTGAGAATCGAACCCAGGTCCTTGAACGTGCTAGGCAAATGCTCGACTGCATTTAAAAGGACATTTTTACAGAGTTATTATAGCATTTAATGTAGGAGATCAAAAGCTGATATTATTTCAGTTTTAAAAATTACAGAGTAAAATATTGATAAAACTAAAACTTTTGATTTTCCTGTTGGTTCTTTCTGTTGTTGCCCTGAATTCCACACTCATAATTCAATAAATTTATTGACTGTTGAGCAATGCATTTGTAAAATGCATATATATATATATATATATATATATATATATACACCTACATATTTCATAATACATGTTTAGCATACATGATTAGCAAACATTGGGGCATGATCTTGATAGGCATAGTAAGACGTGCCACCTTCTCTTCTTTTTATTTGCTCCAGGTTATGGAAATAGCTTCTTTGTCATAAAATGTATTCCCACTATAATGTACTCCCAGTATGAACCTACCAGAGTCCTAAAAGCAATGCGCCTACCTGATCATGGATTGAAATCCTCAAAACTATGAACCAAAATTAACCTTTTCTCTTTATAAGGTGATTAACTTCAGGTAATATTATGGTGATGGAAAGTTGACTCACACACAAACATATCTATGTCCCTATGTGAACACTCATGCACAGTTTTCTAGATATATGTTAATATTTAAACAGAGATATGAGCTTATGTAGAGAGAACGATTATATACACAACAACACATGTTTATACATATATAGTTAATATTCATATACATTCATGTGTGTGTGTGTGTGTGTGTGTATTTTATATATGTTTGCATAGGTATATATAGAGGGAAAAGAAATGAGAGGAAGCCAGAGGAAAAATGTTCAGTAAAATGGTGCCTAAAACTTTTCAATTCTGATGAAAAAATATAATTAATTATACAATATAAAACTTGATACACTTCAATAGGACAAAAACCAAAAGAGGTGCATGAGTCACATTATATAAATATTTAAGCAAAAGACAGAGAAAAAAGTCTTGAAAGCAGCTATACAAAAACCAAATTGTTATATACAATGAAACCACAATGAGTCAACATCAGATATTTAAGTGAAAATATATGTAAGTCAAAACACAATGAGATGATATATTAGAAGTACTAAAGTTAAAAAATTAAAGAGTCAAAACACAAATCTGTTAACCACAATCTTATCTAAAACATAATTATATTCAAGAATTAAGGGAAGTAAAGACATTCCTAAATGCAAAAAAAAAAAAAAAAAAAAAAAAACTGTGAGAATATACTGCTAACAGATTGAATTTACAGGAAATACATGAGTAAATTCTTTATGCTAAAGGCAAGTAATACTTTAAAAGCAATTCAAATACTCATTTAAAAAAGTGAATGGTGGTAATGGTAATTATGCGGTAGGTATAAAATACATTGAAGCAATTTTTTTTACTTACTTTTCATAATTTAATTTAAATTAATTATATAATAATTATTTAATTGTACTTTGGGGCTATAACAATTGCAGTGTATTTGACAATTAGCAAAAAGAAGGTAGGTGGCAACAAAGCATATATTATTGGAGTGAGAAAACTGTTATCAGATGGTAACTGAAGTTCACAGAAAGAACTAAGAGAAGGAAAAATTAAGAATTACAATGTGGTTTGGGGCATATATTTATATAGGTATGATATATATGATAATAACCCCCAGGAATGAAATTATAGAAAAATAAAATGTCTGTATTTCACTGAATCGAACTCATTATGATTTTGAAGTAAATTTAATTGTAAGGTAATATTCACATTATAGAACAAAACAAAAAAACAATTAAAAACATAAAACTACATAAGATGATTACAAACCATAGAAGAATTAAAATACTAAGGTATGCTAACTTAATATAAAATGAGAATGTAATAGAGGAACATAAATTAAAAACACTGAATATATAGAAATAAAAAGATTATAAAGCAGATATAAATATAATTATATTAATAACATTAAACAGAAATTAATTTAATGATAAAATCACAAGTTAAACACAGGGAAAGTTCATGAAGAGAGTAAAAATCTAAACGGATGATTATAAAACAGACATTTCATATTCGAATGGCTATGATGGATAAACATATAAAACATCATAACTAGATTGGATGTGCTGCTGTAGATCAAGAGGGAAATATTTAATATTCAAAAACAAACTGATCAGTAATATTTCAACAATTTAAATGTGTAAGTATTTCAAAGCACAATCCTGAATATATTTGATATATATGATGGAACTGAAGATAAGCTATATTTTTTTTTTTTAAATTTTAAGTTTGGACCAATAGAAAACTCATAATAGAAATAAAAACACGTTTAAGGACTTGACACAAAGTGTTAATCAATTGGTGAACATAAAAGTTTAACTATGAGGATATAAATGAGAATTGTTTTAGTCAGTTCTTTAGCTGCTATTACCAAAAACCTGACAAGAACATTTAAAGGAAGAAAAGTTTATTTCAGGGCTAGCAGTTGCAGAGGTCTCAGTCTATAGATGGCTGACTACATTTCCTGCGGCTCCAAATGAAGCAGAATATCATAGCAAAGAGTGTTTTGAAGGAAAGCATTTGGGGACATGGCACCAGGAAGAAAGAGAGAACTTTTCTCACAATTGCAAAATATTAAACCCAAAGGCACTATCCTAAGTACTCACCTCCTCCAGCCACCCACTACCTGCCTGCAGTTACTACTCAGTTATTCTCTAACTGAAGGTCCAAACTGATTAGGTTGATGATCTAATAACCCAATCATTTCACCTCTAAACCTTCTTGCATTCTCTCACACTGGAGCTTTTGGGGGACACCTCACATCTAAACCATAAGAAGAATGTTCAATAGATATCTAACAAAAAGTTTAGAAAGGGTTAAAATGTCGAAGACAACATATACCAATTAAGAAATACTTGCTGAGGATTTTCCAAAATAGATGCAAGAGGTCATTGCCCACATAAGGTAGCATGATTATTTCCAAAATTGCTATAGGCACAGGTTTTAGAACACTGTGCCACTTAGCATATACAAAATCAACATTTCCTAGTTTGTCACTGAAATGAACAGGCAGAAAACACAAATCCTACCTTGTACCATGCATACGTAAAATGTAAAGAAGCTAGACAGTGGAAGGGCAGATAGCAGAAGCAGGCAAGGGAGAGGGCTATGGCAGGCTAGAGACTCATTAGTCAATGAATACAAGTTTTCTCTTGTGTAGGAGAAAAAAGTCCTATTATTCTATTGCACACACTCAGGTAACTACAGTTAATAATATCATGTTGATACAGTTAATAATATCAAAATAGCTGGAAGATAATTTTAAATGTTCATAAAAGAAAGAAAATAATAAATGCATGAGGTGATATATATGAGATACCCTGGTTTGATTATTATACAATGTAAACATGTATCAAAACATATTGTATTTCCCAACTATGTACACATATTTAATGTCAATGAAAAACAAAATAAACATGTTGAACACAGAAAAAAAATAAGTGTAACACTCAGACTGCTTGCTAGAAAACTGCAGTTATGGCAGGACATGGTGTGGTGGTGCACGCCTGTAAACTCAGCAACTAGGAAGGCTGAGGCAGGAAGATTGAAAGTTCAAAGCCAGCCTCAGCAACTCAGGGAGGCCTTAAGCAATTTAACATGATCTTTTCTAAAGAGACCAAGACAAAACTGAATAACAAAAGCATAAAAAGGGATGGAAATATCGCTCAGTGGTTAAGTTCCCCTGGAGTTAATCCCTGGTACCAAACAAAAACAAAGCAACAGCAGTTAGGGCTAGAGATGAAGCTTATAGCTTAGTGGTAGAGTAACTGTCTTACCTTTGTAAGTTGTGAGGACATGGGTTTGACTCTTAGTATTACACACACCTAGATTTACATACACACACACACACACACACACACATCAGCAATTAGGTGACAAGTTTTTTTTGTTGTTGTTGTTGTTTTCTTTGGGGTTTTTTGTTTTGTTGTTAACAAAAACAAAAGGTCAACAGCTTCGTAGAAGAAAAGCTGGAAAAAAAATAATTCCCAGCCTAGAACTATACACCCAAGTAAATTTAATTTCAAAGTGAGGAAAAAATTATATTAAACAAATAACAGTTGAGAAAAATTGCTCATACTATTATTTCAAGAGTTTATTTTCAGAAAGTATCTGACATACATCCTATGTCAGAAGGATCTATGGGATCAGAAATTGATACAAATGGTGGTGAATCTAAATATATGTTAATAATAAATGATTCTTGATATTTTGTCAAGAGCGGATTTGAAATTAAGACACAGGACATAATGATATGTTCAAAGATAGTTGGATGAGAAGACAATTATTAGTAGTTTATATTGCTCACAATGATTACAGATATATTTCATTTCAAGATTTGTTCAGTCCAATATATATGTTAAAATTTTAGGTATAAAACTGAATATTTGAAAGAGAATGCATAATTCCAAATCAGTAAAAAGGGGAAAATATTGAAAATCCAAACTATAAAATAAAACTGGATTCATCAAAATAATATAGAATTCAGATAAGTATGTACACTGTAACTATATGAAACAGATTTTTCCTCATATGAAAATGTCATAGCATATTTAAAAAAGACAAAGATGCTCCCAATGGATTGATTATTTTAATCATTTAGCCTTGATCTATGATGAGGTTCATGAACCTAAATCAAAAGGAAGCTGAATTTAGCAATAAATTATATATCAGACATTTGTAATTGTATTTTTGTTTGCTATGAACTAGATATTTGTTGTGGTTACTCAGTTATCTCTTTGTCAGTGTTTCTTGAGGCTAGTTTCTTTCCCTTTAGTGAAGTATACTGATTTTATACTTTTTAAAGATGGATTGCAATTAGTAGACTTGCTGAACCCCTGTAAGGAATTCATTAAGTAGACAGTACAGTGTAAGTTCAGTATAATTTGGTTCACATCATTCCAATTTGACACATCCTATTTTAAACCATGACCCACTTAAAGATGATTGAGAAATGTCTAATGGAACCATTCACCTTCTTTATTTACTTTCTGAAGAATTTAGACTGACACAGAAAAAAAGTGTATGAGATTTTTTTCAATGGCCCTGAAAATTTCCATTGAAGATCACAAAGCCTAATCAAAAGAAATTCCTTTTGTGAATGTGACTTAATGGATGTCACATTTTTCTCAGATGCTAACTGACATCCTGATTTGGGTGCTCTTATTTTAAAAGATTGTCATCTATTTCTCCATTTTGTTTCAAATCTATCACAACAAAACTACTTTATAGTTAAGAAACACGAAATGAGATATCCTGACCCAAATTACTTGTATAACAATCAGTGTTATTTAGGTTATGTTCTCATTTCCTAGATTTATGAACTAGAGTAATTATTTACAGTATTTTATATTTTGCTTTTTTAAAAAAATGTTTTAATGTGGTCTAGAGATTGTAGCTCAATTGGTAGAACACTTCATGTACAATGTCCTGAATTTGATCCCCAAAACTAGAAAAAAAATAATTTTGAAAATCAAACATTTTTAGGATTTATTTTTAATTTTATAATAAGGATGCATCTTTTTTCATTTTTACTTGGAACTCTCAGTTCCATATATTTATTTTGAAAACTATTTGATGTACATAAGCTAATAATGTGTATAGTATAGTAGCAAACAAGTTTAAAAATACAAATTAAAAAAAAAAAAAACATTATTCTTGCTTAATCTTCATATGTAGGGAAAAGGTTACTATTTGGTCTTTGAAGGTCCAAAAGTGATATTTTTATGCTTGGTCACTTAATCTGCAGAGGTACACATGACATCTGTTTTATGGCTTTATTTTTCTTTCTAATTGACTTAAAGTAGACTCTAATGTTCTGATTGATGATTTATTATCCTCCTACTCCTTCTGAAATTACACTTTTTAAAATGTTCTCTCAGGCTCAATTCATAAATAAGATCAAGTCATAACCTGAAGTTTACAAATAGCAGAACATTAAATGTAACATAGCATAGACACATTTTACTATAAAGTAATACACTCTAGGGAAATGGATTCACATGGCTTAAGCATAAAAGAGCCTGTTATATAACAAGAGAAGTCCAGAGGAAGAAAGCATCATGCTGGGGTCAGGGCTATTTATCAATCACATGGAGCAGATTCTCTGGCTTTTGCCCTCTCCTGTAATTTCCTTAGAGATGTTCATCCTCCCTCATGCTGTCACATGGTTGCTGTACCACTATTCATTATGCCTCATTGAAAAAAAATGTGTATGAAATGGACAAGATGGACAATCTACTGCTGCATTAAAAAATTACTGAAATTTAATGGTGGAATTTATTATTATTACATGATTTTAATAAAAATAATGGCTCTTTTCTCATATTGCTGCAATCTGTGCTAAGTTTAGCTAAAAAGATCTGCTGGTCTTTAATGTTCAAAGCTCCACTGGATGATTTCCCCTCTCTCTCTCTCTCTCTCTCTCTCTCTCTCTCTCTCTCTCTCTCTCTCTCTCTCCCTTTTTCTCCCTGTCCCTCACTGTGCTCTTGTATAAGTGGATATGTCTAAAAGCCCTGCCTTAAAGGAGGACTGATGCTGTGGACATTTAGAATATGAGGATTTGTGAGAATCCTTAGGTCATTGTGTGACTCTGAAGGAGACTGTGGGACCCTGCTGGTTCTCTCTTTCTTCATTTTTTGGCATATGATGTAAGCAGTTTGTTCTGCCACATACTAAAGCAATGGTATGTGCTGCCCTCCAGAGAAGCCCAAAACAAATAAGGTCACCAGATTTTTGACTAAAACATCCAAATTTATAAACCAAAATAAACCTTTTCTCTTTTTAAGTTATTTTCATTTTAGTTAAGACAAAACTGATGAACATGGAGTTTTTTGTTGTTGTTGTTGTTTGTTTGTTTTCTATTCCTCTTTTAGTGCATGTGGCCTAAGTATTTTCTCTCTTTTGCTAAAAGGAAACTAGATTATGCAATCACTGATTTTTTTTAAGAGATCAAATATAACTTTTAAGTCTCCTGTAGGTTTAAGTTGACATGGTTTCTGACTCCTGAAAGTAAACAAAGTATATCCCAGATTCAGTTATCTACCACATGAGGATGTAATACTTGAAAGCACAGTTCACTTTTGGCTCTCATTGAAGTGGATAATTATGGTATGTCATCTGTTCCATAATGATTCTCATTTGATGCATGTTTAATTTAATTTAATTGTGTGTGTGTGTGTGTGTATGTGTGTGGTACTAAGAGTTGAAACCAGGGACACTTCACCACTGAGCTGCATGCTAAGAACTTTATTATTTTTTTTTAATTTTGTGATATGGTCTCACTAAATTCCCCAGACTGACCTTGAATTTGTGATCTTCCTGCCTCAGCCCCCCAAATCATTGGGATTGGGGCTGGGGATATGGCTCAAGCGGTAGCACGCTTGCCTGACATGCGCGTGGCTTTGGGTTCGATCCTCAGCACCACATACAAATAAAGATGTTGTGTCCGCCGAAACATAAAAAAATAAATATTAAAAAATTCTCTCTCTCTCTCTCTCTCAAAAAAAAAAAAAAAATCATTGGGATTGCAGGTATTTGCTCTGTCCAGCTCCCCACATTTAAAATATACTCCTCACACCCTCCCAACAACCAATGCTATTTATAATTATTAAAAACCAATCAACTATATATTACCTGGAATTTTCCATGGTCCAATTCTAGTCCATATTTCTTGTCTACCCTCTCAGTCATCTTCACTATTACATAAGAAATCCCCCCCTTTTTTAGATGAATGTTTCTTTTCATTTTCCTTTCCAATGGAATAATTTTGTTACTTTTTCTTAAACTTATATGTTTCTTTGATAAATGGTCTGTTTCCTATGCAGTAAATAATAATCCACTGTATCATATGCAAGCAAAATCATATGGCCTCTCTTGTTGTGGAATGCACTTCCTGGGGCTAAGAATCAGGATGTTGTACTCCAATGGCCTCAATAGGGAATGACTAGGAGGAACAGCTTTAAGATTCTTATTAGTCATCTTTTCATGTTAAGCATGTCTATGAGGCATCACCTTGACATTTTCTAAGAATTGACAAGAACCTAAAAACTGCATCCTTGACTCGAGGCTACTTTTAATGGCAGGACTCTGGTTTTAACATTTGTATTAATCACATTTCATACTTGAGATTCTTTAGCTGCAGATGGAAAACTATTTTGGTATTGTTGAACCCAATAACCCTCAGTACCTTCATATTTTCTCTAATTATGCTTTAGAACAAATCAGTTTCTTTAGCTCATCTCACTAATTCACTATATTATTCTGGGAAGCTTAAAGGATCCAGTGGGTACTATGAGTATTCTACCTGTTAATTTCACAGCAGCAAGCTGTAGTTCAATATGAAATCTTTGAAATTTCACACTAATCAAAGCAGAAGATTTGCTGATTATTTTGCACTTAATGCAAGTCCATTTGACTAAGGTCTTGTGACAGTGATGTTCTTCCTGTTCTGACAGAGTCCAGTATTTTTTAAGAGACCCTCCTGATCTCTGACTGGTATTCAGTATCAAAACCAGTGGCACTTAATGTTATGCATTTTTTATGGGCCCATTTTATTTCCACGTTTCTACTTTGTTGTGGGTTTTTTTTTTTTTAATTAACCATGCCATTTTGTATTAATCATTTTTATGTTGCCAGGACAAAATACCAAAGCAAAACAGCTTTGGAGCAGGAAAAACTTACTTTGTCTCACCAATTCAAAGATTTCATTCCAAGGTTGGTTGGCTCCAATGCTTGGACTGGAGGTGAGGCTGCATATTATGTAAGAGGGTGAGACAGAAAGGAATACTGCTCATCAGGAAGGCAGGAAGCAGAAGAAGAAGGAAGAAGGGGCTTGGTAAGATAGATCCTTCTAGGACATGTTGCCAGTTTTCCACTTCCACCAACTAGGCCCTAATCACTAGTTTCCCATCACCTTCAGGTAGTGCCATAAAATCATCCATCCACCAATACTGCCAGCTAGCCTGTCGATATGAGCTGGGTTCAAAGGAGCTGGCTGTATCAATAAATATGAAAACAGCAAAGAAACCATGCAGCACATGAACATAAGTTTCTAAGGCAGGATGGCTACATGACCCCAAGGGTCAGCTCCAGCACTGGAAGGAGCAAGAGAGAAAGCGCACCCCAACCCCTGTTTTTAATTAGGTGGAAGATATTCAAGAAAGTTCCACCCAAATAAGGCAAGTGATTGGGTTTCAAAGGATGGAGTCTTGCTTGGTGATGTCCTGTGGTCAGCAGATTGATTGAAATCCTGGCAAGTCACACCCATCTCAGGTGCTGTGTGGGATCACAGGTAGAGCAAGAGGAAAGGCACACTTGTGTCTCACAGCCCAAGAAGTGCATAACGCCAGTCCAGTCCCCTCATATGTTCAAATGTACACAGCTCACCCAGAGCCCATGGATGGCTCACAGCATATCAATGCATTTATCTTAGCAATTTGGCTGATATTAGCCTCTTTATTCCCACATTATATCAGGTTTATCAGGTTCTCTCCCATTCCACAAGGACCCATAATTGATACCTCAATGGAGATCCTGCATCAGAATTGGAAAATCTCGTATATGGTGGTTTGTAGTCCTCAAACAAAACACAAAGCTGCTAGGACTTCTAAGGACTAGACTAGGACCAGGGGGAGGAAAACTCCCATACTTATTCCACTGGTGAATAAGGCAGACAGAATTAAATAAAGTGCAAATATGAAGACACATTGTTAATGTAAATAAAAACCCAGGTAATATATAGCATATGCTAATGTTCAACAATCATGGGAATATTAAATATAATATTTACTTTGCTTCAAGAAGAAATGTAATCTATTAAAAATCAAGTAATATAATTAAAGTAAAAGGAATTTACCATACATAATCAGAAAAGCCCACATGGAAAGAGTATAGGGTTGGTAGGGAACCTCAATGATAATGTTGAGAACTCAGGTTTTTTCTGTCTTTCCATTCTCTGATACACAACAAGTTGATTTTTATCTTCACTTCCACTACTTTATGTTTTCCAGAAGGTTTATTTATCTCTATGTATCAATTCCTTATTCTGTATCTAGATAGGGCAGGAGGGTGGAAAGGGAAGAGAGGGGGCAGGGGGTTAGCAATGATGGTGGAATGTGATGGACATCATTACCCAAAGTACATGTATGAAGACATGAATTGGTGTGAACATACTTTATATATAAACAGAGGTATGCAAAAGTGTGCTCTATATGTGTAATAAGAATTGTAACGCATTCTGCTGTCATGTATTTAAAAAATAAAATCAATTAAAAATAAATATTGCAAATGGTGAAAATTCTACAGTTTTTGAAAAATGGTTTAAAATCAGAATGTTGGTGTTTTGGCTGCTCCTCAGATACTTTTATAAGAAGATAAAGAAGTAATAATGCTTGTTGAAAATAATTAGTTTGCAAACAGAGATGGAAGAGAGTGCAGATCTTATCATAATAACTCTCTTCCCTGTAATCTAAGATGCCTGAAATTCCAGTAATTGAGATCCAAAAATGTTGTAAATTCAACTACTGCTGTACTCTAAATAATGTGGAATACAATTGCCATTTAAAGCTCTTGTCAGTAGTGAGCCTCTATTGAATGTTCTCATAGAGATCATGTGAAACTATTTAGTGGAAAAGATCAGATATAATATGTTACATTCAATCTAATAGTAGCCAAACTTCTCTCCTTTAACAGTGACTTTCTTCTGTCAAGGTCAATAGGTATCAAACAGCAGATTGTATTGTGCAGCCTCCTTTGTGGCTAGATGCGCCATGGAAATTTCTAGTAATGTGATGTAAGTATGCTGTCCTTTGGTATCTATAGAGGATTCACTCTAAGACTCCATGGATACCAAAATCATAGATACTTCTTTTACATAAAGTGACAGCCTTTGCAGAGGCCCTGAATTATCCCATCTTACGCTTTTCATCTTCTCTAGGTTTCTTGTAATACTGGACACAACTTATATGTTTTATGAATATTCATTATACAGTATTATTCAGGGAAGAGATGCAAGAATAAAAAGTCTATAAATATTCAATATGTGTGTATGTGTGTTTTCCATGTGTGTGTGTATCTCCCCTGAGTGCAGATACCACAGAGTCACAGAGAGGACAGGTGTGCATAATATGATATATGTAGATGCTGCATATATAATAGCAAATATATGCTTTTAAATAAGATTTCCCATGAATCACTCTTTCTGTACCTTCCTCTTGAGTGAAAATGGTGATGACATACCAATATTGATAGCTATGTGCTTTGTAGAGTAAAGTAAAGCCAGTCCTTTTTTTTTTTTTTTTTTTTTTTTTTTTTTTTGCTAAATGGTCTTCTTTATGTAGCATTGAATCCCTAGACTCAATAAAGATGGGAATATAATTCTACTATGTTTAGATAAGAAAGTGATGGAATTACTAATTTTAGAAACTTAGCCTTTATTCAGTAAAAATCTGGTGCCTTGAAAATTTTCTACTCACCACATAAAGATAAAAAATAAAAAATGGAAATAATATTGCAGTCAGAATAAAGACAGCATATTTATTTAAAATGTTACCTCTGGCAACTGGAAGAGGAAACCATTGTCCTTAAGAGCCTGAAGCTCTAGGAGAAATTGCTGGAACAAGCCGGAATGTTATAATGTGTTTGCTGTTTATTGCTGAATGTAGCTAGTTTATTTCAATGATTAATGACCACAAGCAGAAATTAGCCAATTTTCAAGGAGAGATTGAAAGAATAGAAGGAGTTCAGAAACATGGGATCTGATAGGGTGGGAAAATCCATTTGCTTTATCGCCCCCTACAGTAAGAGATAACCCTGCTGCTCATACCTTAATGAAAAGTGCCCATTAAGGATTCTCACTCCAACAAATGAATCTGCAGATGACCTGTGCAAAAGGTCTTGTTGTGTAGGTTGTTTTCCAAGCAAGTCTATTGTTTTTGTGGTTTTATGTTTTCAGTAGAGCCAATATTAAAATTTTAATAAATGATGTTACCAAACAAAATAAGTTAGTTCATTAGAAAAACTTCAATCATTATTTCTAGAAAAGTCCCTTTGTTTCAAGTATAAGGAAATAGTTGTATACAATTAAATCAAAACAACTGATTCTTTTAAGGAGTTATTTTACCAAAGAAGCCACATGTGTAGCTTTCAAAAATCCTCTAGCTTCCAAATCATTTGGAACAAAAATAGGGCATAAAAACTGCAGAGCCTCTGAAAACAACAGTCTTCTTAATATTCATGAAAATGTGACCAGGGAGGGAACAACAAAAACAAATATTTCACAGGGAAAGGCAGAGGCCACAGAAGACACCAGAGAAAACTGTTGCCAACAAATAAAAATAAGCTTTAGTAAGGAACTTACTCCACAGGTAGGAGAGAAAGTCTCTGCAGTTCTCTCCCAGTAAAATATTGTTCTGATTAGAGACTTCCTGGTCTTCCTGTTTCCACTTAGGAGATTTTATTTGAGTTTTAATATCCTGGCCACAGTATGTTTACAGCTGGTATTAATGACTGGTAGAAAATCATTTAATGAGAAGGGCTGCAATCAAAGATCCTAATATCTGAACTGAATATAAAAACAAATGCAATTATAAATTGTTTTCCTTCAATTACATGTAAATGTGTTCTAATGGGGAAGTCAATCAATGTGCATGGATACTTGGATGGCAGATTGTGACAGACTAGTACTTAGTCCTCCTATAGTAATCACTACCTCTCTCACAGGATAATAACTGTCAAATGTCAACTATATACAGGTATTTTACTAAATTTCAAAATGCTGTGAGGGTTTGGAGAATGCATGGAGAATGCACGCATACCTGCTCCATCCAGTGTTCCTAAGTTCCCAGTATCCTGTATCAGTTGTGAGTAGGTAAATGAACAGGAATAAGTGATTCAAGTCCCTCCCAAGAAACTGTTGGAATGAGGGAAAAAAATAATTTGGTACCTGCTAAATGTGTGGAGTAGAATTCTTTTCTACTTTGCAATGTTTTTCCCACCACTTGAATATTAAGAGAAACACATATTCATCTTATTGGAACTACTGAATTTTGGAGTCTCAAGTACAGTTGTAGGAACAAAACTGAAGCTTTTCTAACTTTATTTCTGCTCTCATATTTTTGGAAAACTGACCTTTATACTATACTAGTCTACACACTATTGCCTTATATTTATCAGTGATAGAGCTGTTGCCTGTCACATATGAGGCCATAGGTTTGATCCCCAGAATTGAAAATAAGTAAAATTAATTAATTAATTAGCTTCCATTTCTGGAAATTTGAACTCAAATATCAATGTGCTGGCTGGGCTGGATTCTTTCTGGAGGCTTAGCAGGGAATCCATTCTATTGCCTTTCCATCTTATACAGGCTGCCTGCATTCCTTGGTTTTTAGTGCTTCTTTCTTTCTTTCTTTCTTTCTTTCTTTCTTTCTTTCTTTCTTTCTTTCTTTTTTGTCTACTTCTGCCTCCTTTTCTATGTCTGTCTTGTGATCTCCTTCTTTGCTTGTGATCATACTAAACCCATATGGGTAATCTCTCTTTCTCAAGATCCTTAACAGTATCAGAAAAATTTCATTATCATATAAAATAGTATGCTCATACATTCCAGGGATTAAGACAAGTGATAGTCTTTACTGTGTTGTGAGAAAAGAGTACCAAAGGCAAAGAAATTTATAAAGAATAGAAGAGCAGTGATTTGTCTTCCCTGAACTTCAGGAGCTTAGGATGTTCCACATCTGGAAGAAGATTCTTAGCAGCATCAAAACATGACATCAGGGAATGTATGACAAGAGAAAGCCAGAGATTGAACTTACAGCCTCAAGATCTTTTGCACTCAGCATTAATCCATTTACAAGAGTGGAGCCTTCATGACCTAAGGCATCCCTGCAAGTCCCAGAGGCAACAGTGTTGCATTGGGAATTGAGTTTCCAACCCATGGTTTTGGAGGTCACTCTAACTAGAGTAACACCTGAGCATTCTTGGAGAACCATTATTTGGTTTATTGCACTCCCATGGATCATATATTTTCTTTAAAAATTTTGAAGATATGTGTTGGGATAGTGATTTAGAAATATTTTTTTTTTCAGTTTTGACTTGATCCTTTATTAATGTTCTTTTAATTCATGATCCTCATTCAAAAGCCTCAGTGATTTATGTACTCTTTTAACATAATAATATGAAGAAGTCCATTGTATTTTTTCATTATCCATTTTGAAGACTTTTATCCACTACAACACACAATACCTTATCGTTCTTAGGGGAGACAGAATATTGGGACATAATAGTCATACAGAAAATTTTTAATTATAACTTAAATATGATTTTTTATGAACATAAAGAAAAAAACATTATGATACTAGAAGATCAAAGTGTCTTTTTCATAAATTTTCTTAAGACAGGATCTTGTTAAAAGTTAAATTACTGTATAAAAGAACACTTAAGACAGACTTGAATTTTCAGCACTGAGAAGTATAATAATGAGGGGCTTATTTGTTTCCCAATAGAAATAAACAGAAACAAAGTATTTCCATAATTTGTGTGGAAAAAATGCCATTTCTATATAGAAATTTAGTTTTGTGTGAGATTTCATGACCATAAATGATAAAAATCAATGATATTTACACAGAATTTTAACATGGGAAAAGAAGTGATAAGATATAAGAATTCCAAAAAAAAAATCATGTATTATTGTCTAGATGCACGCTAAGTCTTCTAAAATAGAAAAATGATGATGAAATAGATTTCCAGTTGCTTGGGTCTCTCTTTTTTCTTCTTTCCTTAGTTTAATTAATATATAATATTTTGTTTACTTGACTTCTATTAAAGGAAAAAAGTACAGGAAAAACAAACCATGAATCTTAGCAGGAGTACACAGCAGCTATTTATACTGATGTCTTACACTAATTGTTCCATCACAACTGGAAAAAAATGAGTTCATTTTGAACTCTGATATTTTCATATTTTATGCTGGTGAGGAAATGAAACATTCAAAAATAAATAACATGATGGAGTATTTACAAATTGTAGTATTTATTGTGCGGTAATTGGCTGTGAATTGCTACAAGCAATCAATAGAGACAGTTGATTAAAGAATACACTTTCATTTGTTTCTGAGGCATAGATACTTAGATAGAGCCTTTCTTCTTATTATGCCCTTCAGTTAGTCCCAGTTATTTTGTAACAGTTTTTCCTTCCTTCAATATTATAGTCCATTGCTAATGTTTACTGTATCTTGTCCACATTTTAAATCATACTTTAGATACAATAGACATTCAATATTGATTTTTTATAATAGATGTTGACATTATCATTAACATTATTAATGAATCAAATAGGCAAACTGTTAGCTACTCTTGATTATCATTAGAGATAATAGGTCATGTGTGTCTACTATAGATATTATATCATAGCTATATCACAAGAGGTAAAAGTCAAATTATCTCAATTTATGGCATATTACAATGATATAGAAAATTTTTCCCAAAATTAGGGTACTATATTTCTATGGTAACATGCATGTCTTAGTGAAAAACATTAGTAGATAAAAATAATATTCTTTATATTCGTTGGGCTCATATAACAGATTTATATCTCTATTTTTCTTTACCAGGGTATTCAGCATATCTCCTCTCAAAGTATAATTGAAGTTGAAAAATCTCCATGTACACATGCATTATATTTAGCAACAAACACTGTAAAATGAATATGCCCCAAATGAACAACTTTACACCATATTCCTTATATTAATATTTCTTGATATAAAAATATATTTTAAAATGAAGCTTTTTATAATCAAATAAATTAAATTTAGTGCAAAACACAACCGTTGTTGGAAAAGGTAATGTAAAACCTTTGTATTTTCTAGTCAGGATATTTTCTAGCCTCAATGAACCTGAAACTGTCAAGTATCATCGCCTTGGTCTGAATAAGTGGATTGTTACTGGGCCATCCCTGACTTTGACTTGCTAGTAATATGATAATAGAGGACATTGTTCACAAATTTTTAATTGAATTTATGCATGGAAAGAAAATGAACAATGCTCTTTAAAATTTTAAGAAAATAGGTACTATGAAACTTGGAGAATCACAGAACACACATCCTAGAAGGGAAAATCAATATTCTAAGACAGTTAAACTATTTTAAATATAAATTTAGATTATTACACATGTTTGCATTTTCATAAAGAATGCTATTGGTAAAGAATTGGGAAGTTGCTTGGAATTTTATTTTTGCCCTTTATAGTCCATTGACTTCTCCTAGTTAAGCAAAATTTTCACTAATAAAATTATCATAGTTTACAGAACATGTTTCTATAGAAAAGCAGGGTACATTATTAAATTATAGGAGGTTTTCTAATAACCCATAAGAGACCATAGTCTTTGCCAAGAAAATCTTAATACATTTAAAATAATTATATCAATTGCTAATATGAAAAAAAGAGGAAAATTAAGTAAAATACAATTCCATTGGAAATTTAGCAAAAAGAAATTTCAAATTTTAATAAATTTCACTAAATTTAGGTACTATTTTTGACTTGCTAAAAATTGCTAAAGAATGTTCATGTGCATCCCAAACAAATTTTATAGAATAGGATGTTATGCAAGGGCACATACTAATTTCATTTGTTCAGCTATAAACCCAGTGGTGAGAATTCAGGGTTAAGCAGCCCTTAATCCTAGCTCTTCCTCAGGCTGAGGCAGCAACCATGGCAAGTTCAAGGCTAGCTTGGGAAACTTAGCAATACACCTTTTCAAAATAAAGTAAAAACAAAGTGCTGAGGGAGTTTTACAGTAGCTAAGTGATTGCCTAGCATGTTCAAGGCCTTGTTTCATTCCCATACAGGAGGAAGAGGAGGAGGAGGAGGAGAAGGAGGAGGAGGAGGAGGAGGAGGAGGAGGAGGAGGAGGAGGAGGAGGAGGAGGAGGAGGAGGAGAGGAGGAGGAGGAGGAAGAATTTATCAATGCATTAAAGAGGTATAGAAGTTAGGGATAGTGAATTTAAGTAAATAAAAATCTGCTTTAGTTTTTTTTAATATAGAACATTTTAATATGGTCCACTGAAGTTGTTTTAATACACATATGTACCAGATGTAAAATAAAACAAGAATGTTTATAAACTTTTCAAGTGGTATTAGATTAAACCAAATACTTTCCTATTTCCAGTATTCAGTTTCTAGAATTTGCACACTGTACTCTACCTTCCACAAATTAGAAGAAACAGACAAATTTTTTATTGTGTTCCATAGGCATGATTTTTCCAAGGAACAGATTTTTCAGGCACAGGTAATTGGATGACCAAAATCACAAAATACTTTTTGTATCTTAGTAGCATTTTCCATTTAACATTTGCTTTCCTTATCAGATGGCAATAGCTTTAATTTATTTGTAATGAAAGGAAAATTATGTATAAGTTTGGATGTAGACAAAGGAACTCTCACACTCTATTGGTGAAAATGTCAATTAGTACAGGTATTATAAAAAGCAATATTGAAGTTTCTCAAATGAGGAAGAAAAGAACTGCTACATAACCCTGAATTCTCACCACTGGGTTTATAGCTGAACAAATGAAATTAGTATGTGAAAGAGACGTCTTCACTTTCATGTTCACTGGGCAACTTTTCACAACAGCTGATAAATAGAAATTGTCTACTGACTGATGAATGCATAAAGAAAATATGGTACATGTACATAATGGACTACTGTTCAGTTATACAAGGAAATGAAATTCTATATTTTTCATTAACTTGGATGGAAATAGAGATCATCATGTTAATTAAATTTAGCCAGGCACATAAGAAGAACTGCATAGTATCACTCACATGTGGGTTCTAAGGAAGTTGGTCGCATAGACTGGCAAGGGAGATTAGGTACTAGACTTCAGTGGGCCAAGTTTGGTCAAAGAGAACGAATTTATACTTTTTTTTTTTTTAATTTTTTTACATATTGCCATACTAGTGTCTGTTGTGTTCTGCTGCCTTTCCTATCCTCTACTATCCCCCCTCCCCTCCCCTCCCCTCCCCTATTCTCTCTCTGCCCCCTCTACTGTCATTCATTTGTCCCCCTTGTATTATTTTCCCTTTTCCCCTCACTTCCTCTTGTATGTACTTTTGTATAACTCTGAGGGTCTCCTTCCATTTCCATGCAATTTCCCTTCTCTCTCCCTTTCCCTCCCACCTCTCATCCCTGTTTAATGTTAATCTTCTTCTCATGCTCTTCGACCCTACTCTGTTCTTAGTTACTCTCCTTATATCAAAGAAGACATTTGGCATTTGTTTTTTAGGGATTGGCTAGCTTCACTTAGCATAATCTGCTCTAATGCCATCCATTTCCCTGCATATTCTATGATTTTGTCATTTTTTAATGCAGAGTAATACTCCATTGTGTATAAATGCCACATTTTTTTTTTATCCATTCGTCTATTGAAGGGCATCTAGGATGGTTCCACAGTCTTGCTATTGTGAATTGAGCTGATATGAACATAGATGTAGCAGTGTCCCTGTAGCATGCTCTTTTTAGGTCTTTAGGGAATAGACCGAGAAGGGGAATAGCTGGGTCAAATGGTGGCTCCATTCCCAGCTTTCCAAGAAATCTCCATACTGCTTTCCAAATTGGCTGCACCAATTTGCAGTCCCACCAGCAATGTACAAGTGTACCCTTTTCCCCACATCCTCACCAGCACTTGTTGTTGTTTGACTTCATAATGGCTGCTAATCTTACTGGAGTGAGATGGTATCTTAGGGTGGTTTTGATTTGCATTTCTCTGACTGCTAGAGATGGTGAACATTTTTTCATGTACTTGTTGATTGATTGTATGTCCTCCTCTGAGAAGTGTCTGTTCAGGTCCTTGGCCCATTTGTTGATTGGGTTGTTTGTTATTTTATTGTCTAATTTTTTGAGTTCTTTGTATACTCTGGATATTAGGGCTCTATCTGAAGTGTGAGGAGTAAAGATTTGTTCCCAGGATGTAGGCTCCCTATTTACCTCACTTATTGTTTCTTTTGCTGAGAAAAAACTTTCTAGTTTGAGTAAGTCCCATTTGTTGATTCTAGTTATTAACTTTTGTGCTATGGGTGTCCTATTGAGGTATTTGGAGCCCTACCCCACAGTATGTAGATCGTAGCCAACTTTTTCTTCTATCAGACAGCATGTCTCTGATTTGATATCAAGCTCCTTGATCCATTTTGAATTCACTTTTGTGCATGGCGAGAGAAAGGGATTCAGTTTCATTTTGTTGCATATGGATTTCCAGTTTTCCCAGCACCATTTGTTGAAGAAGCTATCCTTCCTCCATTGCATGCTTTTAGACCCTTTATCAAATATAAGATAGTTGTAGTTTTGGGGATTGGTTTCTGTGTCCTCTATTCTGTACCATTGGTCCACCCGCCTGTTTTGGTACCAGTACCATGCTGTTTTTGTTACTATTGCTCTGTAGTATAGTTTGAAGTCTGGTATCGCTATACCGCCTGATTCACACTTCCTGCTTAGCATTGTTTTTGCTCTTCTGGGTCTTTTATTTTTCCATATGAATTTCATGATTGCTTTCTCTATTTCTACAAGAAATGCCATTGGGATTTTGATTGGCATTGCATTAAACCTATAGAGAACTTTTGGTAATATCCGCCATTTTGATGATGTTAGTTCTGCCTATCCATGAACAGGGTATATTTTTCCATCTTCTAAGATCTTCTTCTATTTCTCTCTTTAGGGTTCTGTAGTTTTCATTGTATAAGTCTTTCACCTCTTTTGTTAGGTTGATTCCCAAGTATTTTATTTTTTTTTGAAGATATTGTGAATGGAGTGGTTGTCCTCATTTCCATTTCAGAGGATTTGTCACTGATATACAGGAATGCCTTTGATTTATGCGTGTTGATTTTATATCCTGCCACTTTGCTGAATTCATTTATTAGCTCTAATAGTTTCTTTGTAGAGCCTTTTGGGTCTGCTAGGTATAGAATCATGTCAACCGCAAATAGTGATAATTTAAGTTCTTCTTTTCCTATTTTTATGCCTTTAATTTCTTTCGTCTGTCTAATTGCTCTGGACAGTGTTTCGAGAACTATGTTGAACAGAAGTGGTGAGAGAGGGCATCCCAGTCTTGTTCCAGATTTTAGAGGGAATGCCTTCAATTTTTCTCCATTCAGAATGATGGTAGCCTGAGGCTTAGCATAGATTGCTTTTACAATATTGAGGTATGTTCCTGTTATCCCTAGTTTTTCTAGAGTTTTGGACATAAAGGGATGCTGTACTTTGTCGAATGCTTCTTGCAAATCTATTGAGATGATCATATGGTTCTTATTTTTAAGTCTATTGATGTGGTGAATAACATTTATTGATTTCCATATATTGAACCAGCCTTGCATCCCAGGGATGAATCCTACTTGATCATGGTGCACAATTTTTTTGATATGTTTTTGTATCCGATTCGCCAGAATTTTATTGAGGATTTTTGCATCTAGGTTCATTAGAGATAGTGGTCTGTAGTTTTCTTTCTTTGAAGTGTCTTTGTCTGGTTTAGGTATCAGGGTGATGTTGGCCTCGTAGAATGAATTTGGAAGTTCTCCCTCTTTTTCTATTTCCCGAAGTAGCTTGAAAAATATTGGTATTAGTTCCTCTTTAAAGGTTTTGTAAAACTCTGCTGTATACCCATCTGGTCCTGGGCTTTTCTTAGTTGGTAGTCTTTTGATGGTTTCTTCTTTTTCCTCAATTGATATTGGTCTGTTTAGGTTGTCTATATGTTCCTGACTCAATCTGGGCAGATCATATGACTTAAGAAATTTATCTATGCCTTCCCTATCTTCTAATTTATTGGAGTATAAGGATTCAAAATAATTTTTGATTATCTTCTGTATTTCTGAAGTGTCTGTTGTGATATTGCCTTTTTTATCCCGTATGCTAGTAATGTGAGTTCTCTCTCTTCTTCTCTTTGCTAGCATGGCTAAGGGTCTGTCGAGTTTGTTTATTTTTTCAAAGAACCAACTTTTAGTTTTGTCAATTTTTTCAATTGTTTCTTTTGTTTTGATTTCATTAATTTCAGCTCTGATTTTCATTATTTCTTGCCTTCTACTTCGTTTGCTGTTGATTTGCTCTTCTTTTTCAAGGATTTTGAGATGAATTATGAGATCATTTATTTGTTGTTTTTTTCTTTTTTTAAGGAATGAACTCCAAGCAATGAACTTTCCTCTTAGAACTGCTTTCAATGTGTCCCATAGATTCCGATATGTTGTGTCTGTGTTTTCATTTATCTCTAAGAATTTTTTAATTTCCTCCTTGATGTCTTCTATAACCCATTGATCGTTCAGTAACCTATTGTTCATTCTCCAAGTGATGTATGCTTTTTCCTTCCTTCTTTTATCGTTGATTTTCAGTTTCATTCCATTATGATCAGATAAGATGCATGGTATTATCTCTACTCCTTTATATTGTCTAAGAGTTGCCCTGTGACATAATATGTGATCTATTTTTGAGAAGGATCCATGTGCTGCTGGGAAAAAAGTGTAACTGCTTGATGTTGGGTAGTATATTCTATATATGTCAATTTAGTCTAGGTTATTAATTGTGTTATTGAGTTCTATAGTTTCCTTATTCAACTTTAGTTTGGAAGATCTGTCCATTGGTGAGAGAGGTGTGTTGAAGTCTCCCATGATTATTGTATGGTGGTCTATTAGACTCTTGAACTTGAGAAGAGTTTGTTTGATGAACATAGCTGCACCATTGTTAGGGGCATATATATTTATGATTGTTATGTCTTGTTGGTGTATGGTTCCCTTGAGCAGTATGTAGTGTCCCTCTTTATCCCTTTTGATTAAGTTTGGCTTGAAATCTATTTTATTTGATATGAGTATGGACACTCTTGCTTGTTTCCGAAGTCCATATGAGTGATATGATTTTTCCCAACCTTTCACCTTCAGCCTATGTATGTCTTTTCCTATGAAATGCCTCTCCTGTAGGCAGCATATTGTTGAGTCTTGTTTTGTGATCCATTCTACTAGCCTGTGTCTCTTAATTGGTGAGTTTAAGCCATTAACATTTAGGGTTATTATTGAGATATGCGTTGTTGTTCCAGCCATATTTGTTTATTTATGTTACTAAACATGGTTTGTTTTCCTCTTTGATTATTTTCCCCCCTTTACTGTCCTACATCCCACTGTTGGTTTTCATTGTTATTTTCCATTTCCTCCTCCTGTAATGTTTTGCCAAGGATGTTTTGAAGAGATGGTTTTCTAGCTGCAAATTCTTTTAACTTTTGTTTATCATGGAAGGTTTTAATTTCATCTTCCATCCTGAAGCTTAATTTCACTGGATACACAATTCTTGGTTGGAACCCATTTTCTTTCAGTGTTTGAAATATGTTATTCCAGGATCTTCTAGCTTTCAGAGTCTGTGTTGAAAGATCAGCTGTTATCCTGATTGGCTTACCCCTAAATGTAATCTGCTTCCTTTCTCTTGTAGCTTTTAAAATTCTCTCCTTATTCTGTATGTTGGTCATCTTCATTATAATGTGTCTAGGTGTGGATCTCTTATGATTTTGCACATTCGGCGTCCTGTAGGCTTCTAGGATTTGGGATTCTGTCTCATTCTTCAAGTCTGGGAAGTTTTCTTGTATTATTTCATTGAATAAATTGCTCATTCCTTTGGTATGGTGTTCTATACCTTCCTGTATCCCAATGACTCTTAAGTTTGGTCTCTTAATGTTATCCCATATTTCTTGGATGTTCTGCTCATGGTTTCTTAACAGTCTTGCTGAGCTGTCTATGTTCTTTTCCAGTTGAAATACTTTGTCTTCATTGTCTGATGTTCTATCTTCTAAGTGTTCTACTCTGCTGGTAGTATTCTCCATTGAGTTTTTAAGTTGGTTTATTGCTTCCTGCATTTCTAGGATTTCTGTTTGTTTGTTTTTTATAACCTCTATCTCCCTGTATAGTTGATCTTTTGCTTCCTGGATTTGTTTGTGTAATTCATTGTCGAAGTGATCTTTCATTGTCTGATTTTGCTGTCTGATGTCTTCCTTGAGACTCCAGATCATCTGAAGCATGTATATCCTGAATTCTTTATCTGACATTCCATCTGCTGCAGCTATTACCTCTTCTAACGTTGAGTTGACCTGCATTGCTTGTGGTCCTTTCTTTCCTTGTCTCTTCATACTGTTCGTGTTTCTTTCTGCTTGGTGAAACTTTGTGCTATTGAATTTTCCCCCTATATATTTATATTGGTCTTGTATAGTTGCAAAGTCTCCCTCGCAGGCGTGGGCGGTGGCTCTGCCCCTCCTCCAATTGGGGCAATATGCCTACCACGCCGGCAGGCTGCTGGGCCTGTTCTGCCGGTAGGTAGCAGGTCCGCCTACTTTGCAGGCGCGGACGGCGGCTCTGTCCCTCTGCGGGCCGCTAGGCTTTTTCTGTCGGTGGTCGCAGTTCTGCCTACTTTGCAGGTGCAGGCAGCGGCACTGCCCCTCTTCAGGTCTCTGGGGCTGTTCTGCTGGTGGGTCTCTGTCGCGACCCCTTGCCCGCAAGGAAGACGCAACTCAGGAATCTTCTCTTAGCAGTTTATTCAGGTCCCTTGATATTTCTTATTCTTTCTTCTTCTCTCCTTCCCGGATGCCCTCCCAGCCTTAATAAAGCATCCCAAGCCCCAATGCAAAGCTGCCGCGTGGAACTTTCTCACAGGGTGGTGAAAAATCATGTGCCAACTCTCTCAGATAAGGAGTTGTTTGTCACATACCACAGCGGAGCCAGCGCCATCTCGTAATGGCGACCATAGTCTGCAGAAACGGCAGAAGCGGCTCACCACAGGTCTCAGGTCCGCCTACCTTGCAGGTGCGGGGGGGGGGGGGCGGCTCTACCCTTCTGCAGGCCACTGTACCTGTTCTGTTTGTCGGTTGCAGGTCTGGCCTGTTCTGTTGGTGGTCACAGTTCCGCCTACCTTGCAGGCGCGGCTGGGGCGGGTCTGCCTCTCAGCAGGCCGCTGCTCCTGTTCTGCCGGTGGGTCACAGGCCCGCCTACCTTGCCGGTGTGGTTGGCAACTCTGCCCCTCCGCGGACCACTGGGCCTTTTTCGTTGGTGGTCACAGTTCCGCCTACCTGGCAGGCATGGGGGGTGGGGGGCGGCTCTTCCCCTCATCAGGCCGCTGGGCCTGTTTTGTGGGTGGTCACAGTTCTGTCTACCTTGCCGGCGTGGGGGGAGGGGGCGACTTTGCCTCTCAGCAGGCCGCTGCTCCTGTTCTGCTGGTGGGTCGCAGGCCCGCCTACCTTGCAGGAGTGGTTGGCAGCTCTGCCCCTCCGCGGGCCACTGGGCCTTTTTTGTCGGTGGTCACAGTTCTGCCTACCTGGCAGGCACGGGGGGTGGGGGGGCGGCTCTGCTCCTCAGCAGGCCGCTGGGCCTGTTCTGTGGGTGGTCACAGTTCCGTCTACCTTGCCGGCGCGGGGGGAGGGGGCGGCTCTACGAATTTATACTTTGAAAGGAGAAAATTCTGTGGTGCTATTGCAATAACTATGTGTATTATACATTTCAAAAAACTACAAGAAAGGTTTTTGAAATTTTAACAATGAGAAATGAAAAAAGTTGGTGAAGATAGACTTGTATGAGCTGGATAAAATTTGAACATGTATTGAAATGTTACATGGTATTTCATCAATTTTCACTTTTTTATGTAACAATGAAAATAATGAAAAAAATAAAACAATTTGCAAAAATAGGAAAGCATCACTCTATGTGCTGTATTAGTGAACTTGCTGTTCTTTAGAAGACTGGTAGTGCAGTAGCTGGTTTATATCAGCAGTGTCATAAACACATGTGTAATGTATTGGGCTTAGTTGTTAGGACAGCTACAGTGTCTGAAGGCAACAAGAATTTTACATTCCATGATATCGTTGTGGGACCACTGTACCATTTGTTGTCCATCAGGTCTAAAATGTTGTCATGTGTTCAGATTCCTTAAATTTCATATTAAGTAACTAAATACACCAAAGTGCCTTAGAGTAGTTTTCACTATGTACCATGACATTTTTAAAAAATTATGACCCATCTGTTCTTTTGAAATGTTAATAGCAATCTAATTTACTTTAATTCCAAAACACTAATCTCATGCAAGTACTTAACAAGTCATACACATCCAATTTTACTTTTAGAGCATTAGATGTTTGCTAACTCCCAGTGCCATTTAAGTTGCAGGGTTTTCTGCCATCCAGTATTCATATCCAGAAAACATGGGCAAGATTTTTAATTTATCTGGAGTAAATATTCAATCTAAGAAAATTGTAATTAACTTTGTGTATCTAAGTCATGTAGAAATTAATTGAAGCATGGTGAATTCTAATTTTGATATCAGAACATATTGCAAATACCACTTTTCAAAAGTCACTAATGTATTTCAACATGATTATCTACCACAGTGGTACAATGTAGTTGTACCTAAAAAATACTGGGGATGTTTTCTTTGGTAGATATATAAATGTATTAAGAACACTACTTAAACAAGAAAATAGCAAAGTCCGTACTTCTCAGTTATCCACATTTTTTTTTCCTGAATCTTTTCACTGTGAATGACCTCACCCACCTACAATGAGGATTTCATCAAAGAGGAACAACTCTCTTCCTGTAACCATAAAAGTTTGGCTTCAGGGCTGGGTCATAGTTCAATGGCAGAGTATTTGCCCATCATGCACAAGACCTTGGGTTAGATTCCCAGCTCCATTAAAAAAAAAAAAAGCAGCAATACACTTCAGTACTGGAGTTGTAACTCACATCAGAGCACTTGACAAACATCTGTGAAGCACTGTGTTTGACCTTCAGCACCATATAAAAATAAATAAATGGATAAATTAATAAATAAAGTTGTGTCCATCTACAACTGAAAAAAAAGAAGAAAAAAATTTGGAATCCACATCCCATTGTGCCATACTATCCTACAGACTATGGCATTTCCTTGCTTCTTTTTCAGACAAATGTAATGATGATGGAAAAAGCAAACAAAATTATCAGCATATTTCTGAGAATGCATGTTGAAAGAGGGTGATATAGATGTCTCTTCCAGTAACATTCCTAGGCAGGCACAGTCTTTAGCTCTATCTATGATTCAGCTGTGTCTATCAGGCATTAATATCAATGTTGAAAATTACTGTAGCCTAACCAAGTTAAACAGTGGTGACAAATTTGACTGGCGCTCCCCTATCATGTGAACATGTCCTCGTGTTCTGAAGCAGTGAAGCTTTGAATGGTACCCCAGGTGAGTCTAGATCAAAGCAAACCACTCTCATTCAATTTTAAGTTCAGTGAAATATAAGAAAATGATCTATGAAATGAAACTTCTTTATCCTGTCTACTCTAATAAAAATGTTAGATAGAATTTATTCATGGTTTCTGTGTTAAATGCATAGCTGTTTTGCTCCCACCATCGAATATATTCTATTCTTTAACATTTCACAACATAAGTTTTCAAAATTTATATTAAATTTTTAAATTAAAGTTCTCAAATTTAATTTAGCTCTCACAAATAGTTAGTAAATATCAATGTTTTTCCTTAAATTCACAAACTATTATTGTCATCAAGCCAAAGTATATGTAAATATAACTTCTGTATTCATTCTTCCATTGAGGAAACAATGTGTAGGTATTTGTGTGTGTGTGTGTGTGTGTGTGTACATACATATACATACACATATAGATACATACATTTTTTGACCAAAATTAATTTCAGGCTAATGTTGGATTTCTGGATGCCTTTGTTATTAAACAGTGAAGATAGTAAATGTCCAGACTCCTTGATTCCAAATGAGTCTTGTTTTATTTTATTTATTTATTTATTTTTAAAGAGAGAGAGAGAGAGAGAGAGAGAGAGAAATGTTAGTTTTCAGTGGACACAACATCTTTATTTTATTTCTATGTGGTGCTGAGGATTGAACCCATTGCGCTGCACATGCCAGGTGAGCGCATTACCTCTTGAGCCAAATCCTCAGCCCATGAGTCTTGTTTTAAGATTTGCATAATTGCAAACATATAAATAAAAGAAGGAACTCTTTTGAAGAAGTGAGAAAAACATAAGGGATAAATAAGAATCTTCTTCAAAGATGAAATTACTAAGAAAATAGATTGTTCTGGATCCTGAATAATAGGATGAGCTTAGCAAGGGACAGACTGAGTTTAGGTCAAGATTCTGAACTTGTCTAATAACTTCCTGAACTGCTATTTTCCTCAGCTTCTTCATCTGTAATATATGTATAGTAATAATGCCTAGCTATTAAAATTCTGATGGGGAGAATTTAATGTTAAAACGTATAATTTCTATATGTGCCAGACATGTTATTAACAACATAGTAACAATAATGATCAATTAAAAAAAAGAACAAATCAATATAAATTTTATTTGTAGAAAAAATAGGCTAAACATTTTTCAAATCAACTGTTGCTAGATTTTTCAAATCTAGCAATTAAAATAAGGGCACGTACCACTTGAGAACAAAGTTCACCTCTTCCCTATATACCATTGGTGATGTCACTACTGGATTCACATTACCTGTTGTAGAAGTATTAATAACAATTAAATCAGAAAGTAATAGGAATAAAGCCATTTTTCCCCAAGAGTGGTGGTTGCTATATATTTATTAGCACATTCCAGTACTCACAACAGTAATTATATGTAACACTGCACATTAATTTCTTCCTCCCACCTTCTGCAAAATTTTTAAATTTGTTTTAATGGTAGATGGACACAATACCTTTATTTTATTTATTTATATTTATGTAGTGCTTAGAATGGAATCTAGTGCCTCACATATACTAGGCAACAACAGCAGCCCTGTTTTGCACATTTTTTAAATCTTTAATTCCTACATGTATTCTAAACACAATGCTTCACTTAAATATTATATTTTAAGTAGAATTCAAAATTTTAAAACAACATTTTGTATTTTCTCACAGATTTGTCATTTCTTTTCACAGCTTTCATTCCTTTTTGTGCGACTAAATTTCGATCAATTGCTATTTCCTTTTCACACTAGGAAGTTTAGCATTTGTTAGAGTGTTCTTCGTTAAAATTACATTTTATCTTTATATTAAAAAATATTTTTTCTGACTTTAGGCAGAAATTTTAAAGCATTGTTTTCTTTTGGCCCTCAATAATAATCTTATCTTTGTTCTTTCATTTATTATGAGTCTTGCTATGGCTTTTTAATTTTGTCAGAAAATTTGAAAATATTCAGATATTATTTTTTTAGATATATTTTCTTCTCACCTGTGTTTTAGAAACTATAGCAGTAATGTGTTGTATTTTTCGATAGTGTCCTACAGATCACTCTGGTTTGGCTTTTTTTTTTTTTAATTTCAATCTTTTACCCTGTGTTTTATTTAGTATAGCTCCTATTACTTCATCTGGAAACTCACTTTATTTATTTGTATACAATTACTTTCATTCTTCTTTATATTTCCTTTTTTGATCTATATTTTACTTTAAATACTTAAACATTGTTATAACAGTTATTTATCTATCTTTGCTCAATTTATCTCTGACCAAGGAGGGGTTGTCATTTCCCACAGCTTGACTCTATTCCCTGATATCTCTCTTTCCCTTTCCCTTAGAGAATTCAGACAGCTCAATTCCACAGGTAGGTCTTACTCTCCTTTTTCTTAAGAAGATTTACCTTAGAAAACACAAGATTTAAGTTATTTCTGCCCCTTTGGGACATAAATCTTGTTAAAGCCTCTTCTCAGTCTATTCACGGAGCTAAGAATAATCCTTGTTAAATATAATCACCAATGATAAAGATGATGTTCCTATCTCCTAATATTTGTGAGAGGAGGAGCGTAATTTTGCTCCAAGTTGTATGATTAAGTGCTATCATGAAGATATCAGAAAATTTTTCTTTGAGTAAATCAATATACATTTGATCTACGATCCCCCACATCTCAAATCTCCTATTGTTTGTTCCCAATGAATGATCTTAGCTCAGATGGAATTCTGGCCTCTCTTTTCTTTTGTGATGAATTTAAATGAAGATTCTCTGGCCTTTTTACTTTTTCTAGGGCAACTTTTTCTTACACATTATTTTGTTTTTTCTTGTGTTGTTATTATAAACTGATATTTTAGCTGTTGTGGGTCACTTATTTTCCTTTGGGCATAGATAATAAATATTGATAGTATAAATAATTATTGCTAAGTGTCTAAATTTGTCAAGTATATTAGGCTTAATTTTTGCAGACATTTAGTTTACATGCACATCACTATGATAATCTCAAAATGTTGTTCTAAAAGTTTTCTGGAATGGACGTTATGTAGCTCTAAATCCAAGATAGTTTCATCTTGACTTAGACTATATTATCTGAAGATTCATTGGAGATCCTGGGTCATCTCTAGGCATTTTTTACTACAGTTGATCATACCTTGAATGCATTCCCATATGCTATTTTTAACTTGAAAACCCCTGATATACAATATGATTGTATTAAGAAGTATGGCCAGTGGAGGGTATGTAGGTCCCCAGGGCAATGCCCTCATAAATGGGATTAATATTTGGCTTAGTCCAGTTCTACAGTAATAATAAAATATCAAAAACTGAGTAATTTATAAAATAAAACAAAGCAAAGCAAAGCAAAAATATGCATTTTCTGCTTGGATCAAGGCAAGATTGAGGGAGGCGTCAGTGTCAGGTGTCTGTTAAGGGGTGCTCTCTGTTTTCCACATAGCACCTTGGACACTGTTTTCTCCTGGCAGAAGGTTACAGGGTAAAAGTGCTCAGCTAGTTCCCTCCAGCCCTGTCACAGAGTCATTAATCTCATTCATGGGCGTTTAGGGGTCATGACTTATTTATATCATAAATGTCTTCCTCTTAAAATTGTAACTTTGAAGTTTTAGTTGAACATACGCATTTTGGAGGGACACAAATATCCAAATCATGGCAGTGTTTATATGAGAGACTTCAGAGAGCTACTTCATTTTTTCTGCCAGATGAGGAACATTTTAAGACAGACATTTATGAAGCAGATATGAATGTCAAAAGACTGAATCTGCAGGGGGCTTGATTTGGATTTTCTAACCTGCAGAAATATTTAAAATATTTTTATAAGTAGCCCAGTAATTGTATTATTATATTGATCTGAATGGACAAGATAATTATTTAACATACTTGGCATTTGGACCTTGTCTGCCTCTGTAGCCTTATTTCTTCATTTTCCCACACTCCATTCCTTCTCTATAATTTAGCCTAGTATGCACAGACTTTAGCATCTATGACCTAAGGCTGAATATTTAGAGCACACATAGAAACACATGTTCAGTATAAGCCACAGAACACTCAAGAATGTCCAACATGCAAGTGTCATTTGCTTAGCAGCTGACCATCTTTTAATATGGATTATGTGGCTAGTGCTCTATTGTGGTGTGCTATCTATCTACTCAGGTTGTATTGGAGTTATTTTTGGTTTTAATGACCAAGAATCCTTCAAATATACTTATTCTCTGTGATTTGTTGATCTTCTCTTATAGTCAATGTATATATAATTTATCTTTGAGAAACTAACCTTTCCCTGTGTTTACTCATATTTATCTTACCTAATAAATTCTGTTGTCTCAGATGTGGGAAACATATAAAAACCTAAATTGAGCAAGAAAGACCACTTATTGTAAGTTTTAAAATAAGTATTTTTTTAATAATTATATCATTTTAAGAAAAGTAATACCCAAGTGATTAGAGCACTTGCAAAATATATATTTCATATAATATGAATATGTATTCATATATATATATATATATATATATACATATATATACATATATATATGTATATATATATGTATATATATATACATATATATGACATATAAGCTATAGATTATGATTTCCAACTTATTTTAATGTACTGTGTCAAATTCTTGAAACATTTACAGTAATGAAAACTTGATACTTAATGGGTTAAAAGCCGAGCAATAATTTGACTCCCTTGGCAACATTTAAGACTATTGACAATTTGCAATTTCTGTCATTAATGCAGTTCCTACATTCATTGAGAAAATATTGGTTTTTTCTATTACCACACATTGCTAGAAATGTTTGGGATACCAAAATAAATGAGTTCGATTTTCCATTATCTTGGATTATGACTTGGAATCCAGAGAAATACAATTAACAAATATTTGTTTAAAAGATAATAAACCTACAGGTAGTGAGAATTGTAATAGAGGAAAATAAGAAAAATTAATAAAAATTAGAAAATATCACCAGGATAACCCACTGAAGAACAGACACATGAAAGCAAACCACACAATGTACACACATTCATTCAACAACAATGCAAATATGAATCTCTGTTTCTTTGTCTTTCCTCACTTACTCTCATTGCACAACTCTTATACGTAACTTTCCAATTATCTCACACCTTTTCACTTTCCTAATTATCTAAGACCTTTCCACTTTCCTTCTTATTCAAGCTCCATTTCCAAAAATTTATATTTAAAAAAATTACTTTAATTGCATAATTTATTTTAGACAATCATTCATTAATTATTAGGAAAAAGCAACAGAAAGGACAATTCTCTTGGATTAGGAATTTGCTACTACTCAATACTCATTTCTAGAAAACTCCCCTGAATGTTTATTAATTCAAGAAATTCTGGCATTAAGAATTATACAAACATTATTTTCTCCATGTCAGCCAAGTATGGTTCTGGGAAACACAAAATTACATTTCTCATGGAACATAGTAACAAACAACTGAATTTACTCACCATAATCCTTCATATCTTTTCACCTATGTACCTTACAAAGTTAGAGACAGATAAAAAATTAAATATATATATATATATATATATATATATATATATATATATATACACACACACACATATATATTATCTCTAAATCATAAGACATATTTATTATGCAGGTATGTGTGTGTATGTATATATATATATATATATATATATATATATATATATATATATATATATATACATACCTATACTCATGGTCTATATAATCTGTTGAGCCAATATTTTTTAAAGTCACAGATTGTAGGGATTATAAAAACTGGAAAATGGAAATCACAAATGCAAGCAGAAAATTAACATTTATATTACTCTTTGTGTTGTCATTCCCAAAACATTCATAAGACTTGTCCTACTTTAATTATTTTCCCTAGTGTTTTGCTACTCTCCACATGGGTACAAAGACATCCTATTTTGTTAATCTTTCACAAAACACAAAAGGATTTTAGGTGTTTAATAATTCACGTGAAGCCTGGAGCACGCAGCTGTATTACCAGAAACGTTGCCAAAACATAGCCATTTGGAAATCAGAAGTCATTTTTATGGGTTTCTTGCTAGCAGAATGAATTCATAACATTTAAAAAAGTTCCTGTGACATAGATTAACATGCTAGAAATGTATTTTACTAGTCGATGACCCCATCCTATTATGGTAGGATTTGCAAAGCAAAGTTGAAAAATGGTAATTTGTTCTTCTGATTACACTTTAATGCCCTTTTGAGGGCATCTCCTTTTGATAAAGCCTCCTGGAAGCCTGCTGGAAGAGGCTTCATCCCATCCTGGTTTGTATAGTGTTAGTGTCTTGATTAACAGTGTTAAATATTTCATGAAGGCCCAAACCAATAAGTAACAAATGTGGTCACTAAATTTGTTTCAAAGCATATTTAATGAAGTGAGGGGAGCAAAACCAACCTAAAGAACAGTAAAATGACAAGAACATCTAAAGAGTTATGTTACATAAAAACAACACTGTGATCATACTTATTAAAAATTAAAAAAAAAAAAAACAGGCTCTCTCTTAGTGGTTAGATTTGTAAGCAAACTCAAGTGATGGGGTTGATACAGAAAGATGGTAAGTCAAATACTTTTGCCAGTTGGGATAGTAAAAAATAACATCAAAAATTATATTCTAGTTGTTTCTGGCCATTATAAAATTTTCCAAACTAGCAGGAGTAAAAATAAATATTTACATAGAGCAAGAATTTGAAAAATAAATGCAGTCAGCCGAAGTTCTTCACTACATTTCTGTTGTGGTTTGGATGTGAGGTGTCCACGAAAAGCTCATTTGTGAGATAATGCAAGAAGGTTTGGACAAAAAAAAATGATTGTGTTATAACTTTAACCTAATCAATGAATTAATCCCTGAAGGGTTTAACTGAGTGGTCACTGAAGTGGTAGGGTCTTGTTAGACCAGGAAGCAAGAAAAGACCACTGACTCCAATTAAAATCAAATTAAAGCAAGCTTAGTATTTCTACCGGCCGGGCTGTCTCTCCCTCCCAAAACGGAGGGAACAAGACAGCAGCAGCCACTTTCCTGCAGCCCAGCTTTATAGCCCAGAAAGTTACACAAAGGGGGGTACAGATAACAGAACTCTGACAAGCATCACACTAATGGTAGTTTACATTTTTTGCTGGCACCAACATCAGAATTTATGAGGACCATTAGAGCCTCAGAGAGGGTTGTTGTCTGGCCAGGGAAGGCCGATATTTATGAGGTGTCACTAAAGTTTCAGAGAGGGCTTCTCTCTGGTCAGAGAGCCAGGCATGGGTGAGTTCAAGGCACGGGCAGGCATTCCAAGCAGATTCAGAATTTGCAGTAATTTATAGTAAAGCCGAAATTATCTTTTCATGGCTTTGTGGCTAGATTGCTCCCAATTTTAAGAAAAGATCAGGTTGGGTCTATCAGTCTGGCTAGAGGAGGTGGGAATTGGGAACATGTCGTTGGGGTATACTTTTGCATTGGGTAAGTGGAGTCTCTTTCTCCTTCTTGATTAGGATGCTGTTTCCCTCTGCCACACTCTCCCACCATGATTCCTCATTGAATGCAGTTAGCTTTCTGTGGACTAAGACCTCTGAAATTTTGAGTCCTCAAATAAACACTTCTTCCTCTACAATTGTTCTGGTCAGATCATTTGGTCACAGCAGTGAAAAAGCTAACTAAAACAATGTCCTAAGAAATAGACATTTATGTAATTATATAATTAAAGAACTATTATATTTAACACATAAAGATTAATTTAAAAATGACAATATCTAGTACATAAATAATAATTATTGAAATTTGAATCCATTGAGTTCTACTTTATTTTTTTCCCTCTAACATAACTTAGCAAAAAGATTAGTGAATTATCCTGTCATTTTCATTTATATTCAAGGATCAATGAAAAGCAATAAATTCTAATTTTGAGAAAAGTAGAGGAAAAACTGTTACATGACAGTAAATGGGACCCAGTATCTATGATGGAGTTACTACCAGAATTTTAGGAATAAATGCATGAAACAGCAGGAAGCTGATAAAACTAATAACTTGCTTGCTGGATTCCCAGCTTCACACCTGGATTAGGCAAACCTTGTTGTAGACCCCAACACTCACTATAATAAAACAATAGAACTAATTTTTACCAAAAGAGAGCCCTCAGGCCAGAAGAAACTAACACAATTCACACATTTGATAAGATTGGTTTAAGAGTAATTATTTGATAAACCGAAGATAGGAGGATCATGGAGAAACTGACTCATGAACATAATTTGGAGATTAATACTCTGCTGAAGAATAGTACATATACTGGAAGCATATACTGGAAGCATACTTATATGAATTGTTTAATGTATTATACATTGTACATTAAACATGTAATTGAAGAGATTGATTGATACATCAACACACTCAAAATTTGAGTAGCAAGTATTTTTTCTGTATCTCCATTGAAGTTGAAAATGTGATATTTCTTCCTTTTTTAAAAATTTATCTTTTATTTATTTATTTATTTTTTTAGTTTTTGGCAGACACAACATCTTTGTTTGTATGTGGTGCTGAGGATCGAACCCGGGCTGCACGCATGCCAGGCGAGTGCTAGGCGAGCGCGCTACCGCTTGAGCCACATCCCCAGCCAGTGATATTTCTTTCTTAAAATAATTGAATTATTTGGGTAATAATTGAAATTTTATAAAATATTCTCAAAAACTCATATTACCTTTGTTTCTAAAAGATTTGCTTAATTGCTTGAAAAAAGTCTCAAAGACAAATCCAAATACAGTGATTTAAAACCATAATATATATTGAACATTAAATATAATTTATAGCAAAATCCCAGTTCCATGGGAGTATAAATAATTTGATTCTGTCTTCAAGGAGTTCAGAATCTACTAGTATTAAATTATTGATTGCCTTTGTGCCTCATCTTTTTATGCACCTTACATTCTTAATATTTGCAACTGAGCAAATATTGCAACTGTTATAAAGTTCATGAGTATCACAAAAGAAACAAAGGCTCTATATCATTTTGTTCAGCTGGATGTATTTTTACTGTTCTATTTGATGTAACAAATACAGATTAAGTGATTATCTGATGGTAGGAGGTAAAACATATTGATATAAATTTCATGAAGTAACAAACATATTTTGAAACAAAAACCCACTTGATTCTTTAATAAATAAAGAAGTCTTCCTCCTGAGATTTTGAAGATCATAAATAATAGGAAAACATATAGAAGGGAAAGAAAAACAAAAGCCCCCTCCCACCTATGAACAAGTGCAGACTACTATGGAAGTCAGGGTCATTCAGAGATTGTGGAGGCTGATGGCAAGGGAACTATAAAGCAGCTGGGCCAGTTTGAGAGTGTTTATTTATTCAACTGCTTTAAGTCAACATGTGGGTCTTGACTGTCCCTCCTGTTGACAAGCACTCAGTGTGCTCACAGACCAAAGTAGGATGTCCACAGTAGGCTATGTTGGAGCTGCTGCTCTCTTGGCTCATCAACCCCAGTGGGAAGTCAAGCCTTGCACATAGAGATTCAAATCTGCACTGCCCTCCCCTACAAACATCAAAAATTCAGATATCCTTAAATTTATCAGATTAATAGGTAAGCCAAATATAAGTACATCATTCACAATTAAAAGAGGAGATAAACCTTGCTGTAGTCTATTCAGGCTGCTATAATAAAAGAGTGGAAACTTTAAAACAACAGAAATTGCTATCATGTGATAGCAGGGACTAGTGAGAGCCTGCTTCATGGTTCACAGGCAGATGTAGTTTAGATGTTTTTTCACAAGGCAGAAGAATGAGGGAAATCTCTGGAATTTCTTTCATAAGGATACTAATCCAATTTTTCAGAGCTCCACCCTTAAGACCAAATGGCCTCTCAAAGTCCTCTCATTTTCATGCCACTATATTAACATATGATTATCAGGAAGAAACAAACATTGCTTCTACATCTGACTCCTCTAAATTCATGCCTTTCTCACATACAAAATATATTTACTCCATGATTAGAGCCCCTAAATTGAGCACAGCTATAAACCTATGGCTTGGCTAAGATGGGAGGATCATGAGTTTGAGGATAGCCACATTGAGGACACATAGTAAGAACATGTCTCAAAACAAAACAAAATAGCTCTCAAAGTTTTCACTCATTCCAGCATCAATTCTTAAGTGTTTTGTGTTGTTGTTGTTGTTTGTTTGTTTATAATTCTGGGAACTTCATGGCCTCAGATAATGCTAAAAAAAAATTCGACCACTAAGTTAAATCCCCAGTCCTAAAATCTAAACTGCAGAGATTTATGTAAGTATCACCTAAATAGTACAGGGGTGAGATTCAAGGTATGGGTTCAGTTATATAAAATTATTTTCTAGTGTTGATTTTTTTTGAAATCTAATAAATAATGTGCATTGAGCTCATTCATTAAAAGAACAGAAAGTCACCAAATAAATAGCTCAATATTACACCTCAAAGCCCTAGAAAAAGAAGAACAAATCAACATGAAAAGCAGGAGAAGACAGGAAATAACTAAAATCAGAACTAAAATCAATGAAATTGAAACTAACAAACAAAAGGAACAATTCAAAAAGTCAAGAAACAAAAAGTTGTTTCTTTGAAAAAAATAAATAAAATGGATAAACACTTAGACAATCTAAACAAGAGAAAGAGGGTAACAAACTTAAATTACTAAAATTCATGATGAAAAAGAAAATGTCACCACTGACACTACTGAAATGCAGACAATATTCAGAAACTATTTTTCAAATTTATACTCCAAAAAATTGAAAGTCTTAAAGACACTGAAATATTTCTAGAGACATATTACCTACCCAAATTTTATTAGGAGGACATTCAAACTTTAAACACACCAATTTCAAACAATGAAATTGAAGACACCATCAAAAGCCTACCAAAAAAGAAAAGCCCAGACCAGAAGTTTTCTCATCCATGTTCTGTCAGAGTTTCAAAGAAGAATTAACACCAACCTTCCTCAAATTATTCCATTAAATAGAAAAGGAAGGAACCATTCTAAACTCATTCTATGAATCTAGTATCATCTGGATACCCAAACCAGACAGACACATCAAGGAAGGAAAACTTCAGGACAATATCCCTGAAGAATATAGATGCAATAATTCCAAATAAAATCCTGTCAAATTGCATACAAAAATGCATTAAAAAGATAGTGCACCATAATCAAGTATGTTTCATCCCAGGGATGCAGGGTTGATTCAAAATATGGAAATCAATAGTCATAATTCATCACATGAATAGACTCAAAGAAAACAATCATATGATTATAGCAAATATGCAGAAAAAACATTTGACAAAATGCAGCATCTATTCATGTTAAAAAAAAAAAACTAGAAAAACTATGGATAATAGGAAGATACTTCAACCTTGTAAAAAATTTTTGTGTTAAACCCAAGGCCAACATTATTCTAAATAGAGAAATTATGAAAATATTCCTTTTAAGAACTGATACAAGACAGGGATGCACTCTTTTACTATTATTCAATATAGTCCTTGAAACCCGTGCTATAGCAATTAGGTAAAAAAAAAAAAAAGAAATTAATGGGCTATAAATAGGAAAAGAAGAGATCAAACTATCCCTATTTGCAATGATACAGCTCTATATTTAGAAGACCCATAAATCTCTACCAGAAAACTTCTAGGACTCATAAACATATTGAGCAAAGTAGCAGGATATAAAATTAACACCCATAAATCAATTGCATTCCTATACATCAATGATGAATCTGCTGAAAGAGAAATCAGGAAAACTATCTCATTCATAATAGTCTCAAAAAATAATAAAATACTTGGGAATCAGTCTAGCAAAAAAAAATGAAATACTTCTACAATATGAACTACAAAACACTAAAGAAAGAAATTGAAGAAGAATTTAGAAGTAAGAAAGATCTTTCATGTTCTTGAATAGGCAGACAATATTGTCAAAATGGCCATACTAACAAAAACACTATATGTATTTAATATAATTCTTATTAAAATCCCAGTACCATTCTTCATTGAAATACAAAAAAGCAATCAGGAAATTCATTTGAAAAATAAGAGGCCCAGAATAGTCAAATCCTTAGTAAGAAAAGTGAAGCAGGAGCCATCACAGTAACAGACTATAAATGATACTACAGAGCTATAGAAGTAAAAAGAGCATCATATTGGTATCAAAACAGACATGAAGATCAATGGAACAGAATAGAGTACACAGAAACAAGACCACATAAATGCAGTTACTTCATACTGGAATAAGGAACTATAAACTTACATGGGAGAAAAGATAGCCCCTTTAATAAACGGTGCTAGGAAAACTGGAAATCTTTATGTAGTAGAACTAAATTTAACCCCTTTTTCTCAGCTGGACAAAACTCAACTTAGAGTGGATCAAGGAGCTAAGAATTTGAGCAGAGCTCTTGCACCTTCTAGAAGAAATTGTAAGCCCAAATTTCCATCATGTTGGCTGAGGAAACAACTTCCTCAACAAGAATCAAAATAAAATAAAAAATCCATAAATGGGGTGGTATCAAAATAAAAGCTTCTTTACAGCCAAGGTAATGATGAAGAACATGAACAGAGCGCCTACAGAAATGAAGGAAATCTTTGCCACCTGAACTTCAAATAGAGCATTTATCTCTAGGATATATAAAGAACACAAAAATAAAATAAAATAAAAATAAAAATCTTAACACACACACACACACAAAAACAAATTACCCAATCAAATAAAGGGCAAAAAACTCAATACTCAAAAGAAAATAAAATATGAACAGTCAAGAAATATATGAAAAATGTTTACCATATAGAGCAATTAAAGAAATACAAATTAAAACTACAATAAGATCCCATCTCACTCTAGTTAGAATGGCAATTATCAAGAATAAAGTAATAATACATGTTGGTGAGGATGTGGGGGAAAAGGTACACTCATATATTGCTTGTGGGAGTGAAAATTGTTGCAACCACTATGGAAAGCAATATAACAATTCCTCAGAAAACTTAAAATGTAACCACTATATGACCCAATTACCACACTCCTCAGAATATTCTCAGTGGACTTAAAATCAAAATACTACAATGATGGATCCACATCAATGTTTACAGCAGCTCAATTCTCCATAGCTAAGCTATGGAACCAACCTAGGTGACCTTAAACAGATGAATAGATAAAGAAAATGTGGAATATATACAAAATGGAATACTAGTATAAAGAAGAATGAAATTATGGCACTTGCCAATAAATGGATGTTACTGAAGACTATCATGCTATGTGGAATAAGTAAATTCCAAAGAATAAAAGGTCAAATATTCTCTCTGATAAGAATATGCTAATCAACACCAAGGGGAGAGGGAAGAATAGAATTTCAGTGGATTAGATAAAAGAGAATAAAGGAATGTTAGGGGTGATGGTAATAGGAAAGACAGGAGAATGGATCCAACATAACTTTCCCTTGTTCATATATAAATATACCACCAGTGAAACTCCACATCATGTACAACTATAAGAATGGGATCTTAGTAAGTTATAGTCCATGTATGTATAATATGCCAAAATACACTCTACTCTCAATTATACCTAACAAGAATAAATAAAAATAATGCAAAAAATGAATTTTTATAGTTTTTTAGTATTTTTTTTCTTTAGTTGTAGATGAACACAATGACTTTATTTTATTTCTTTATTTTCATGTAGTGCTGAAGATCAAACCTAGTGCCTCACACGTGCTAGGTAAGTGCTCTACCATTAAATCACAATCCCAGCCCAAATTTTTATAGCTCTTGTTATTAAAAACATATTCGTAGACAGGGAATATAGGTGGAAGGGGAAGGGAGGGAGAAGGGGCATAGCTAGAATGGTGGAAGGAGACGGTCATCATTATACAAAATGCATGTATGAAGATGTGAATTTGGTGTCAACATAACTTATATACAGAGATATGATAAATTGTGGTATAAAGGTGTATTAACAATTATATGCAACAAAAATAAGAGAGCTCATGTATAATGGCAAAAAGGAAGATACTTTGAGAAACTCAATAGCAAATTAATAAATGAGATGTATAACTAAAAATAAATTTAAAAAAACCCATATTCCTTCTTTGGTTTGAAGATCTGCCACCCAAAGACAAATGGTATGAAGATGCTTCTCCTGGACACACTGGGATGGAGATCCAGTCTTTTGGAACTACTGAGGGAGGGAGTGATCTTGCCTCTATATATTTTCCATCTGATATTGGTTTCCATAAACTCTGGGCAGCAATATGCTCATAGCAACTATGGACCTAGAACCTACCTCTGTAGCAGTTCTCTGACTAGATGCCAAGGATATCCAACCTAGACCCATGCTCCTTTGAACTCTAGATGTAATAACCTTTGCCTTTACTCCTTGCAATCAACAGCCCAAAAAATATCCCCTGGGAAGCCACTGATTGTGGTCCTTCAGTTTGGGAGGCAAAGTCCATGATAAAAGGTTGTTGAGAGCCACAGCTTGTTGGAATGGCCCCTGGCATTTTGCCAGAAGTAATGGTTGAGAGAAGAGCCATTAAGATGATGCTGGATTGATTCAATTGTATATTAGACCTTTAAGGTATCTTAAGTTTCATAAGAGCTATAATTTTAGATGATACTACTCAGAATAAACAAATTATTATGACCATGAAAATGATGATAATAATTCATCAATTACCTCTAAAAATCCCACTCCTGAATAGTTATACATGCCAATGTTAAGGAATTTTCCTAGGTTTAGTGGCTCAATTCCCCTAATTTTCCTTACAGAAAGAACCAAATTTCAATAAGCTTTAAACATCAAACATAAAGGAACCATTTTAAATTTCACATTTGTTCTTATAGCATATAATGTGTTGATACATTTTGATATGTATTTTACTCACATAACTTTTCTTATAAATATATATTATATACGAAAAAACAAAACCCCAGTACTATTATAAGCTTCAGCTCACTGACGTAATGAAACATTGAAGGATGCCTATAGTATTATGCCAATTGTTCACAATTAAGAGTGATTTCTTAAGTAAGAAAGATGTATGTAGGCCTACACTATTACATTCCTTTGACACAGAGGTCAAAGAAACAGGGTGAACTCAAGGAAGGTGAAGTGGAAAATATAGAAGCTTCTAGCTTGGTAAGAAACCGAGGACAGGAGGTTGGACGCTCATTGTGTAGGTATTGTGCGTGAGGATCTGGAAAGAGTAAATTATGGATGAAAGAGAAGGCCTAACTCTGCTGCTGCTGTTTTTTATTAATGAAGCAATGAAGCAAATCTGGAAGATTATTAAAGAAACTCTTGCTGAACAGGCACTGTATATAATAAACTTTTCGCTTTACAGTTTACCCTTTGCTCCTTTTCTCTATCTTTTTTTTTTCTTTTTGATACCAGAACCAGGTATTGAAGGGGTGCATAACTAACCACTGAGACATATCTCCAGATTCTTTTTAGTTTTTATTTTGACACAGAGTCTCACTAAGCTGCTCAGAGTCTAACTAAAGTTTCTGAAGCATGAAGCAGCATGAAACAGATACCCAAGGCTTTAAGTAAAGCAGTACAGAATTAATGTTAAAGAAATATTTAATCACATCAAAATATTTTCATAATAATTTAAAACATTTCTGGCTATAGGGTTATTGTTGGATACTTAATTAACTTTTCTTGTTATAAATATTCAAAAACTGAAACATAGCTAGTTATTTGATTTTGACAACATCTCAAGAAAACCCATGTTGCTGAGTGAAAAATACATTTGTCTGTTTTCCTCTATATAGGTACTATGCTATGTTGTTATAACACAAATAATACACAATGTATTAGTTTATAAAAACAAATGTTTACTTCTTATACATGGAATATCCCATTTTATCATAAGCTGCCAATATTTTAATGTTGCTGTTGGGTTGTTATTGCAACATAACCCAATCTACACTCTGTTAATTTGGAAACAGTGAAGAGTTTAGAATTTCATCCTACTCATAAGCCCATGGAGTAGTCTATTTCAGTGTGTGTGTGTGTGTGTGTGTGTGTGTGTGTACACAAACATACTGAGATAGGAACAAGTATTATTTATTGCTCTTAGAAAAAAAAGGCAAACATCAGAGAAAATTTTTCAATTTCCTGGGTCCCAATGTCCACAGAGTGTTAAGGTCAGTTTCAGATGATATCTGCATATTCAGAGGGATACAGTGAAGGAGAGGAATTCCCAATGGAGAAGCTTCACCCTTATCTAGGGTTATTGGTGACCCATCCACATTCCTTTCTTTCAAGAAAGACAAAGAGAAAGGAGGAGACCAAGAGATAGAAACAGAATGAGAGACAGAAAGATAGAGGTGGGGAAAATAATGTTTACTCTGTATTATGAGCAAATTTTCTCTAGAGAAGGGATAGGAATGTATTTGCTTCATTACCCCAGAACAGCTCTAAACAGTTATTTCTATGCTTCATTATCAAGAAATATTTCAACATTCCTACATTAAAAATTGCCTCTAAATTCCTATGCATTAAGAAACTGGGTCTCAGGAATGTAGAATATTGAGGGAGAATTGTCCCCAACATCCTCATTCAAATGCCACTTTCATGAATAATTATGTTGTCTGGATTTTACCATTAGACACTACTGCTTTAATGCCTATTTCACTTCTACTTATTAATTCTTAGAATAAAAAAAGTGAGGTATTGAATTAATTTGGCAACAACCACAGTATACTAGATATGAGGATATGAAACCTTATTAAAGGGAGGGTGAGATCATATAGTTATAGAAAGATAAAACTAGTATATTTGTCTGAAAGAAAATTGCTAAATAATATGTCTGTTCACTCCTCAGAACTTAATGTAGGTGTCAAAAATAGTGACATTGATTTACATATTGTACAACATTGGAAAACTTTAAAATATATTAGATGAAAAGGTTATCAAAGAGCAATTAAAATATAGTGATTCCATTTGTATTGTAGCATGTATATGCAAATCTACAAAATACACATGTAAGTATGTGTATATATTATGCTGTGTAGAATTATAATAAGGCAACATCTGTTATGAAATGTTTGCCATTTAAGAGGTCTGTTAGTTCTAATGAATGGTAGTTACTAGTGATGTTTATTTGGGTTGGAATATTAAATATTTATGGTGTCTGAGTTATTCCAAGCACAACAAATTTAGCAGAATATCCTTCCATACAATCTTGTTGAAAAAATTAGTTCTTTTATATATACATGACAACAGAATGATTTTGACATATTATATTTACATGCATTCTAATTAGGATTCCACTTTTGCAATTTTCTGATGTGGAGTTACAGTGGTTGTATATTCATATAAGTACATAGGAAAATTATATCTGTTTCTTTCTATCCTTCTACACATACATAAAGGTGAAAATCTATTAGTGTCTAAGACTCTTTCTTTTCTTTTAAAATATAAAATAATGTATTCTGTGTGAATATTTGTTTTTTTACAGACTTTGGGATTTTTACAAATACAGTCATCTGATAAATCAAGGTAAGCTTATGATTTTTTTTTCCAACTTTAGCCAAGTTTTTATCCATTTAATTTGCTCTTCTATGTTATATATTCTTAGTTTATTGTAGCATTCTTAAGTTTGAAAATGTTTAAATTTAAATAGATGTTATTATATAGTAGATTTTAATTATCCCTGCTATTTCAATAACAACATAATGTTATTTTTATTAATTAAGTCTCAAAGCAGATCATTTGAATGTGAATTATGGCATGCAAAAGGAAAATTGAAAATATATATCATTACATTGATACATTGGGAGTGGTGAATTGATGATTCACTTTTCTGTGTAATCCTTTTTTCATTGCATATCTTAACATAAATATACATTTATTCATTTATTTATTTTAAAATTTGAATTAAGTATGAATATTGAATGAAATTACAATGATTTCAAATTGAACCTTATCCTTGTTTCTTAGTAGGTGACCTAAACAAATTTGCTTTCCTTTGGTTTCAATATCTGCTTAATTAAATCCCATATTTGTAAGGTTGCTATGTTAAAGTGACTTACATATGGCACAGAGCACAAAGCACAATTTCAGATAAATGATTTTTAAAAGATATGTATAGAAACACACATATACACTTAAATAATTGTATTTATGATTTCTTAATATTCTAGCACAAATGGCTGAAACATCCAGTGTATGATAGGAAAGTATCTCACTGTACATTGAAACCCAAGTTGTATTTGATGTACAGCTGCATGTACATTAGCATCAAACAGAAAGTTGACTGGAGCTAACCCTTGTTTATAGCTTTCCCATGTGTTCAAGTGGCTAATTGTTAATAGATTGTAGAATGTGATGGTTTCTAGGAACAGCCCCAAACTACACAGTTTTTTTGAGAAAATGTCTATTAAGTAGAATGTACCTGAACTTTAAATCATGGGATAATGATTTTGTATCGACTCAATAGTCACAGATGATGCTGTCCTTTGATAATGGCTACTTTAATTAAATGGCAGGGTAGGTGAAGCCCAGCAATGCTCAACCAGCCTCACATCCTGCAGATCAAAAAGCAATTAGCATGCAGGATTGTGATAATTACCCACAGTATGGGAGGCTTCTCCAATAACACTGTACCTAATCATAAAATTCCTTAAATGGTGATGTATTTCCAAAGACAAACTAGAATTCTCATTTCAACCTTGTCACTTATATTGGAGAGCGAAATAAACAACATTCACACATTTGTTTTTCTATACTGAAATGTTGCACACTGCTGTTTTGACAACTTGTAATGTCACCTGAATGTTACCTTGAATCATAATTTAATTGTCAAGAGCAAAGCAACATCTCATTTATTTCTGATCTTTCTTTGCCTTGCAATTCAGTAATTGCCAAGACCCACAAAAAATTAAATTGAGCTGTGATTAAAATTAAATGTGGAAGCAGATGGAACAGTTGTGTGTCTGGCATAATTTGCTCTTATTACAAGAGGTCAAGGTGAATCAAATTTCTGTTTCCATGTGAGAAAACAATTCTGGAACATAGCAGAAGCCATATCACAATTTATTTTACTAAACCAAAATCAATTCTTCCTTAATTTTGACGTCTTAACATTTTGGTCTATGATGACTTTCATCAATAATTAGAAATTATATAGGATAAAAATTATGCTGTAATATTTTGTATAATTCTTCAGGAATTTTGAAAATATTTTATTATTCTTTGTTCCAATAAAGATAACATCAGAGGAGGTAGATGCAGGATTTTTTATTATTTATAAAAGACAGGACTATGACTGTTATCCTCTTGAAAAGGATGGGCTCATAAAATATCTTACAACTCAACTCCTTTCTGTGTTCATTTATTTTTTATTTCTTCTACATTAATTGAGAACTCTGTGAAAATGTACACATGGATACAGTAATTAAATTTTCATCTGGCTTGATGGCTAATTTTGCAGCAATCATCTACATTTTTTTTAAAATTTATGATTCAAATTTTAATACCTCAAATTAAGATGTCTTGTAATCTTTCTTGCAGGAAAAATTGTACTGAGGTATCAATGTTGACTAAGGTAATGGCATTTAAAAAAAATATGTCACTTATCAGTTCCAAATTCAAAATTAAAGTTTTGCTTATTATTGTTAAAGTAAGACTTTATTTGAATCTGAATACATGTTCAATTGTTTTATTTGAAAATGTGCAATAATAGTGTTCCACCAATGTATTTATTGGCTATGCAATATGTTTTAACCATCGTCTTCTTATTAAAAGTTGACATTTGTAAAAACAAATAGATAATAGCAGACTTACTGTGATTGAGGCACTGTGCATTCTGATTATAAATTAATTCTGCTAATCTTTATAATCCAACCAGAGAGTATTGTTACCATTCTTATCAGAGTCAGAAACTATGGTATAGAGAGATTAGAAAACTTTCCAATGGCACAAAAGGGAATGAAGAGAGTCAGGATCTGAATTCCACAAAGTTATACCTTTAAAAACCACCAGACTGGCAGATGTGATGCTGCAGGCCTGTAATCCCAATGACTCAGGAAGCTGAGTCAAAAGGATCTCAAATATGAGATCACCCTCAGTTATTTAGAGGGACCTGTCTCAAGACTATTAAAAAATTGGAGTCTGGGGATGAGGATGGCTGGGGATGTAGGTTCAGTTGAAAGCACTCCTGGGTATAATCCAGGTATAATCCCCAGTACCACAAACAAACTAAACAAAAACAACAACAAAACACACCAGACTGACCTAATGCAAAGTTTTGTTCACTCCACTGTATTGACAGCTTGATCCCCAGGTTGAGCGTCAATAAAGAGAAAAAGACCAAACTAAAGTGCTGCAGTCTGGCTACAGCAAAATAACGTGTGTGTGTGTGTGTGTGTGTGTGTGTGTGTGTGTGTGTGTGACGAGCAACTTGTGTACATTGATACAGCAGGAATGGGAGCCGTTTATTGTAGGACAGGAGGGGTATATATATTTTACATATAGCTTATCTTAATTAACATAAACTAGATTCAGCAGTCAACGAATAAGGAATCTCCACACTTAATGGCTTGCTGTTGTTACTTCATAAACCACTCCCTCTGGCAAAATGCCAGGTGCCATCTTGACTTGTTTACAGACCCTAACACTAAAGCATAGTGAATGGTCATTTTTTAGACAATTTGGGTCCAGGTGGTGCTCATGGTTTCAATTGTTCACACATGAAAGTACAATATTTTATCCCTATAATTATGTGAATACACTTATGTCAGCACATTCTGGATGTCCTTCCATTGCTGAGGGAAGAGGGGAAGTATTAATAATTTACCATAGGGCAAATATGTGAAAGCATATCAGAAATAGAAGAAGGAAGAATTAGAGGGGAAAAGGGAGAAAAAGAAATAGGGAGGGAGGGAGAGAGAAGAGAGAACATTTTGTGATACAAATGTAGCTCTTTGAAAGATATTTCAGGCTATCTGCAAATGTGTTTATTTATGTCTCATCACTGCTCCTTAGACTATCAGCTCCTTGAAGGACTGTTGTATTCAATTAGAAGTACTGTAGCACACATTTCTAGCAAAGTGTTGGTCCTCAGGAAAGATTTTATGAGTACTTATTGTATCAATCTCAATATAAATCCTACATATAAAACAATAGGTGAAAGCCCAGACTCTTTGGCAGGACTCACTGCATTAAATACTCAATATGTTCTTGGTACTTTCCAATCTTCAGCCACAGTCTTAGCTCTAAACTGAGGATCATGCTAATGACAATCAACCACAATAATATTTGGACAATTTTCCATAGATAATTTGAAATATGGAAAGCAATAAATAATGTCATCTATTTCAGAGTTTTAAAACACAAATTTATATAGCAAGTACATAGCAATAAAATATTCCAAATGGTTAATAATAAGAAAGAAGAATTTTTAAATGTGTAGTGTTTTCTCATTCTGCACTGTTTATCTGTCTTTAAACCACTTCATTGAAGTATTATTGACATAAAAATGTTGTACATATTTAATGCATACATTAATTATAAGGACCATATAATAAATCTCTCTTACTCTGCTCATGTTGTAAAACTTTATATCCTTTGACAAACCTGTAGCCATTATCTTTCCTCAAATCCCTAGCAATCACTGTTTCTGCTTCTATGGTTTTAAATATTTTAATTAATCTTCTATGTGGTATTATGTGCATTTCATCCTCTGCATCTGATTATTTAATTTAGACTGATGTCCTCTAGGTTTATTAATATTGTTATAAATGGCAGGACTCACTTATTTTTTAAAAGTTAAATAGTATTCCAGTGTATGTATGGACCAAGTTTTATTCATTCATTCATTTGATAAACACTTATTTTGTTATCACCTCACTCCTGTTAGAATGACTATCAAAACCAACAAACAAACAAAGAAAATAAACTCAATGAACTGTGGAAAAGAAACTAGAGAAGAGGGAATCTGTGCACACTGTTGGTGGGAATGTAAACCAGTGTCTCCACTGTAAAACAATACTGAGTTCCCTCAGCAAATTAGGGCTCACAGGTCACCCATCAATTTCACTTCTGTACTTCTATGCATGGGTCATTTCCCTAGTGATTAAAAGGCAATAGATAATAACTGTCTTACGAGAAAAAAATAAAAACAAATGTTGCTTCTTGTTTTTTTTTTTTTTTTTTTTTTGGCAAGGAATTAGAATTTGAGATGTTGTTTTCAAAAGGGAAATTATTGCACATTCCATGAGCTCCCATTATGTATTTCAAGACCCAAGCTCAATCGTCTGCATCATAGAATTTTTATTATGTTAAGTGTTTTTATTCTCTTATATTTTAAACATAGCAGAACAACCATGTCACCTAGACTGAGGGATTTGGGGGGAATTCAGTTGTAGGGGAGACCAGGAAACCAAATATCATTTCTGTATGAAAAATAGTAGTTGAATGCAGATGGAAAAGAGTCATTTAGCTTGGTTTTTATGTGAGGTAAAGGGACAGAAAACCTCACAGGTGTTCCAGCAACGTCACTACTGCACTTCTATGCATGGGTCATCTCCCTAGTGATTGCAAGGCAATAGATACTAACCTGGGGCAGCAGGAAAGGAAGGACCTAGCAACTCTCAACCATTCTCAGTGCTTGTGCTATGAAAGGAATCCAGCTGACTCTTTGTGCTTTATGATTGGGTGGTGGGAGCAGTTGATGCTTGAAGGGAAAGTAACAGGGATCCCAAAGGTGAGGGAAGTGGACAGCAGAGGAACCTGTGGCTGCTAACTGAGGCCTAGGGATAGGTATATCATCACCACACGATTTCACATGGTGACAAGTGAGCAGGAGGACTGCTGGGCCTTGGAAAAACCAAATAAGTACTAAATGTGTGTTAAAGCAGCTCATACATTAACAGGAGACTTCATAACATGCCAGGTATAGCACCTCACTAAATTCCCTCCTAGACATCAGCCACAGTACATAGAAAAACCAGACAGCCAAATTGTCACTTAATGTGTTTATCTTCACACTAGGTAAAAGTATGGCCTTACAATTTGAGCTGTTGATAAAATGTCAGACGAGTCTATAAGCATCTGCTCTGGTGGAAAGATATAAATTGAACTTGTATAATACTTAATACTGTGATCCTCTCTATTTCATATTTCTGGATTTGATTCACCCTCATGTTCTTTTTTTAGAGGTGTTAATATTTGTAATCAGGCTAATGTCAATTCCTGCTGGTCTGGGAGTCCTCTGCTCTTGAGGTGGCTACTTAGCTATTCTCAGCTCCATTATGGGTTTGTATAAAAGATTCACTATTAGAGGACAATCTTTTCGCACCTATTTTCAAGTCAGCTTTTCAAAATTTAGATTTATTTCATACTTATTTGTATTAGATGCTACAAAATAACTAATTTTCCATGTTTTTTTGTGTACTGCAAATGTTAAAGAATTTTTAAAAAGAATTTGAAAGATGTTTAATTTTTTTAAGGAAACATTTTCAGGCATCTTAAAAGAATTCTGCGCTTTGGCATTAGTGGGAAAAGATTCTGCAGTATTTTCCAACTTTGGTCAAGAAGGGAGAAACATTAGACAAAATAATGGATAAACTACAGAAATTATGAGAATAAGCGTGGTATTTATTTATTTATTGTGATGCTAAGAATCAAACCCAGGGCAGTTCACATGCTAGACAAGCACTCTATAACTAAGCTACATCTCAAGCCCCTGTTTTGTTTTGTTTAATTGGCTTTATTTTAAAATCAGCAAATTAAGTAAACAAAGATCTGAAGATTTGGGTCACAATATTATACTTGGCTCATAGAATTAGTGCAGGTTTAAAAAAAATGAAAGAATCATTAACAACACTTACATACCCAGAGATATCACATGTGACTCCAGATGTCCAAATTCTTAAAAGTCTTAGTTTGAATTATTCCATGTTAAAACAGCTGTAGCCAAGTGGTCTTAAAAAGAAAGACAAATATTTCTCTTCTGTTGTCATTCACTGGCAAAAGTACAATAGTAAGAGCCAAGCAGACTAGCATTTAGAGGAAATGATAAAAGTGTATTTCTTAATTTAACTGAAGAATATTCCTGTGGGTTGATATTCCAACTCAGTAAGAAGTGGCAGACTGTGACACATTGCCAGTCATCCTCCCCACTTACATTAACTCTCCTGCCTGTGCAAGACAGATGTGGTATCACTGACTAGCTTGTCACCTGTCTGCACAAAGTTGTTCTCAAGACCAACCCTACTAAAGTCAGCATGGAAAATATCAACATAATTGGGCATGTGTAGTATTGAGGACAGACCCTCTCAGTCAAAATCAAATTTGGTGAGGGGTCACTGGAAATTTCAGAGTTTCCCTTACCAAAACACATGCCAGAAGATCTGCCTCTTCATGATGACTTTGTGTTTTATTAAAAGTAATGTCTTTCTGAACACACATGTTCTTGAAATCTGTAGCTAATAAATGTTGAAATTTTAATGTATAGCGTTAAAAATTATTTAAATATTACTGGACCAAGAAGCAAAATAAATAGGTTGTGTTAAAGAATGAAGCCTCAAAGCAAGGCTTTCCTATTATTTTTGCATGGTTTTGCTCCTGGAGAATCTGGTATTTTAAAAATTATTATTTATTTTTTTTAAAAAAAATCTAATTGTGGTAAAATGTGTTTAAAATAAAATAATCATTTTAATTACTTAAATATATATTTAGTACTATTAAGTATTTTACAGTATCAGACAATCATTATAATTAATTTCTAAAACTTTTCTTCTTGAAAAACTGAAACTCTATACCATTAAACAAAAACATCATATTTTCTCTGTCTGAGGTCCTTGGCAACTACCATTCCCTTTTATGCCCTATGATTCTGACTGCTCTGGGTAACTCATGTATATGGAATTATTTAGTATTTATATTTTTGTGACCAATTAATTTTGCTTAGCATAATATTCTTCAGTTTTATTCAGTATAGTATTAGTGGGTTTTTCAAGCATACTATCACATTTGTGCTACAGAAATTCCACAATTTCTTAAAAATGCTTTTTGAAATTCATAATATGTTTTAGGTGAAAGGGGTATTTCCAGTGAAAAATACACAGTCTTTCCTATATTTCACTTAGGCTAATGTAAGTCATTATGTTTATTCTATTTGAGGATCAAGAGAATAAAATGTATTATTAATGAACGATTGAGTTTTGTTAATCAAGCTGCACTTGCCAATAACATTTATCAATTGAATAATATAATCTCTTGTATTTACAAATTTAGACTTGTCTGAGAATCTCTGCTCAGTCTGGGAGTGTGCATTAAAGATAATTTGCTCATTTTATACAAGAATGAATCTTTCTTTCTCTTTCATGTAAAGTTTGCAAGCTGCTACACATGTGACCTTTGTTTTACCTGCTTAATTATTCTCTAGTTCATTTCATTTTATTTTTGATTTTAGATAATGGGAATGTTTAGTCCAATTTTATCAGTAAACCATTTGACGAATGAAAATATACTTCAGGTTTCACTAAGATACATAGAAATAAAATTTGTTTTATTTCTCTAGTGTAATTCAGTGTGACTACTTTTACCCCCACTACAACTTTTAATTTAGAAAAGTCATCATTCATTAGAATTTGATCAATAGACTACAGACGAAACATGTAATTTCTTTATTAAACCAGGTTTCAATTTTATTATTCTAAATTATAAACCATTAAATAACATAAAGATTTTAATGAATATTAAATGCTGCTTTTTTCTTCATCAGTTTACTTTGTGCCATAAGAAAATGAAGCATAGCAAGATTGAGAGAAGTAATGAAGGTGCTAATGTAACAATATAATTGAAACTAAATTTTCTCAACCCCACATGGCAAATATTTTCCAATATACAGGTCTTGGGCATTTGTTATTGATAAATGAATATAATCACCATTATTCATAGCCCTTTGATTGACCTGAGGTTAATGACTTTCATATGTGTTTTCCAGCTTGCATTTTAATGTGAAACTCAGCAACATGCAGGAATTGCTGCTTCTCCATATGTCTGACATAATTCTAATAGCTTTTCTGAGAAATACTCAGGTATTTTATATTGATTTATGTGAATGTTTGCTATGTGACCATATATTTCCTATCAATATTTCTACATTACCTGTCCCAGTTTTCCTTCACAAGACGCCTCTGCATCCTCCATATGATCTGTCATTTGCATGTTCTCAATTCCCAAACTTGGTTAGCTTTCTCTCTGCAGTCTCTATTTTTTTTCTTCTTCTAAGTACTATTACATTATCTGCAAGACTCTAGACTCCTAGAGATAGCAAGATATTTCAGTATTGTTTGAATAATCCTGTTTTCTATCTTTAATTAACATTGCTCAAATTAGCATGTTTCTAGAAAACTACAAAAGCAGCACTGTAGAAACAAAAATTTATTATAGAAAACCCACAAAACAGTTTTTATTTTGTCATTTGTATGCTCCCTTTCCTTCTGTAACAAAGACAGGGCAAATTGAGTGGCAGACAAAATATTCTGTTCAAAGCATCTTTTTCTTCACACAAAATTTAAATTGTTATAGGATAAATCATGGTTTACATAATAATATTAGAAGAATTTTTGAGAGAGAGAGAGAGAGAGAGAGAGAGAGAGAGAGAGAATTTTATTATTTATTCTTTAGTTTTCGGCAGATACAACATCTTTATTTGTATGTGGTGCTGAGGATCGAACCCAGACCGCATGCATGCCAGGCGAGCACGCTACCTTTTGAGCCACATCTCCAGCCCCTTAGAAGAATATTTTTTTTAATAAAATCTTTAGTTTTTTAAAAAAGTTGAGATTTGCAAATCTCTATCAGTTCACAGAGCTTTTTGTATCTAGTGTGAATATTAGAAATTAATCCCAATATTGATTAGAGTAAGGCTCCTCCACTCTTAGTTCACATGCTGCAGGATTAACACTCAATTTAGATTATGCCCAGGTCAACTTCAGGTCTCAAATTGGGAGGCTGAGAGGGAGAGGGAAGCTGCCACACAGCATGGAATCATTCTTACCAAGCTCATACGCTAGCTTCTGTGTGCCAGGTATTTGGCTCTATTCTCTTGTTTGCTGAAGGAAGGAGTTTACTTGTGCACAATTCTATGTATGAGAATTCTTAACTTCAATTCTAGGCTAAATTTCAAGGGAGAACCTGTATTCAGGGCTACTTATTCACTTTATATTTTCTTTCTATTTTTAACTAATGTCTTTGAATCTATACTTTGCCTCAGATTCTGGCTGTTATTATATATATATATATATATATATATATATATATATATATATATATATATATATATGAAAAAAATATATATATTGGCTTACTCTTTCTCTTAGAACTCCCCAGACTTTCAAATTTCACATCTCTTCTTTTCAGTGCTCACTTAATTATAAATTAAATGGTTGTGTACACTGCCTAATTTTTGCTGTTATAAATTTAAACAGATCAAGTTAACTCAAGCCAGTGGATCAATGATGTTCCTTTTAACTGTCATGCTCAATTTGCATTTTTAAAAAGGATATTGAATAATTGATATGAATCTTCAATTGCAATCAATTCTTCTGGTCAAATAACAAAGTTCAGAGAATGTGCATGAACAGTCTTCTGCCTGAGACTTTTTTCCACATCATGATTACAGACACCTTGCACATTTCAGAAAATAGAAAAAAAAAAAGGAGAGAGAGAGAGAGAGAGAGAGAGAGAGAGAGAGAGAGAGTCTAGGAAGTGATAATATCATGAGCTCTCCTTCACATATTTCACACTCTGCTTTCTTTCCTACTGATTTTTAAAGTGAAACTTTTCTATCCCAATTATCTGCAAGAACTTCAGCATTTCCTTTCATGTTTTCCTTATCTAGATTTATTTCATTTTTACAACTGAAGTCCTGCTCTGCTCTTGCTTAGGATTCAGATGAGTATTACTGTTACTGTAGACAACAATAGCTCTAGCTGACTATGGTGTCTACTATTGCAGAAACAGCAGTCTACTCACTAAAACCATTATTTGAACTTGATTTTAAAAGTCATGAGCCTAATCTTTCTCAGTGGCTGCATGATACAATGTATATTTTTGGACTTTGGTAAAATGCATCCTCCTCTCAATCTATATATAAAAAATCATTTGTTTTACCATTTAGTCATCATTAAGACATCAAAGATTATTTATGGAAATAAGAAGAAAATCTATAAGTCCTATTAAAGAAAGAAGCATATTTTTTCTTGATGTTCTTAGAAAAGTGTTACTATATACACACATAAATAATGTGGATATATGCATAACAATAAAACAAAAAAAACATATAATAAGATTATTGGCAACAGTTCAAAATCCAAAAGGATTAAAAATTAAAGGAGAAAATAGGTCAACTGTTTACTTAAAGATTGTCTTAAATTTCAAGACAATGATCACCTTGAACTTGATTGCAAGTTGCAATTTTCAGGTTTGAAAAACAAATTTTAATATTTGTTTTACTGGTGATTAATATCAAACTTGGATACAGATGGTGAGTTGTTAATGTGGAAAAGTTGGGACTGTCTTTCAAAGAATTAAAACAACTCAACAATGTTGATTGTAATAGAATTGAATATCTGCAATTTGATTTTCCTCTAAATGTATTCATTTTAGTTAATGTTTATTGACAAATTTGTTATCAGACTATGATTTTGAGCCTCTGCAGCTATTTAAAGGGCAGAACACCATCTGAGAGTCTTGCAAAAAAATTGAGTGTGACTTTACCTGAATGAATGGACCATTTTAGTATAAAAAAGATTGCTTACAGTGTTTACATTTCCTTAGGCATAAAGGCCTGAGATTATTTTCATAAAATGGACGTTCACTTTCTAAGTAAATGTGGCCATGCTACTTGATTGCAATTTCCTCTGTCACAAAGTTTCTATGTAAAACTTAAAACAGCTCACTCTTATTTTTTTTAAATTCCTTTCAACTTGGTTTCTATTGATATTTTCTGGACTAAAACTAAATTGTTTGTTTCTAACAATCTATAAATATAAGTGGAAGAAAAAAATCACATGAATAATTGAAGAAGTTGAATTGGATACATGAAAAAGATGGAGCCCAATATATACTGCAGTCAGAGTTTGTCTCTTAGTTTTAACAAATCTGGAAAGTAACTAAGAATTAACAGAAAACTTTACAAATTATCTGTATAGTTGGGTGGGGTATATAGTGGTATGTAATTTATATTAAAATGATAAACTGGTTTTATCATTCATTTTAAATATATTCTAATATTGTTTTAAGTTAAGTGAAAGTTTGTCCTCTCAGGAACTCAAATGACACAGAATCTGAAGCTGTTCAAGAATACATCACTTAACAAGTGGGTCTTATTCCCTAATTCTAGTTAATCCCATAGCCCACCTATCAACGTCAATTTTCATTTTCATGGGTGAAATAATGCTTCGCATATTTGATAATATGAGAAATTTTAAAGGTTTCTGGAAATTAATATTACCATTTCCAAAGGCTTTCATGGTGCAATCTCTATCCAAATATATGTAACAATATGAAATATTACCTGTCTTTGTTATATTCAACATGGTTTTGTGTTTTATGTTTAGAGCACTTGTTCTCTGCTGAAAAAGCAATCCCATAGGAAAAAAGAACCAAAACAGTATTACACATGGGAGACACTACACTGTTGTATGGACAAACCAATCTGCGGGACTACCCAATGTGGCCATTCATGGATGCAGGATGAGATATGAGCTTTCATCTTCAAAATATGGGTTTTTATGTTTGCCTGGGACTTCATTTTCACTCCAGAAAGATGAAATCAGAGTGCATGGGAGGAATTATGAACCAGATCTTGGGGGCAGAGTTCTTCACTTAGCTTGAATTTAGTTATGTGCTCATACCAAAGGAAAACAGAAGTTGGGAAGCAGGTTAATTGTATCCAGTGATAAAAAGAGACCTATGTTAGTTAGATTTCCATTGCTGTCATGAAAATATCTAACAATATGGAGGAGGGAAAATTTATTCGGTTCATGGGTTCAGAGGTTGGATACATAGTCAAACTCTTGCATTACACAGGGCCCGAGATGAGACAGAACATAATGACTAAAGGGTGCAGCAGAGAAAAGCTATTCAACTCATTGTGGCCCAGAAGCATAGAAAGAAGCTGAGGAAGGCCAGAAGATAAGTGAAATCCTTCTAGGGTATGCCCCCAGTGTCTCCTCACCACTCTACAATTATCTCTCAGCTAATCAATTCAAATTAGGATAGATGATTAGGTCTTGGCTCTCATAATCTAACCACTTCACCTCAGAATTGAGGTTTTTAGGGACACCTCATATCTATATCATACAAGACCATTAATTATTTTATTGTAGCAGCAAGTGTCTTTTCTAAGTGTTTTCTTATAATTTTCTTATTAATTGCTTTCAATAGCTGTTATATTTTAAATTAATAACACATTGAAATTTAGAGAAAGTATAGCATTTGACCAAGTTATAGAATGACAGAGACAAGAAATAATATATAATGTCTCTGTTCTTTTTTTCTATTATTCTTCAATACAATTATTGTTAATCAAGTATATCTGAATTGACTCTCCATAAGTATTTTTATTTCTAATTGAGAATATTCTACCTAGTCAATTTCTTTATCTACATCTACATGAAGATATGCAGTGATACAACCTCACACTCCTCAAATGCTTTATTACTTTATTCAGATAAGGGTCAAGTTTTTTCCCCCTTTTAATATAATGTGTTCTTTCCCTTTTAGTGAAGATATCATGTATGTTTTCTAAAGATAATCTCAGTATTTTTAATAAAAAATAACAAAATTCAAGGAGCATTCTTTTTTATCATAGAGGATTATGCAAAGGATTTAGAAGATTCTGTTCTCTTTGTATGGATTATTTGATTTGTCCATTCAACAATTATGTGTAGAACATTGCTTATGCATCTATCATTTTGTGATATAGGGGACAGAATAGATTACAAACCAAATAAATCCCCTGCTTTCATTGAATTTCCATTTCAGTGGTAAAGGCAAATATTCAAGTAATAAGCAACTAAACATGATATATATTTCATCATGTCATATAAGTTATCTGTTGAAAAGTAAATCAAGTAAAATAATAATTTTTCATTTTCTTAAATTATACATATTTAGATAAAATCATCACAAAAGTCCTTTATTAAGCTTGATATTTTGCAAAAACAGGAATGATAAATAAATGGAAGCAACACTTATTATACTAGTATTTTAGCAGAGTTTTATCTAGTAGGAAGTAAGAAGTGATGGAGTTCAATAGAGTTCATTATAAAGAACTATTTAAATGAATTATAGGAATGAGTAATGGCTCTAAGCAATGAAAAGGTTAATGGAGTTTGCTGATGTAGACACAGGTGATATTTACTGCATTTTTTAACTTGAGGCAAAGATGAATCAAACACCTTTGCAGGTTGTTAACTTTTACCTATGATTTAAGTTATGTGCTGTGAATGGATATTTATAACCAACCAATAATTAAAGATCTATTTGCTATAATAATCAAATAAACAAAAGAGTATTTTCACAGTCAAATACTCCTTTTTAAAAACAATGTTATGATCTATAAATCAAAGTTCAGTAAGTTATTTTTGTACTTATTATTTTCTAACTTGATATCTTGTAGATTATCATCTCAAAAAAAGAGTATTGGGTTTATTAAACAAATGCAGCATGGTAAAGCTATTATCTATAAAATTTATAACGAAATATGCTACCAAGCTTTGGAGGTATTTGCATTTGTTTATAATCTGCAGAAAAACAAAAACTATGTAAAATTAAATCATTATTAGTATGCATTACATGTTCTGATTTCTGTTTTAGGGAGTTAAACAAAGCTAGTGAGAAATACCAGGGACCAAGATGATCATTTGAATTTATATTGAATCAATTTTATCAGCTGGAAGAACATGAGATTAATACTAGAGGAACAATATAAAGTTGTGTTTTCTGTGGGGGGTGTATATTTCATATAACATCATCAGGCAAAACATAGAAGTTCAGACATTAGAAATCAGAAATTTTTAAAGTGGAACTTGAAATAAATTTTGATATGAATAAAGTAAAGACAACAATGAATCAAATTTTATTATTTAGTGTTGTTGACATTTACAAGTAGTAGTAACAAAAGAAATAAAACCACTAGGCTAAGGCTGTAGCTCATTGGTAGAGCACCCACCTTGCACATGTGAGGCACTGAGTTCAATCCTCAGCACCATATAAAAATAAATAAAAAATATCGTGTCCAACTACAACTAAAAATAAAGCAAACAAAAAAGAAATGAAACCCAACAAAAATGTATATTTAAGCAATCTTTAATTTCCAGCATCTGGTAGTTTGCTGCAGAATATGTGTGTGCATGTCTTTGTCAGAATGAACTAAACTGCCTCAATGATATCTACTATAGACGTTGTTATTCACAAGAAACTATAAAGAAAAGTAAAGTCTTCATAAAATTTCCTATTCACAGAGAAGTATTGTAAAACTCTATAGCTGTGACTAAAGCATATTTTTAGATATTTTAAGGTAAGGAATGATTCTAATCCATTTAATTCTATCAATGATAGTTCAACTGAAAGTATATATTAATGAAAATTTATTACTATTATGGAAAAGTTTAAACATGCAAAAAAAGAATAAATAGTTCAATGGATGAAACTCCCAGATTCAGGAATAATTGATATTATATTTCTTTTTTAATATTATCCCTTAGTTTCTTTTTTATAAGTGGACTATTTTTTTTTTATCTTGGACTAGGCATTGTATTCATTTTTATTCAGACATAATATTGATATATCTTTATGGAACACATTGTGGTGATTTGATACATGTACATAAGGTATAATAATCAAATCATTTTATTAAGCATTTCCATTTCTCCTAACTTTAATCATGTTTCTTGTTCTAGGAATTAGTTACTCCTCTAATCAGTGGAAAATGTATCATAGACTTTTCATAAATACTTATTGAACTTTGCTAAGGAATAATTAGAAGTAACTTCTCCACTTAATTGTATTTTGGTGCCATTTGTTGAATTTTTTTTCATCCCTCCTCTTTTCTGGTCTTCCCATATTTAGTGATCACTGTTTGATTCTATTCTTCATGAGATCAACTTATTGGCTTTCACAAACAATTGGAAATATGGCATTTGTCTTTCTGTGCATGAATTGTTTCACTTAACATTATGACCTCTAGCTCCAAACACATTGCTGAAAGTTACAAGATTTCATTCGTTTTCAATATCTGAATAATATTCCACTGTGTATATATAATATATTTACTTTATCCATTAATCCACTGATGGGAATCTGAGTTGATTCCACATTTTATCCTGTACTGGATATTTGAAGCAAATCCCAGGTATCATACCTTTTCCACTTTCTCTTTCTTTCTATGTCTCAAAGGAAAACTAAAGAAAAAAAAAACACCATAGAGGTTAGGGAATTCCATTCAGCCATCCTGAATTATAACAGAAAAGAGAAACTATTTAATTATGGAGAGAATAACACTGCTCTGAGAGAAATTTTGAGTTGATAAATCATTGCTGAGCAGGACGGCAGTCCATCTGAGGGTACAGTGCACAAACAAATCATGTTTTCATGAACTATGCTATTAACATTTGGCAGATCAGATGTTGGAAGACACAAAAAGACTTGGAGAATTATTGGGGTTTGATTCCACAAGTTCATATACAATGGCAAAATAAAAATATCAACCTATGATTAATGACAAGAATCAGGGACCTCACACCAAGAAAAAAAGACAGGCATTCTGTGATGAGTAAACCATCTGGATGAGGTGATGTGTAACCAAAGAAATCAACAGCCAGTAATGAGAATTAAACTGCATCTTTCCAAATCAACTGAATGATTTCAACAGCAAAGAAATATTTAAATATTTGCCTATAATGTAATTTTCTAAATACAGAAAAAGTAGACTAGTACTGATGGTAGTAAGCTAGAATCTTTATATATTTTTTACACAGTCTTCAAATAAACAGAATGATTGCATGGCATTTACCTCTTTTATGATAACATGTTTCTTCAGGATGATTAACAGTGACTTATTCAGAGAAAAAAAAATCCTCTCTTTAGACAGTGAACACAATTTAATGTTCTCAGTCCTAATTTCCACATAATAGAATACCAACTTCATCCCTGAAGTACAGACTATGTTCTGAACACATATGAAAACATCTTCCCAGAGTTTGAAATCTTTTCCTTTATTAGAACATATATTTGCTCCAGCCTGTCCTAGCCTCCAGCCTGTTTTAGCCTTTGAGAGTTCTGTTTTGTGGTTGGTCCAGGTATTCTGTCATATTTAAGAGACAGTATACTTTAAGTCTCCTTCAGGTAATTCGAAGTTTGTTAGCACCAATGTTGGCATAATAGCCTATGTAATAGTTTACCTGATATGCTCTCTCTGAATTTCTGCATTTTCAATGGAAAATCCTAATTTTCTGATGTAACATTCAAGGAAGCTTCTCAATTTGTTTCTGCATGTGTTGATGATTTAGACTGATAAGTGGAAAACTCTCAGGAGGGTTTAATGTATTGTTCGTGGATATGTTTCTGCTTCTAGGTTGACTAATTTGAAAATTTTCTCTCCATATCAACTAACTTACCACAAATCAGGTTTCCAGAGATATATTTTCTAATATGTGCAAAGTTGGAAATATATTTATTCCAACATCATATCTGATTTTTGGTTTGGTTTGATGCAGATATCTGTTAAAATCTAATTACATTGAAATTTGGAATGTCCCAACATTTAGTACTGCTGCTGAGCATAGGGGGCCCATTTTCACTGACCTTATTTTATGGCATGTTTGTTTGATTTTTAAAGTCACCTTTTCAAAAATCTCACTTTAACTTTAAGTGAGATATTTTATTTTATTGTTGTTCATAGATGCCTTTTTAAATCAGCCACTAAGAAAAAGCCTTCATTGTTGATTTAAACTAATTTCTTGATCATAATACCTAATGATGGTGACACTGTTTATGATAATAGTTTTTTTTTTTTCTTGGTCAATTTTAATAGGTAAAAAATTAAGGTAATAAATAATAAAGAAATTGTTCATAAAATAATTAGCCATGATCAATTTCCTCCCAATTCTATGTATTAGTTTAAATTATAAACACACATGCACAAATTCAGAGTACCCAGATATAGTGGTATATATGAAATATGTGTTTATATAATATATCCACATAAATATACATACACACACACACACACACACACACACACACATACACACACAGGATTTGCAAGAGAGAGAAAAGGAGAAAGACAATAAGGGGAAAATGGACAAAAAATGTTTTTTTTTTTTTTAATTTTACATGATAATTATATTTAGCTTTAGAATCTGTCAAACATTTTTGAAAGCAGGGAACATACTTACAAAGAAAAGTGAGAGCCATGAATTTGAATACCTACTTTTTTCTAGAACCAGACTCTATGCAATCCCTTTTATTGCTTCATTTTAGTAAATTTGTTTGATTAATCATTTTGTCACTGTGCTTATGAATCCTTTACTGCAACTCATTCTGTTATATCCATTTGCTAATACAAGACCTTTCCTTGCTATGTCTCTTGGGTTTACATTCAAATGTTCTTAAATCTTATATTATAATTGTGTCTCAATAATATCATTCATTATGTTCCAGAGCGATAAGCAGAGACTCTGAAACTGCATTATGTTTTATGAATAATATTTTCTTCCTTTGTTATTTATTTCTACAAAATCTAAAAAATCTATGTAATTGTAGAGGAAGTTTCATATATATATATATACACACACACACATACATATATATATATACACACACACACAGATCCCTCACCGAAATTAAACATTTACCTTTTTATAAAATACATAAAATATTTTAAAATTAGAAATAATATAATTATGTGATTTATTTTATATTTACAGGAACTCAGAATAAAACTAACTAAATTCTGTTAGTTTTATTCCATAAAATCGTTTTATATACTTGGCAGTAGAGTGTATTTTAACATATTACAACTTGTTCTAATTAGGATCCTATTCTTGTGGCTCTTAGTGGGATTCCAGGTGGATGCATTTTGGGTCCATGTTCTTCTTGCTCTGTGCCTGTAAAGTTTTGGTAGTAGCAGAATTCCCAAACTGCTTTATGGTGCCTTCTCTCTCATCAACCGTTCTGTGTAGGTTTTTCTTGAAACTCTTTTGTTCTCTTAAAACTGAAATAGTAAGAGTCCCATAACCACCTCCCTTCATTACTAGTTCTGGGTGTTAGGATTATAACCATATAAAGAAAGTCCATTTTCTTTAGTCTGATGATGGCATATAGGATGAGATGTGTAACCTTTTACCTTAAAGGAATGTTTTATACTATTTGGACTTGCTGTGGCCATGGCAGAGTAATTCATGATAAGTGGATTATCCTCTCTAGAAAATTAAAGCAATAAACCTCACCAGCTGGTAAACTTATATGTAGCAATACATGACTAATGTGGAGTGTGAAACATTGAGAATTTTGAAAAAAAATAATATTGTAAAAATTTATTTCTGAATATTCAACTATGGGATTCAATTAATTACATAGAGCAGAAAAAACAATGAAAGATCAAACCCATCACAGAATGAAAAAGTAAATGGTCTTTATGTAGATCTTCTACAACTTTGTCAGTCCTTTCCTTTTTTCCCCTCCAATTTGAATACTATATCTTAGATAAAAAGGGCTCTATCTAGAGGATTCTTTCATAATTAATTTTATGTGTTAATTTAGAGAGTGATCTTTGATGAGAACAACTTTTATATCAGTGCACTTCAAAGTAAGCCAATTGGCCTCCATAATGTGAAAGACTCATCAACCAATTGAAGTTTTTAACAGAACAAAAAGATGAGTCTCCTCCATTCATCTGTTGAAGGGCACCTAGGTTAGTTTCATAGCTTAGCTATTGAATATTGAGCTGCTATTAACGTTGATATTGCTATGTCACTATAGTATAGAGAAATATGTTGACTGGTTGATTCAAAACCAGGAAGATAAATGTAAACTGAAGACCATTATTTTTTCTTAATGTTCATGAAAAATTACTCTGGAAAATATTATCAAATCAAAACAATTAAATATATAAACAAAAATTCATTGTAGGCAAGTTTTACTCAAGACAATTTGAAGATTCAAAATTCCAATATTGGTTAATATGCTTCAAAATAAAAATACACTAAAATAAATCACGGTACCCTTGATAGATACAAATTAACATTTGATGCCTTCCAAAATATATTCTTTAAAAGAGTAACCTAACAAGAACTAAAGCAATGGGATTTGCTTAGTATCAAAATTTGTATAGAAAGAAAGCCTCCAGCTAATAAAAACTGTTTCTCAAGATCTAGGGCAAGCTATAAATTTCCTACATCTGAAATTTATAATATATTTTTGGAATTTCAGAAAGCAGAATTAATTAAATTAAGAAAATTTAAATATCAGAAATTTGAAAGGAAAAAAAATATTAGAAGATGAAATATTTGTCTGTGTGAGAAACATTAAAATAGTCACTAATAATCTAAAAATATGCATATTTAGAAAGGTAGAAGGATGTAATTAAAGTGCAAAAACTAGTTATACATATATAATTTATTAATATTTAGAAAGTAGAACAGTATCAGAAACATAGCTTTAGGTATAAATATTACTAAATTTTTACATATGGAAAAGTATCAAATATTGATCAAACAAATTTAAAAAAATACCTGAATTGCAAAAGTATTATGCATTCATAATTTTAATTATATCAATTCTCTCCAATTTTGGTATAGATTTAACTCATTTTGTCAAATACCTCTTTTATGTTTTTGTACAAATCTGCCAGATAATTCTCAAATGTATATGGAAAATAAAGGACCTAGAAAAATTGAAGGACTTTTGAAAGACAATGTTGGAGAAAATACTTTACTCGACTAAGATCTATCATAATGCTACAGTAATCATGAAACTGTGCTTCTGAAAGATATTCTGACAGATGATTGGAAGAGAAAAGAGATTCAGAAACAGAATCAAATATACATAGTTACAATGAAATTTTCATAAGGTTTAAAGTTAGTTCATTGGAGAAGGTTGTTTTCAATCACGCAGAAACAACCAAATGTGCATGAATAACACCAACAAATCTTGAAATATACCATCTACTATATGCCAAAATGTCAATTCAAAAGGGACCAAAATATAACTACTTATTTATGTTAATTTTTAAACTTCTAAAATGTTAAATAGAAGGTAGAAGAACACATGTACACAATGGTATGTTCAACTATTTAGAAATGCAAAACTTCAGCTTTTCTAATATTGCTAAGGAAACAAAGGTTAATTCACACTCAAGTGTAAAATATTTAACAAAATGGCTATCAAATAAAAAAATGTATCTAGAGTTATATTAAGAACTCTCAATCTTTTTAATAATAAAAAAGTATAAAATATTTATAAACTTTGTCGTGAAAAATAGTTGGACAATAGGAATTTGCAAATTGAAAACATAATGAGTTAATATTAAAATTTCTACTAATAATCATTTAGAAATGGCACTATGGTGTATTGGCAAATATGCGGAACAACAGAAAATTTCCTGCATTGTTGATTAGCATGCAAAATGATATAATTGATTGCCAAAATAGTTTGAAAGCTTCTTAAACAAATAAATATTTCCATAAGTCTCAACTATCTAAAAACACATATAAAAAGAGAAATTTAAAGCTATATTCACACACACAAAAAAATTACACATGATTGCTTGTGAATCTACTACTTGCAACCAAAGTTGAAACTGTTGTAAATGTCTTCTTCTGGCATATGAAAAATTTTAAAATGCAATGTTGTACTGTAATGAAAGGAAATGATAACTGACATACACAAAAACATGAATGAATCTTTAAAAAAATGATCAGATAAAAGACTATGCAGTGTTTATGACCAATTGAAATGATATTCTAAAAAGGCAAATTAATTAGTATAGAAAGAAGATTATAGATAGGCAAATCAATTGGAGAACAATATAAAAAGCACTAAGGTTTGGTGATTGATGAAACAATTATATATATAAATTGATTTTGTTTGAAACTTTACTACTACATGTACTTCCTAAAATTTTCATAGTTGTGAAAAGTTTATATATTTTACCATATTTAAATTTACAAATAAAAACCAAACAAAAATAATTAAATATTAAATAAATTATCACAACAAGTCACCAACAAGGAGAATACATATCACAAAAATAATAAATAAAAGACATCAAGAATGAGCTCATCAATATGGAATAAGATAAAATTAAAGCAAAGTATTCTTACTAAAAGTAAGTTTGTTTCAGAATTTAAAAATGAGAAATAGGAGAAGTGAATGAAAAAAGTATATGCTCTTAAGACAGAACTCAAAATTCACAAGGATAAAACAGACTTGGACTGCATTTACAAAGATGATTTTTATTTTTATTTGAAGATAATTTAATATTTCCATGAGGGAAATGAGGAAAAAAATAAGCAGGTTTGTACAAGATTGAAAAGAGTGTGTTAGAAGCCATATTTCAAGATTTGCCCATTGATTCCAGCTTCTTTGTAATCAGGACCTTTTGTAACATCTTCCAATATACTAGTAAGATTTGTCTTTGTAAATAGCAATATTTTCAGAGATACTTTAATATTATTTAAAACTAGAATAAATCTAAAATTTGTTCAACTAGTATATGGTTTTCAGAGGCTAGAGTCCTGAGTCTTTCTCCATCTTTCCTCTGACATGCTCTAAATGAAGTCAGCTGCTACATTAGGCTCAATCTTACACAAGTGCACAAAAAGGGAATAAGAGTAAAAATGTGCCAAAATATATTTATAAAGAAGAAATATGCCTTAAATGATTAAGTAAATTAAATTAATAATTAGGTGTCTTCTCATGATAAAATATGTAGGACCAGATTTCTTCACTGTTGACTTCTATCAAATATTGAGGAAGAATTAATACCCAACCAGCAAAGACTGTATCATGGAATAGTTTGTAGATGTGTTTCTTGATTTTGGAAGGGAATTATCACTTCTATCTTGAAACCAGAAAAATATACTATGATAAAACTACTGTGCCAATCATTCATAAATATAGATACAAATATACTTGCTATTATATGAGCTTATAGAATCTTGCAATGTATAAAAATAATTATACATCATAGCTGATTTAATATCATACCAGAAATGTAGAATGTAGAGTTGATTAACATTTTGAAGTGTCCAATCTAGAAACGTTAAAAATTATATATATATATATATATATATATATATATATATATATATGCTATTCCATGATAAAAATAAGAACTAAACCCTAGCTAACATGATAGAAATTAATTTAAAATGCTCTTTAAAAATAAAATATACTGTTAATCAAAAAGCATATGAAATGATGCTCAATATAATACAGTAACATTTTCAGGAAATAGAAGCTAAAACTTGAAAGAGATAAAATGACACACCATGAGTATAAATAAAATTAAAACAACATTAATTTGATATTAGTGCTGAGAAGCAGCATTTTTTATTGTTGTTGTTGTTGTTTGTGCTGAGGATTGAACCCAGGGCCTTTACATGCAAAGCAAGCACTCTATCAACTGAGCGATATCAGCAGCCCAGTACTAAAAATCTTAATGGCAAGTATGCAAGTAGGTGGAATTCTTAAGTGTTGTAGCTGATCCTGCAAAATAATGTGAACCCACTGAAAATGAATATGCTAGCTCCTTGGAAGAATGAATATACATCTACAATATGATTCCAGTGCCACTGTGGTTGTGAAAATCTTTCTATAATTAGTGAAAATATGTGATCACAAAACAACTTTTGATTCATGTATGTAATAGAATTATGCATAAGAATCAAAGTAAAAAAAATCCAAACGTTCATTGATAGGTGAATTGACAATTAGAATCTAGTATGAACTGCACAGTGGATTACTTACAACTCAGAGATAATAATAATTAAAAAATTTACACAGTACCATGAAATAATCTTAGAATATTTATGCCAACTGAAGGAAAACACAAAAGACAAAATGTTGATTCCAGTCATATTAATTTCTAAACAGAATAAAACTACAGCCATAGAAAGCAGAATAATGTATTCAAGATCTGTGTTTGGAGTGAACTGACTAAAAAGCATATAAGGAAACTGCATGGAATGACAAAATAATGTACTCTAGGGATGAGTTTGGTTACATAATATGATCACTGGCCAAGACTCAACAAGCTGCAAATATAAAACAATATAACTGCATTTTATATTAATTATACCTAAGTGAATCTAGTAAATATCTCCAAATATTTAAAAAGGTGGACTATAATAAATTTTAAAATTCCTGTTTACAAAAGACAACATTAAGATTGCAAATCTATAAGAGAAGCCACATTTTGGGCTAAGGGGTGTGTGTGTGTGTGTGTGTGTGTGCGTGTGTGTATATATATATATATATATATATATATATATATATCTCCATGGAATATATATATAAAATATAATATAGTCACAGAATTTATATATATATATATATATATATATATATATATATATATATTCCACAAATATATGCATATGTATACATATGCATATATATTTATATTCATTAAATAAAAATAATGTCCAGAATAGGTAAACCATCTACATAAATTCATAAGGTAAAGTAACAAATAGGGCTTAGAAAACTGGAAATATATATGCAGCAAAATTAAATTAAACCCCTATCTCTCATATGCACAAAACTCAACTCAAAGTAGATTAAGGATCCAGAAATTAAACTAGACACCTGCGCCTAATAGAAGAAAAAGTAGGCCCAAATCTTCATCATGTTCTCTTAGGCCCTAAGTTCCCTAATAAGACACCTATAGTACAAGGAATAAAATCAAGAAGCAATAAATGGAATGGATTCAAACAAAAAAGCTTCTCAGAAAAAGAAACAATTAGTGTGGTGAATAGAGAGCCTACAGAATGGGAGCAAATTTTACCACACATACATCAGATAGAGCACTAATCTCTAGGACATGTAAAGAACTCAAATATCTTAACACACACACACACACAAAAAAAAACAAAAACAAAAAAATTGGGCAAGGAACTGAACAAACACTTCTCAGAAATGATATACAGTGCTGGGGATGTGGCTCAAGTGGTAGTGCGCTTGCCTGGCATGCGTGCAGCCCGGGTTCAATCCTCAGCACCACATACAAACAAAGATGTTGTGTCTGCTGAAAACTAAAAAAAAAGAAAATTAAAAATAAATAAATATTAAAAAATTCTCTCTCTCTCACTCTTTCTTAAAAAAATAAGATGACATACAATCAATCAACAAATATATAAAAAAATGTTCAATGTCTCTAGCAATTAGAGAAATGCAAATCAAAATTACTCTAAGATATCTTTTTACTCTAGTCAGAATGGCAGCTATTAAGAATAAAAACATCAATAAGTGTTGGTGAGGATATGGAGAAAAAGGCACACTCACACATTGCTGGTGGGACTGCAAATTGGTGCAACCAATATGGAAAGTAGTATGGAGATTCCTTAGAAAACAGGGAATGGAACTATAATTTTACCCAGCTATTTCACTCCTTGGTTTACACCTAAAGTATTTAAAACAGAGCACACTATAGGGACACAGCCACAACAATGTTTATAGCAGCACAATTCGCAATATCTAAATTGTGGACCCAACATAGATGCCCTTTAGTAGATAAATAGATAAAGAGACTGTGGTATATGTACACAAAGGAATATTAATCAGCATTAAAAGAGAATAGAATCATGGTATTTGCAGGTAAATGGATGGAGTTGGAGAATATAATACTAAATGAAGTAAGCTAATCCAAAAATAATCAAAGGCTGAATGTTTTCTTTGATATGAGGATGCTGATCCATAACGGGGATGGGGGTACATGGGAGAAATGTAGGAACTTTAGATAGGGCAAAGGAGAGGGAGAGAAATGGAAGGAGCAGTGGGTAGGAAAGATGGTGGAATGAGATGTACATCATTACCCTAAGTACATGTATGAAGACACGAATGGTGTGACTCTATTTTGTGTACAACCAGAGACATGAAAAATTGTGCTCTATATGTGTACTATAAATTGAAATGCATTCTGATGTTCTATATAACAAATTAGAATAAATAAATAAATAAGAAAAAAAAAGGTTGATAATATATAAGAGAAGCCACATTGTGGGCTATAATAATTTTAGATACAATATATATAATATATATATATTCATGAAAAGTATATAAGAATATAATATATTGATGGGATTTAAATATACAAATATGTTTATATATATATATATATATATATATATATATATATATATATATACACATATGAAATAAAAATATTATCCACAATAGATAAACCATCTGAATGAATTCATAAAATAAAGAAAGTTAACCCACTTTCATAAGAAACTAGAAACAAGAAAATCAAGCTACTTTAATATCTAATCAGCAATATCTTCTTAATATAATTCATCTTCTGAAATAAATTAAAAACACAGTACCATTTACTATTCACATACAAGAAAATATCAAAATAAAATTGCCAGGTAATTCAATTTTTATGAAAGATGTAGACTAACAGATTTTCATATAGTTTTGGTGACATTAAACATCTCTACAGCCCTTTTGAAATACTTTTTTGGTAGTCTTAAAACTATTCTTTGAATACTAATTGCTCAACAACTCCAGGAAGTATATAGTTGGTAGTACACTGGGTCCACAGTAGATATTAGCATATCAATGTAATGTAATACCATCAGAAAATACACAACAATAAATAAATTATTGATGGTATTCTAAATTATGTTGGAAAATGGCATGAGGCAGAAGAGAATCTGTTACCTGAAAAATTTAACATAAAGTGAAAGACAAGCATGTGAATCTGTGATGACAGTTGTCTGGAGAAAGCTGAAAGAGATCATGCAGTAATCTTGGGTCACTGAAATGTTATGTGTCCTGGGAATCATGGCTATTTTCAGGCTATATAAACTTAATTCATCATTGAGCTCAAAGATATGTTTTACTCAACAAACTGCAACACAAGAAAGCATATGTTAAAACACTTAAATATAATTTCAAGAAACTTATTCTATGTAAGAAAACTAACATTTTATTCAATTTGTTACTTAACCCCAGTAAAAGATAAAAGGGTAGAATATGGGAAAGCCTTTTAAAAATCTTACATGCCTCTACCATGATATTCAAATATTAGATAAAATTCTATGGAGTATGTTAAAATCAGTTAATTGATTACAGTTTATTTATGCTCTAATCAGACAAAATGAGGGAAGTAAAAATTGTGAATAAAATAAATATGTACTATAAGTTTAATACATCATATGTGTTATCAAATTACTTTTACCATTTTGGAGGAAATTCTGACTCTTTAACCAGGTAATCACTTTGCTTATTTCTCTTGTTTTCTTAAATTTATCTGCTTTGATTGAGAGATATTTACCCATGCTTCTTTTCTTCAATTAGTTTTATATAATGATTCCACTAATTTCTGAGATTTTTTTGACTTACAATTTCTGCAGGAATTTTTATTAAATATACACTTCATATATTTGAACATATATCATTTAAACCCCCCCCAATGAAATTATAATTGTGTAATTATAATTTCTTGTAATTAAAATTTATAGTATAATAATTCCAATGGGAATATAGTAGGGGTATGCATAAAGAAGAATATATTAAAAGATTGCAAAGTTTATTCTGATTCATATCATTCACTTTTTTAGTTTCTTCAAAATTTTTAGCACAAGATACAATGCCATATTTTTCTCATGTTCAGTAAGGGAACAAACATAAGAGATACAAGCTATTAAATAAATATACCACTAGAAATGATTCATTAAAAATACATAATTGACACTCTAAACAGATGCAGGAGTAATAAATTTATTCATAGAATGATTTATGATAGCAGTGATGTCTATATTGGGCAAGAGAAATTTCTCTTTATGAACAATAAATCTTGAGACATTTTCACAAATTATAAGATTAATTTTCATAATTCCATATTTGGTCTCTTCTATTCATTTAACTCAATACAAATTTGGCTTCTGACTTTGAAAGAAATATGAACCTTAGCTTGAATAATATTACAAAACACTATATTCAAGGGAACACTGAGCAATATAATACTATAGTTAATATTTTTTCTTGATTGTGACAGAAAGATAAAGGAAAAGAAATTACTAGTGGAGGTGAATAATAGCACTGTCAAAATGAACAAGGAAATGAAGACACTTATAAAATTGTGTTTTCATTTGAAATATATATATATATATATATATATATATATATATATATATATATATTTTATATATATATATATATATGGAAAGGAAAGATGAATTTCTTACAAATGGTTTATTTTTAACACATGGATACAATATCCTAAAACTTTTAAGCTTGTGCTTTATATAGTCAGGTGGAATTCAGGTGGATTTATGCATTATTTCCAATATAAAAAGAGCAAGAACACATTTGCAATTTATAAGTTCTTTAAATGAATAAAATTTGAGAGAAAATTGTATATAACTCTCATTCCCAGAAGGGGTAATAGCATATCTGTCTAGCAAGTCTAAACTGTCTCCAAGGAACAGCCAAATAGCATGTTCTTGTTTTTATTAGATTTCGAATTACAATGTTTTCAGCATATGATGATGAAGTGGTTCAATTAGAGAAAGGACATGATGAAGTTGAGCTGAAAATTCTCAAACACAGGCCTGAATCTGCAGCAAACTCGAGGCGGTGCCTTGAGAAATGTTCTGAAATATGAAAGACTCATTTCCCAGCTATTATTAGGTTGATAGAGGTCAGAGACTTTTTAGATATTATACATACTGTTTTAAAAATTTCATTTGTTCTTCTAAGATGTACATGGCAATAGAATATTTTATTTTGACATAATTAATTTGACATATTTATAAAAACATGAAACATATCTTAGTCTAATTAAGATACCAGTCTTGTGGTTGTATGGATGTGGAGATTCTCTCTGGTGTGTATATTCATATACATACATAGGAAAGTTGTGACAGATTTATTCCATACCCCTCAAATAATATGCTTGCATTTTAAAAGTTATTTAAGATCCTATACTTATGAAGTATTTCTATAGAAATGATGTTTATCAGTTATCCTTTCTTTTCCCCTTTCTTATGACTTTTATGAAGAGCCTGTGGAGCTTATATTTTAAATTTTTGGTAAGAACAACAACAAAAACATGCTGATTCATCAGCATGCTTATCTTTTATGAGTAAATATTATACTTTGTCTGTAAGGTGCATTTCATGCATTCACAACATAATTGCACAGCTTTGGTACATTTTTTATAATCCTTCCTTTTAAACACCTTATTCATGAAAATCATTTTGCACACTTGAGAAGGGGATGCAACTATTTGAGTATGTAGATGAGTTCTGACATACTCACTAGAGTGGAATATGGCTGATATGTTCAGATGTGATACTCGTTTTCAAAGCTCTACATTTGTCTTGGAAAAGTACTGCCTTGTTATAGCTGCTGCTTCAGTGAAATAAATCATGCATTAGAGATTTTGCTTTCTAGATCAATTCAGCACATGACTTACCTTCAAGGTTTACTGATATAATTAATAGGTTGTTAAATGGAGAGACATTCTAGCCAAGGTTTTTAGATTTGATTTAAATCACTTAAACTTTCCGAATAGACCATTGAGTCTTCTTCTGAAAAAAAAAAAATGTACTCTTTAGACTTCTCACTGTATCTTCCACTTTGGGGGTTTTACAAATTCTGCATTTAAAATTCTGTATTTTTTAGGATATTCTCCAGAGAAAGAGAACCAATATATATTTTTTTAAATTTATATAACTGTCTGTTGTGATTATGGAATCTAGAAAATCCAAAATCTCTGTGTATGGTGGTAGTAGGGGGGAGCATCTCTGACACCCAAAAGAATGGAAGTTGCTGCTTAAGTTTGATGGTCATCGGCTTGTAGAATGTCTTTTTGTTCAGAGTGTCAATCATGTTTTGCATTTAGGCCTTTAACTGGATGGATGAAGCTCACTGCCCTCTGGGAAGGGCAAGATATTTTACTCAAGTTTATTTATGTCTTATCCTTGTCAACAACACCCTCAGAGAAACATTCAGAATAATATCCATTCAAATGTCTGGATACTGTGTCCTAACCAAATTGGCACATATACCTATTTATCAAAAATCCATTCTAATTGACTCTTGGAAACTGTATATATCTCGTTTCAACATAATTTCTTAATAAAGAAAAAATGTAATAAGCCTAACATGATACAACTATGCTCTAACTGGAAATGCACTAATACTTATATACCATGATATAAATCAATACATCTCTTCTTACATGATAAGGGGATAAGGGGAGGGACAAATATGACATAGGTTTATTGTATATATATATATATATATATTTCAAATAATTTACAAAGAAGTAAGGAAGAAATCCTCATAATAATCACAGCCCCCCTTTTTGTAACTGTTCCTGTGGCTGCAGCTGGTACTTTCTGTGTCCTTCCAGTACATAGAATATTTTGGCATTCTGTATTCCCTTTTCCCTCAGCTAGACTCTCAGCTGCCTGTGCAATGTTCTGCTAAACAAGCCAATACTCTCAGAATAAAAAAAGATAAATAAAATGCTGTCTTCAATGTTAATAAGAATTAAGGGTAATAATGAATGTTAACTATATGAGACATGTTTTGTGCCTGCATTCAACTTTTAAAGTAATTGTAAAACTAAACATTAAACACATAAACACATGTATGTAAAACTATATAAAGTATTCTTAATAAAAATAAAATGAATGGTCCAATTAAATGGAGAGTTAAACTTCTCAGAGCAAATGACACTTTAGATGAAATAAGAGTTGAATGGAAATTAGGTAAAGAGTTACGAGGAAACCATTGTAAGTAAAGAGAACCTTGTATAAGCAGTTATTCTGAAAAGAGCTTAACATGTTCTCCTAGGAATTGATTTTATGTAGAAATAAATTCTGCAGCTGATTAAAATAAAAAAGGAAGAATACCTTGGCATAATGTTGGAATAACAGACAAGATCTAAATAATACTGGGCCTTAAATTTGAATTTCAAACTTTAATTTTATTTTGTTCAAGAAAAGTCGTTGAAGGTTTCCATTCAGGATGAGGAATTTTAGGACACATATCATTGTGGAAATCATGGAAAAATGCAATTCACTAAGGAGAATATGTGTATAATAATTCTATTGAATAAGATAATGCTCACGGGTTATGATACTCAATTTTATGTGCCAATGTTTCTCAGATAAAAAATCTAGTTATTTATTAATAAAACAAATGAATACATTGTCAAGAAAGTAAATTCCATTAATTTTCTTAAACAGTACAAAAGAACACATTACTCTATCCAATAATGTTGTTGAGTTGCATTTACTCAATTATATATCTTAATAGCAATGCCTGGCATTTCCCAAAGAAGTTTGGCCTCAAAAATATGCTGTACATTTTAGTAGTGCAGTGACTATGTCACCATGAAACCTACTAATATATATATATATATATATATATATATATATATATATATATATATATATACACACACACACAGACACACACAGATTCTATTTGTTCTATTTTCTGAAAAAATGTGTATATTACATATATATATATATATATATATATATATATATATATATATATACATACACACTAATAAAAATGCAAAAAAGAAAAATTTCATCTTGATTTCTCAGACTATTGGACTATTCCACAAATTTTAATTTTGGACTTAATAATTCCCCCCAAAATATCTCTTTCTGCCGCAGTCCGGCTGGGCCAATAACCGGGAGGTAGGTGACAAGCAACTTGAAGGTTGAAGCGGGAACTGCTTTATTAGGGAACAACAGCGGTATATATAGCTAATTGATTACACACAGCTTGACTCAATTAGCATCATCCAGATACAGGAGTCAGCCAATAAGGAATCTCCACCATCTTAAGAGCTCTGTGGCGTTGCCTCACAAACCACTCCTCCTGGCAAAGTGCCAGGTGCCATCTTGACTTTATTTGCAGCCCTCAATATCTTTCTCTCTCTCTCTCTCTCTCTCTCTCTCTCTCTCTCTCTCTCTCTCTCTCACACACACACACACACACACACACACACACACACATTCTATTTGTTCTATTTTCTGAAAAAATATGTATATTACAGTAGCAATTACAACTATACATGGATAAGATCCCAAAATGAAGTCATTTATGATGAAACCAGATAATGCATGTGTCCTGACACACAGCTTTCCTCCTTGTTTTGATCCAGAGCCAAAATTCCTTTTATAGTGTGGACTACCATCCCCTTCAGTTGTCTCAGAGCAAAATCACCAGAAAGTCTCCAACTTTTTAGATGTTAAAATGAGTGAATTGTAGTTATGCATAGTTGGGGGGGTTATTATGACCAGAAAGTGTTCTTGAAGCACAGATTATCAGCCTGCCATCTAAGGAGTGTTGCTGTTTTTGCCTTTGGTGCTCCATTTTGTTTCCTAGTAATTTGAATTGGAGATGTATATCAAAATTGCAAGTTGTGCTAATATTGTTGGTCTATGGATAATATTTTGAGAACCACTCTCCTAAACCTTCAAGTGTTCTGGTTATAGTTGGCAGATAGGAAACAAATACTGTTAGTAGCTTAACATCAGTCGTTGAAGGGATATTAAACTATTGAAAGTAGAAAACTTAAGGTGTCCAAATCAAGATATTTCTTTTCTGCAGAACTGATAAACATTTACTTCAATACAATAGGGCATAGTGGGAAAATTAAAATAGTTTTCAGGTTTCTACCTCTATTTCCTAATAGGACTCATTAATGATTTGCTATCATGGGGACACTGAAGAAGACTTAGCAAACAAGAATACTTTATGCTATATTGTTTTAGAGGTAAGTATGAACCATGTAGGATGCAGTATAATGGAGAAAGTTATAAGTCTAAGATTGGACATGTGAAGGGCCCACACAGAGTACAATGCACAAATGTTGCAGATATTCAAGAAGTAAAAATGCTTTTTAATGCATGCAACAAAATTAAGATTCCAAATGACTTAAGCATTGAAGGAATTTACTGTCCTGTTCAATTGAAATATTACACAGTTGATAATAAGTAGCTTCATTCTGTGTTATAACAGCAAATTACCAGGATACAAGCTCATCACCCATAAATCAATACTTTTCTGCACTTTAATGGTGATTCAGCCAAGGAAGAAATCAGGAAAACCATCACATTCAAAATAACCTCAAAAATACATTTGGAAATTAATATAATCAAAGGGATTAAAGAGTTCTACAATGAAGATTATAAAACATTGAAGAAAGAAATTGATCAAGACCCTAGAAAATAGGAAAGACATTCCATGTGTTTAGAAAAACAGCATGAATGTTGTCAAAATGTCCATATTACCAAAAACAATATACAGATTCAATGCTATCCCCATCAAAATACCAATGGTATTCTTTACAAAATTAGAAAAAAAAAAACAAGTTTTAAAATTTATTTGGAAGAATAAGAGACAGAGACTATCCAATGCAATTCTGAACAATAAAACTGATACAAAGATATCATAATATCTGATCTAAAATTATACTACATATCTGTAGTAACAAAAAAACATGGTATTGGCATCAAAATAGATATAAAGACCAATGGATTAGAATAGAAGACACAAAGACAAATCAAATTTATACATCTATCTGATACTTTAAAAAGTTGCCAAAAACATATTTTAAAGAAAACAGAGCCTTTTTAACAAACATTGCCAGGAAAACTGTGTATCTATATGTAGAAAAATAAACTTGACCTCTCTCTCTCACTCACCCTGCCAAAGCTCAAATCTAAGTGAATCAATGACTTAGGAATTTGTTTAGAAACTTTGCAACTGCTAGAAGAAAACATAGGGTCAACCCCATCATGTAGATACTGGCATTGACTTTTTTTAAAAAAAAAACCCTAAAGTGCATAAAAATAAAAACAAGAATCAATAAGTGAAATTCTATCAAACTAAAATGCTTCTGCACAGCAAATAAAATCATAAAGAGTGAAGAGAGAGCCTACAGAATGGAAGAAAATCTTGGCTAACTACTCCTCCTACTGGGGATTAATATCCAGAATACATAAAATACTCAAAAAATTGCTTTTTTTGGGATTCAAAAAACAAATAAAAAAGGTAAATTAATAAATGGTCAGAAGAATTAAACAGAAACTTCCCAAAAGAAGAAACACAAATAGCCAACAAGTTTAGGAAAAAATAATTTCAACATCTCTAACAGTCAGGAAAATTCAAATCAAATCAAAACACTCAGATTTCATCTCACACCCAACAGACTGGCAATATTTAAGAATACAAGCAATAATAAATGCTGGTGAGATTGTGGGGGAAAAGAGTACACTCGCATATTATCATTGGGACTGTAGATTAATACAATCATTTTTAAAATGGACCCAAATACCTTTAAATCATGTAATTTAAAATGATTCAGTTTAGATTGGGTAAACAAAAGAAAATAAAGATTTCTTACTTAACTCACAAGTCTCTAGGTGGTCAAAGAACTAATAAAATCTTTATGTCCATAATATATCTAATATAGCTTGGTTCTAGAACTTTTCCAGATTGACTGCACAAATTTTCAGTCCCACCAGTAATAGAGGAATATGGCTTTTTCCCCCAAGTCGTTTTCAACACTTATTTTTGTTTGTATTCTTAATAGCTGCCATTCTTACTGAAGTGAGATGAAATCTTACAGTAGTTTGATTTGCATTTCTCTAATTGCTAGATATATTGAATATTTTTTCATATATTTGTTGATTAATTGTATATTACCTTCTGAGAAGTGTCTTTTTAGTTTCTTGGCACATTTATTGATTGGGTTATTTGTGGTTTTGGTGCTTAGCTTCTTGTGTTCTTTATATACCCTAGAGAGTAGTACTCTATCTGATGTGCTTGGGGTAAAGATTTGCTTCCATTCTGTAGGCTCTCTAATCACCTCACTGATTGTTTCTTTTGCTGAGAAGAAGCTTTTTAGTATGAATCCATCCTATTTATTGATTCTTGGTTTTAATTCTTGCACTACCGAAATCTTATTAAGGAAGTTGGGGCCTAATCCGACATGATGGAGCTTTGGGCCTACTTTTTGTTCTATTAGGTGCAGGGTCTCTGGTCTAATTCCTATGACCATGATACACTTTGAGTTAAGTTTTGTGCATGGTGAGACATAGGGGTTTAATTTCATTTTGTTACATGTGGATTTTCAGTTTTCCCAGCATCATTTATTGAAGAGACTAGCTTTTCTTCAATGTAGGTTTTTGGTGCCTTTGTCTAATATAAGATAACTGTAACCTGGGTTAGTCTCTGTGTCCTTTATTCTGTACCATCGGTCTGCAGGTCTAATTTGGTGCCAATACCATGCTGTTTTTTTTTTTTACTATTGCTCTGTAGTAGAGTTTAAGTTCTTGTATAGTGATGATGCCTGATTCACTCTTCCCGCTAAGGATTGCTTTAACTATTCTGGGTCATTTCTTTTTCCAGATAATTTTCACGCTTGCTTTTTCTATTTCGATGAGCAATGCCCTTTAGTAGAAGAATGGATAGGAAAATTTTGTTATATATACACAATGGAACATTACTCAGCATTAATAGAGAATGAAATCATGACATTTACAGATACATGAATGGAAACAGAAAATATACTGCTAAGTGAAGTAAGCCAATCCCCAAAATTCAAAGGCTTAATATATTCTTTGATATGAGGATGCTGACTCATAAGAGGGATGACAAGGAGCTAGGGAGGAATGATGGAACTTTAGATAGGATGAAGTGGAGGGAGGGAAGAGAGAGGGCATGGGGATAGGAAAGACAGTGGAATGAGTATGACATCATTACCATAAGTACATGTGTGAAGACACGAATGGTGTGAAAATATTTTGAGTAGAACCCTGAGACTTTAAAATTTGTGCTGTATATATGTAATATGAAATAAATTGCATTCTGCCATCATAGATAACCAATTAGAATAAATAAGAAATTTAATAGAAAAAAAGAGTGTCTCAGGTATGAAAGCTATTATATAAAGAAACACTATGGGAAAATTTGTACTTAGCATGAGAGTGTAAATAAAAAGCAAATATATATTTGAGATATAGATGCTTACCTGTAAGACAAGGAATATATTATAAGCATTATTCTCCAAAAATATATTTTTCTTTGACTTTTGTTTACTATGGATATTGTCTAGATTGGTTCTCTTTTTTGAATATAAAACAGAACCCAAAACTATTTAGTCCAGATACTATAGATATTGTAAATATAATAGGTAGTTAAAATACATAAAGAAAATATATGAATGTTAAAACATGTTGGGTGATGTCAATTAAGAAAACATATTAAAACATTCAAATTAGAGTGTATGTGAAATTCAATATACACTATTTCTTATGAGAAAGTCTGAGAGCAGTAAGGACAAAGAAAAAGAAGGCACTTCATTGGTTTTTACAAAGTTCATTATATTATGAAAACAACTGCTCAATTTCTAGAAGTTGTGTTTTATGACATCTAATCATATTGTATTGTGGGACTTATTCTGAGTATATTTGCTATTTTTCTAACATAGAGGTATGTAAGAGTCACTTAAATTTATTTACACATCCATTCAGAAATGTCATTTATTTATTTTATTCATTTATACATTCTAATTTGTTATATATGACAGCAGAATGCACTTCAATTCATAGTACACATATAGAGCACAAATTTTTTATGTCTCTGGATGTACAGAAATTAGAGTCATACCATTCATATCTTCAGACATATACTTAGAGTAATGATGTTCACCTCATCCATCATCTTTCCTATCCACTGCCCCCTACCTTTCTCTCATTTCCCATTGCCCTACTTAAAGTTTCTACATTCCTTCTATGCCCTCTCATCCCCATTATGGATCAGAATCCTCATATCAGAGGAAACATTTGGCCTTTGGTTTGGGGGATTGGTTTACTTCACTTAGCATAGTATTCTTCAACTTCATCCATTTACCTGCAGATGCCATGATTGTATTCACTTTTAATGCTGAGTAATACTCTACTGTGTACATATAACATAGTTTCTTTATCCATTCATCTACTGAAGGGCATCTAAGTTTGTTCCAAAATTTAGCTATTGTGAATTGTGCCACTATCAGCTGTGTCAATGTCATATGCTATTTTTAAGTCCTTTGAGTATAAACCAAGGAGTGAGATAGCTGGGTTAAATGGTGGTTCCATTCCAAATTTTCCAAGGAATCTCCATACTGCTTTACATATTGGCTGCACCAATTTGCAGTCCCACCAGTAATGTATGAGTGTGCCTTTCTCCCCACATCCTCACCAACACTTATCATTATTTGTATTCATAATAGCTGCCATTCTGATTGGAGTGAGATGAAATCTTAACACTAGTTTTGATTTGAATTTCTCTAATTGCTAGGGATGTTGAACATTTTTCATATATTTGTTGTTCAATTGTATGTCTTCTTCTGAGAAGTGTCTGTTCAGTTCCTTGGCCCATTTATTAGTTGGTTTATTTGTATTTTTTTATTATGTTAAGATTTTTTAGGTTTTTTTAATATATCCTAGAGATTAGTGCTCTATCTGATGTATGTGTGGTAAAAATTTGCTTCCATTTTGTAGGCTCTGTATTCACCTCACTAATTGTTTATTTGGCTGAGAAGAAGCTTTTTAGTTCAAATCTATCTCATTTATTAATTCTTGATTTTATTTCTTGTGCTATAGGAGTCTTATTAAGGAAGTCAGAGCCTAACCTGACATGATGGAAATTTTGGACTATTTTTTCTTCCATTAGGCCCAGAGTCTCTGGTTTAATTCCAAGGTCCCTCATCCACTTTGAGTTGCATTTTGTGCATCGTGAGAAATAGGGGCTTGATTTCATTTTATTTTACATGAATTCTAGCTTTTTCAGTAACATTTCTTTTTTTATTTTACTTTTTATTGTTGGTTGTTCAAAACATTACATAGTTATTGATATATCATCTTTCACACTTTGCTTCAAGTGGGTTATGAACTCCCATTTTTAGCCCATATACAGATTGCAGAATCACATCAATTACACATCCATTGATTTACATATTGCCATACTAGTGACTGTCGTGTTCTGCTAACTTTCCTATCCTCTACTATCCCCCCTCCCCTCCCCTCTTCTCTCTCTACCCCCTCTACTGTCCTTCATTTCTCCCCCTTGTATTATTTTTCACTTTCCCCTCATTTCCTCTTGTATGTTCTTTTGTATAACCCTGAGGGTCTCCTTCCATTTCCATGCAATTTCCCTTTTCTCTCCCGTTCCCTCCCACTTCTCATCTCTGTTTAATGTTAATCTTCTTCTCATGCTCTTTGTCCCTACTCTGTTCTTAGTTACTCTCCTTATATAAAAGAAGACATTTGGCTTTTGTTTTTTAGGGATTCGCTAGCTTCACTTAGCATAATCTGCTCTAGTGCCATCCATTTCCATGCAAATTCTATGATTTTGTCATTTTTTAATGCAGAGTAATACTCCATTGTGTATAAATGCCACATTTTTTTAATCCATTCATCTATTGAAGGGCATCTGGGTTGGTTCCACAGACTTGCTATTGTGAATTGAGCTGCTATGAACATCGATGTAGCAGTGTCCCTGTAGCATGCTCTTTTTAGGTCTTTAGGGAATAGACAAAGAAGGGGAATAGCTGGGTCAAATGGTGGCTCCATTCCCAGCTTTCCAAGAAATCTCCATACTGCTTTCCAAATTGGCTGCACCAATTTGCAGTCCCACCAGCAATGTACAAGTGTACCCTTTTCCCCACATCCTCATCAGCACTTGTTGTTGTTTGACTTCATAATGGCTGCCAATCTAACTGGAGTGAGATGGTATCTTAGGGTGGTTTTGATTTGCATTTCTCTGACTGCTAGAGATGGTGAACATTTTTTCATGTACTTGTTGATTGATTGTATGTCCTCCTCTGAGAAGTGTCTGTTCAGGTCCTTGGCCCATTTGTTGAGTGGGTTGTTTGTTATCTTATTGTCTAATTTTTTGAGTTCTTTGTATACTCTGGATATTAGGGCTCTATCTGTTGTGTGAGGAGTAAAGATTTGTTCCCAGGATGTAGGCTCTCTATTTACCTCTCTTATTGTTTCTTTAGCTGAGAAAACCTTTTTAGTTTGAGTAACTCCCATTTGTTGATTCTAGTTATTAACTTTTGTACTATGGGTGTCCTATTGAGAAATTTGGAGCCCGACCCCACAGTATGTAGATCGTAGCCAACTTTTTCTTCTATCAGACGGCGTGTCTCTGATTTCATATCAAGCTCCTTGATCCATTTTGAATTAACTTTTGTGCATGGCAAGAGAAAGGGATTCAGTTACATTTTGTTGCATATGGATTTCCAGTTTTCCCAGCACCATTTGTTGAAGATGCTATCCTTCATCCTTTGCATGCTTTTAGCTCCTTTATCAAATATAAGATAGTTGTAGTTTTGTGGATTGGTTTCTGTGTCCTCTATTCTGTACCATTCGTCCATCTGCCTGTTTTGGTACGAGTACCATGCTGTTTTTGTTACTATTGCTCTGTAGTATAGTTTGAAGTCTGGTATCGCTATACCGCCTGATTCACACTTCCTGCTTAGCATTGTTTTTGCTATTCTGGGTCTTTTATTTTTCCATATGAATTTCATGATTGCTTTCTCTATTTCTACAAGAAACGCCGTTGGGATTTTGATTGGCATTGCATTAAACCTATAGAGAACTTTTGGTAATATTGCCATTTTGATGATATTAGTTCTGCCTATCCATGAACAGGGTATATTTTTCCATCTTCTAAGATCTTCTTCTATTTCTCTCTTTAGGGTTCTGTAGTTTTCATTGTATAAGTCTTTCACCTCTTTTGTTAGGTTGATTCCCAAGTATTTTAATTTTTTTGAAGATAAAATTGTGAATGGAGTGGTTGTCTTCATTTCCATTTTAGAGGATTTGTCGCTGATATACAGGAATGTCTTTGATTTATGCGTGTTGATTTTATATCCTGCCACTTTGCTGAATTCATTTATTAGCTCTAATATTTTCTTTGTAGAGCCTTTTGGGTCTCCTAGATAGTGATAATTTAAGTTCTTCTTTTCCTATTTTTATGGCTTTAATTTCTTTCGTCTGTCTAATTGCTCTGGCCAGCTTTTCGAGAACTATGTTGAACAGAAGTGGTGAAAGAGGGCATCCCTGTCTTGTTCCAGATTTTAGAGGGAATGCCTTCAATTTTTCTCCATTCAGAATGATGCTAGCCTGAGGCTTAGCATAGATTGCTTTTACAGTATTGAGGTATGTTCCTGTTATCCCTAGTTTTTCTAGAGTTTTGAACATAAAGGGATGCTGTACTTTGTCGAATGCTTTTTCCGCATCTATCGAGATGATCATATGGTTCTTATTTTTAAGTCTATTGTTGTGGTGAATAACATTTATTGATTTCCGTATATTGAACCAGCCTTGCATCCCAGGGATGAATCCTACTTGATCATGGTGCACAATTTTTTTGATATGTTTTTGTATCCGATTCGCCAGAATTTTATTGAGGATTTTTGCATCTAGGTTCATTAGAGATAGTGGTCTGTAGTTTTCTTTCTTTGAAGTGTCTTTGTCTGGTTTAGGTATCAGGGTGATGTTTGCCTCGTAGAATGAATTTGGAAGTTCTCCCTCTTTTTCTATTTCCTGAAGTAGCTTGAAAAGTATTGGTATTAGTTCCTCTTTAAAGGTTTTGTAAAACTCTGCTGTATACCCATCCGGTCCTGGGCTTTTCTTAGCTGGTAGTCTTTTGATGATTCCTTCTATTTCCTCGATTGATATTGGTCTGTTTAGGTTGTCTATATCCTCCTGACTCAATCTGGGCAGATCATATGACTTAAGAAATTTATCTATGCCTTCACTATCTTCTAATTTATTGGAGTATAAGGATTCAAAATAATTTTTTATTATCTTCTGTATTTCTGAAGTGTCTGTTGTGATATTGCCTTTTTCATCCCGTATGCTAGTAATTTGAGTTCTCTCTCTTCTTCTCTTCACTAGCATGGCTAAGGGTCTGTCGATTTTGTTTATTTTTTCAAAGAACCAACTTTTAGTTTTGTCAATTTTTTTCAATTGTTTCTTTTGTTTCGATTTCATTAATTTCAGCTCTGATTTTAATTATTTCTTGCCTTCTACTTCTTTTGCTGTTGTTTTGCTCTTCTTTTTCTAGGATTTTGAGATGAAGTATGAGATCATTTATTTGTTGTTGTTTTTTTTTTTTTTCTTTTTTTAAGGAATGAACTCCAAGCAATGAATTTTCCTCTTAGAACTGCTTTCAATGTGTCCCATAGATTCTGATATGATGTGTCTGTGTTTTCATTTATCTCTAAGAATTTTTTAATTTCCTCCTTGATGTCTTCTATAACCCATTGATCATTCAGTAACCTATTGTTCATTCTCCAAGTGATGTATGCTTTTTCCTTCCTTCTTTTATCGTTGATTTTCAGTTTCATTCCATTATGTTCAGATAGGATGCATGGTATTATCTCTACTCATTTATATTTTCTAAGAGTTGCCCTGTGACATAATATATGATCTATTTTTGAGAAGGATCCATGTGCTGCTGAGAAAAAAGTGTAACTGCTTGATGTTGGGTGGTATATTCTATATATGTCAATTAAGTCTAGGTTATTAATTGTGTTATTGAGTTCTATAGTTTCCTTATTCAACTTTTGTTTGGAAGATCTGTCCAGTGGCGAGAGAGGTGTGTTGAAGTCTCCCATGATTATTGTATGGTGGTCTATTAGACTCTTGAACTTGAGAAGAGTTTGTTTGACGAACATAGCTGCACCATTGTTAGGGGCATATATATTTATGATTGTTTTGTCTTGTTGGTGTATGGTTCCCTTAAGCAGTATGTAGTGTCCCTCTTTATCCCTTTTGATTAACTTGGGCTTGAAATCTATTTTATTTGATATGAGTATGGACACTCCTGCTTGTTTCCGAAGTCCATATGAGTGATATGATTTTTCCCAACCTTTCACCTTCAGCCTATGTATGTCTTTTCCTATGAAATGCGTCTCCTGTAGGCAGCATATTGTTGAGTCTTGTTTTGTGATCCATTCTACTAGCCTGTGTCTCTTAATTGGTGAGTTTAAGCCATTAACATTTAGGGTTATTATTGAGATATGGGTTGTTGTTCCAGCCATATTTGTTTATTTCTGTTACTAAACATGGTTTGTATTCCTCTTTGATTATTCTCCCCCCCCCCTTTACTGTCCTACCTCCCACTGTTGGTTTTCATTGTTATTTTCCATTTCCTCTTCCTGTAATGTTTTGCCAAGGATGTTTAGAAGAGATGGTTTTCTAGCTGCAAATTCTTTTAACTTTTGTTTATCGTGGAAGGTTTTAATTTCATCTTCCATCCTGAAGCTGAATTTCGCTGGAAACACAATTCTTGGTTGGAACCCCTTTTCTTTCAGTGTTTGAAATATGTTATTCCAGGATCTTCTAGCTTTCAGAGTCTGTGTTGAAAGATCAGCTGTTATCCTGATTGGCTTACACCTAAATGTAATCTGCTTCCTTTCTCTTGTAGTTTTAAAATTCTCTCCTTATTCTTTATGTTGGGCATCTTCATTATAATGTGTCTAGGTGTGGGTCTCTTATAATTTTGCACATTCGGCGTCCTGTAGGCTTCTAGAATTTGGGATTCTGTCTCATTCTTCAAGTCTGGGAAGTTTTCTTGTATTATTTCATTGAATAATTTGCTCATTCCTTTGGTATGGAGTTCTATACCTTCCTGTATCCCAATGACTCTTAAGTTTGGTCTCTTAATGTTATCCCATATTTCTTGGATATTCTGCTCATGGTTTCTTAACATTCTTGCTGAGCTGTCTATGTTCTTTTCAAGTTGAAATACTTTGTCTTCATTTTCTGATGTTCTATCTTCTAAGTGTTCTACTCTGTTGGTAGTATTCTCAATTGAGTTTTTAAGTTGGTTTATTGCTTCCTGCATTTCTATGATTTCTGTTTGTTTGTTTTTTATAACCTCTATCTCCCTGTATAGTTGATCCTTTGCTTCCTCAATTTGTTTGTGTAATTCATTGTCGAAGTGATCTTTCATTGTCTGATTTTGCTGTCTAATGTCTTCCTTGATACTCCAGATCATCTGAAGCATATATATCCTGAATTCTTTATCTGACATTCCATCTGCTGCAGCTGTTACCTCTTCTAAAGTTGAGTTGACCTGCATTGCTTGTGGTCCTTTCTTTCCTTGTCTTTTCATACTGCTTGCGTTTCTTTCTTCTTGGTGAAACTGTTGTGTTTTTGAAATTCCCCCCCCCCCCGTATATTTATATTGCTCTTGTATAGTTGAAAATCTCCCTTGCAGGCGCGGGCGGGGGCTCTGCTCTGCCCCTCCTCCAATTGGTGTGAGGTGTCTACCACGCCCACGGACCCCTGGGCCTGATCCGCTGGTCTTTCGCAGGTCTGCTTACCTTGCCGGCGCGGGCGGCGCCTCTGCCCTGCCCTTCCTACCACGCCCGCGGACCACTGGGCCTGATCTGCAGGTTGGTCGCAGATCTGCCTACCTTGCGGGCGCGGGCGGCGGCCCCGCTCCTCCCCTCTGTCTCGATGACATAGCGAGAGAGACTCGGGTATCTGTGACTCACCCTCCCTACCAGTTGCCCAACTGTTTCCGTCGCTGCTGGCACCGATGAAGTTCTCTCCTCGGTGGCCCTCTGATGACATCAGATCTCTGCCATGCTGACATCCCCTGTTCTATGGCTGAATCCCATTTTCTTCTCTTCCAATAGGCGGAGCTGTGCCCTCAGAGCCGAGCTTCTGCCCTCTATGTGCTGACAGAAATCCCTGTCAGGTGGCTCCTGGGAGTCTCTCAATCCTGTTAGTCCAGAGCTCTTTCACTTATCCGGCACCTCCCCCTGTTCCTCCTCCCAGCCAGCCAGCCAGGTCCTGTTCACCGGAGGTGGTTCCCCAAGGATCTGATTACACTTGCAGCCTCACCGCGTGTTCTATATCCCGAACGATGAACACCCTCTCTGTCATTCATCTAAGCCCCAGTGCTGTGGTGGGGTGATCTGGGAACCAACAGTTTAATTTTTCCGGACCCCTTTGGTGGGCACGCCCCCAGAAACTGGCGGCTAAGATCTTGGGTGTTGCCGCTGGTGTTAAGGGGAGGTGGGGATCTGGAATCCCCTCTGCTTCCCTAGAGACACGCCCCCGGAGAGATTCCCGAGGTTTCCTGGCTGCTTGTATCTGGAGGGGGTGGAAGTCACACACCTGCTAACGTGGATTCTGTTGGGAAGGAATTCCGTCGGCGGAACTCTGGTGATGTCACCTGTCTGCTATGGCGGGCCCCAGGCTCCTTGCCAGAGTGTCCGAAGGGAGGGGTGGGACTGGTCTGTCTCTGGTTGGTTTCAGCTCCCTGTTCGCTATTTCATGAAGGCTTGGTGAGAGACCTCTTCCTAGAGTCCCTGCACCGCTCCTGCTGCGCTGCGCCTCGGAGGCTATCCGCCCAGACGCGGGGGCTGTGTGCAGGCAGCCGACAGTCGCCGAGTCGCGCGGGCAGCGGCTGGCGGGTCTGGACCTCTGCGCTGCATGGCGGAGATTCACTCGTCTAGGGCAAACTGTCACCTCCAAAGATCCTACCAATTCCCGGCCGGTCTCTCTTTAGTGGAATTTTGCTAGCAGTTTCTCAGCAGGTCGAATCTAAGCATACCCATGCGTCTCTCTGACCCCGTTGTTGCGGTGGTACTGAAAGCACTGCCTCCCCACTCTCCGCCATGTTGGATCCCTGAGTACCATTTCTTGAAGAGGCTATACTTTCTTCAATATATGTTCTTAGTACCTTTGTCTTATATGAGATAACTTTATTTGTGTGGGTTTGTCTCTGTGTCCTCTATTCTGTACCATTGGTTTACAAGTCTACTTTGGTGCCAATATCTTGATGTTTTTGTTACTATTGCTCTGTAGTGTAGTTTAAGGTCTGGTATAGTGATGCTGCCTGATTCACTCTTCCTGCTAAGGATTGCTTTAACTATTCTGGGTCATTTATTTTTCCAGATAATTTTCATGCTTGCTTTTTCTATTTCTATGAGGAACACCACTGGGATTTTGATGAAATTGCATTAAATTTGTATTTTGCTTTGGTTGTATGGTGATTTTGACAAAATTAATTCTTCTTATCCAAGAGCAAGGGAGATCTTTCCATCTTCTACAGTCGTATTTAATTTCTTTCTTTAAAATTTTATTATTTTCATTGTAGAGGTCAAATCTATGGGACACTACGAAGGTGATAATAAGAGGAAAGTTCATTGCATGGAGTTCATTTCTTAAAAGAAGAAAAAGTCAATGATTAAATGACCTAACATTCATCTCACATGCCTAGAAAAAAGAAGAAATAAATCTATACCAAAAGCGGTAGAAGACAGGAAATAATTTAAATCAGAGATGAAATCAATGAAAGTGAAACAAAAGAAACAATTTAAGAAATTGACAAAACAAAATGTTGTTTCCTTGCAAATATAAATAAAATTGATAAACCCTTAGCCATGCTAACAAAGAGAGTAGAAACTCAGATTACTAATGTTCATGATGAAAAAAGAAATATTGCCACAGAAACTACAGTAATACAGAAGATAATTAGAAATTAGTTTGAAAAACTTGTACTCCAATAAAATATAAAATATTGAAGACATTGACAACTTTCTTGAGTCATATGATTTCCCCAAACTGAATCAGGATGATATACACAAGTTGAATAGATCAATTTCAAGCTGTGATATAAAAGACAAGATGAGAAGCTTACTAACAAAGAAAAGGCCATGACCACATGGGTACACAGCTGTGTTATACAAGATCTTCAAAAAAAAACTGATACCAATACTCCTCAAATTATTTCATTAAATAGAAAAAGAGATGCAAAGAGAAAAGTTCTTGGCATCTAGAGAAAAGCTGATAATTAGGTAGTCAAAGATACAGCAAAGAGAATGATCTGAGATAGAGGAATTGTTAATGTTGTTGATTGTTGTTGGAAATTCAGGAAACATGGGTATACAAAGTACCACTGGATTTAGCTTCATAAATGTCTCTATTGATTTTGACAAGTGCAACACATACTAAATAGTTGAATTCACTGGCTAAATGTGATTGCCCCAATGAGTGTTTGACATTATCATTTGTTAATTCATGATATGCTTTGCTAAATTCAAACATTGAAAACTAAATATTGTTCTGGAATGTAGCTGAGCAGCAAAGTATTTGCCTTGCATTCACAAAACCCTGGCTTTAACCCCCAGGTACAAAAATAAAAAAATAAAATAAAAAAGGAAGGAATATAGAAATTAAAGTATTTATTCACTAAATGAAGCAGAGATACCTAGATTACAGTGAGATATGTTTACCACAGCATTCTGTTTTCTTCGACATTTTTGCCATATAATATTTGGATACATGTATTGAATTTTGTCCTGGAAATGAATAAAAACACACAACCATTCACATATTTAAGTTTAATGACAGTTGTATCTAAAATGCTAATTAAAATGATAACTTGCCTTAATTAGAGACCAAATGTCCTAGGAAAGAATATTCTCTAGAATAACTTGAAAAATTGCTTCTTCACAATTGCATTGCTATTCTTTCATCTTTCCTTTATAATAGTTGATAAAGTCTGTGTTAATTAATGAGCTAACCTTTATTTGTAGAGATAGAGAAGCAAAGTTATCCAAAAATCATATTAATTCATTAAAATATTTAGTACAGTTACAGGATAATTAAACGAAACAGGTATTTTTTTTTTTTTAATTTCTTTGGATATTGGAGTTATATTCGAAATCTGGACTTTCTCAATAAAAAGAAATTTAGGACTCTATATGTTATAATAACTTCAATATATATTGACTTTACTTCATATTTAATATATGATTTATAAATATGGAGAATATTTAGAAGTATATTGCACATAGTTTATATAAAATGTATGTTAAGAATTGTATAATGTACATAAATTTTAAAAATATACTGCATAATTAACTTTTTGACCATGTTTTTATATTACCTTTGAATGATAGCAATTTTATTTTTCTTAAAGCAGTTTACATGTTATAAAGCATTTTTTTTAGTTACTAATTATTTTATTCATTTGTTCTGGAAAGTGGTCTAATTTTAAATTCACATTTCTTTTAAATTATATAAGGCATAAAGTTATATACAATTCAATATAACAAACATTTCTCCTGTTTCTATAGTTCATGCTGAACAATGACTTTTACATTATGAGCACTTCCTATTGTCACCTCAGGTGACGTGGGTATTATCAACATTTTTAGAATTCTAAAACTTTTATTTTTTATATTGCATATTTGTATATTATGTAGCCAAGTGTTACTTGTACAATTCATTTATCCCAAGACAATCAGAGAATTTTAAGATTTATATTTAGTCTGCTCTTTTAAATGTTTTATTATTTTTATTTTGTGTTTGAATATTAATTTATTCAATTCACATAGTACATTATAAAATTGGCATAATTAATTTTAATTTACTGACACTTATACGATTTCTACTGCTTAATGTGATTCCTTAGTCTTCTACTCTTTTCATATCTGTGACCTCCTAGCTTTGCTTATATGCAATGTACCTTTGGTATTTTCAATGGTTTTAGGTTGCTTTCAAAGGGCTGGGTATGTAGCTTAGTTGAGAGTCCTTGCCTATCATACAGAAGGCCTGGGTTCAATCCCCAGCACACACACACACACACACACAAAAAAAAAAAAAAAAAAAAAAAGCATAAAATTATGACCAAGAGAAATTGGGAGTTAATAGACCACATACCAAATTTATGTTTTTCAACTTTAGGTGTTGAAGAGAGATAAAATAAAATTGTGTGGCATAATAGAAGCTTCCATTTTTATTTCTAAAGGTAGAAAACTATTTAAGAAAATAGCAATTAAATCTGTTTATACTATGCATGTCCATGTTATCATTATTTAAAAAAAAGAACAAGATTACAAGTCAAAAACACTACATAGATTTTCACATTGCCATTTAATTCTCCCTTCTCCATATTTATTTATTTATGAGTTATAAGTTTGAGCATGTTAGATAATTGGAATCTTCATATGACTGTACTCTTGTTGCACAGCATGCATTTAGATGGTGCAAATATGTATATTGGACTTAAAATATTTGAGGAACTTGAGGTTAAATGAAGGGATATTTCCAAGCCAAAAAACAATGGGTCGGTTGAAAGCCAGAAATTTCCATAAAGAAAATAATACTTTGGACAACAGTCATCTACCAACAATCTTCTAACATTGCTAGGCCTCAGGAAGGTATAAGCATGAAATGGAATATATGAATGGTGAAAGAAAGCAAACCAAACCAGGAAAAAATGAAAGAGAGAGAGAGAGGGAAATTAATGAGGACAAAACAGGGAAGGCATGAAACATGTTAGGTTGTGTTAGTGAGATGGGACATGCAGTAGGCAATATAAGACTTGTTATCAAGTTCAAATGGAAACAAATATGGCCTATTAACTGGAAAAGATTCATATCAATTAATTATAGAGAAGATTAATCATTAATTTATTTAAATGTAGAAACTCAAGTGCCCCCAAACATTCTTAATTTGTGGAAACTGATTTACTTTTACTCTGAGGCCTCATTTACTCTGAAGGCCATATACAACATATACTTTTCGTGATAATTGAACACGTAGGTAATTAAAGGTGAAGATGTTTTTCAGGGCAAATTCTTCACATTTATCTTTCTAAGAAGGCATCTGGGTACAGACTTTTCTAACTACATGGTGATCATAGATTATTAGGTTGCTCTCCATCATTTGTCTTAAGTTGATCCTATGATCTGGTCCTTAGATATCTAGAATTAGTTCCAATTAGATATGGTTTGCTGTATCTTGTCCTTCTTTTGTCTCTTTGTAAGGATGATATCTGATACATATACCTGTTTACATGCAATAGCCAACTGTGATTTTCTATTTTTTTACCCTAGGACGTGTTGTTTTACCATTTACTGTATTAAGACACCTGTTTCATATTCCAACTATGTGTTTGCAGCCACTACTTTCAGTAAAACTTCAGTCAACAACTCCTAGATTCTTCACTAATCTGCCATGGTCTGCTCTTACAGATAGGGTTCTGTACCAATTGCCTAATCTAAATTTGTTTTCCTTGTATTTTTTAGTTGTGAACCACCAATGAATATTAGTATCAATGGGGCATATATTCATTTCCCTCTCCTCTCCCTCACTGCTGTGCAGGGTTTTATCAATTGTCACATTCTTCTTAAGCAATAGCCTTTCTTTTATATTTTTTATTTGCTATAATTAGTGATACATAACAGTAGAATACATTTATGCACTTTGACACATCACACATAAATCACATAAATGGAGTAAAATTTTTCATTTTTTGATAGTACATGTGGTAGAATCATATTGGTAATTCCATCATATACTGAATAATGTCTATTCCATTTTACTATCCTTCCTAACCCCAGACCACCTCCCTTCCTTTCACCGACTTCTATCAAATCTAAAGTAAATCTATTCTTCCCTAGCCCCTCATCCTTATTGTGAATTAGCATCTGCATTTTAGATTAAATATTTGGTCATTTTTTTCTTTGGGATTGGCTTATTTTGCTTAGCATGATATTCTTCAGCTCCATCTATTTACTGGAAAATTACATTCTTCTCTAAGGATGAGTAATATTCCATCATATATATGCATATATATGTGTGTGTGTGTGTGTGTGTGTGTGTATATATATATATATATATATATATATATATATATAGAGAGAGAGAGAGAGAGAGAGAGAGAGAGAGAGAGAGAAGGACACCTAGGTTGGTTCCATAGTTTAACTATTGTAATTGAACTGCCATAAACATTGATGTGGCTGCATCACTGTAATATGATAATTTTAAATCCTATGCATACAAACCAAGAAGTTGGATAGCTTGCTCAAGTGGTAATTCCATTTTAAGTTTTCTCAAGAATCTCCATACAGCTTTTCATAATGGTTGCACCATTTTACATTCCACTAAGAATGTAAGAATGTACCTTTTCCCCACACTCTCAACAATACTTACTGTTTCTTGAATTCTTGATAACTGCCATTCTAAATGTAGTGAGATAAAATCTTAGATTATTTTTGATTTGCATTTCTCTAATTGTTGAAGTTATTGAACATTTTTTATATATTTGTTGATCAATTGTATTTATTCTTCTATGAAGTGTTTGTTCAGTTCCTTAGCCCATTTATTGATTGGGTTATTTAGTTTTTTGTTTGCTTGCTTGTTTATTTGTTTGTTTTTGGTTATTTTTGAGTTCTTTGTATATTTTGGTGATTAATGCTCTTATATTTCTACTTGTCCCTTGGTTTCTGTCACAAGTTTTTCTTTCTTGACCATGAAACCCAATGATAGTAATAGATCATTTTCATTATCCATCTTTGGTAGTACTCCATAATTTTAAGTTCCCTTAAACCTCATGAAATTCATAAAACTATTTTATTGTTCCATCACTTCATGCCTATAACTTGACTTATGAGTCTTCTCTGTTTACTAGCCCTCAAATATCATATAAATGGTTGAGCCTTTACCTTAATAATATGCAATAACTCCAAGTACTCTTGGAAAATAAAGAAATAACTCCCATCAACTAGCAGGCCATGTAAATTTTTACAACCTCTTGTGTTTTTATTTTTATTTTTACTTGTTTTTGTATCAGTGATTGAACCAAGTGACACTTAATCACTGAGTCATAACCCCAGCCCATTTTTATTTTAGGTAGGGATAGGTCTCACTGAGTTGCTTAGGACTTTCTAAGTTGCTGAAGCTAGCTTGAACTTGCAATCCTCCTACCTCACCCTCCTGAGCCACTGGGATAACAGGCATGAGACACTGGGCCTAATACTTTATTTCAGGGCCTTCCAACTCAGAGTTCAGTCAATTCCACAGGAGCCCATTATTCTGCTTTGCTTCCTCATCCTCTTTCCTCCCTTCCCTTGCTATTTCCTCTTTCTAGGGCCTTCCTCTTCTCCTATAGGAGATGCTCCACTATTCTGTCCTTTAGGGATCATTCTTCTTTTTCTTTATGACAAATAAGAAAAAAGGAACAATCCCAATAAAAGGGGAAAATTTATTGGAACACATTTAATGAAAATGGAGTCATAATAAGTGAGGGAGAAGTCTTTATTGTGACTGCATCAGTAGATACCTGCATTGCAGGAAAATTTCAAATATTTGTACCTGGATAAGACTAGGGATTTATAATATCAGAATGTCATGCATATGGAATGTGGGCTGTAAAAATTCAAATGAAGGAAAACATGAGTCAGGTATTTAATTTTTCCAACAAATTTGAATGTTATATGATTTAAAAAAATATACTGGAGTATTATTAGTCAGCCATAAAAAATAATTACTTTATGACATTTGCCAGTAAATGGACAGATATGGAGACTTTCATGCTAAATGAAATAAGCCAGTCCCAAAAAGCCAAATGCTGAATGTTTTCTCTGATATATGGGAGCTATTCCACAATAAGGGGACATTTAAAAAATAATAGAACTACAGTGGAGTAGACAAAGAAGAGTGAATGGAAGTGAGGGGAGATCAGAATAAAAAAGAAAATGGAATGAAGTTGTCATAATTTTTCTATGTACCTCTATGAGTATACTACAGTGAATCTCACCATTGTGTACATACAGAAGAAATTATAAAACAAATTATGCATGGCAGAAAGATAAATGAAGGGAAGGCAATCAGGAACTGGGGACAGTGGAGGTGTAGGAGAGGTACTTGGGACTGAATTAGAGCAAGATACAATTAATTGTTATATAATTATGTCAAAATGGATTCTTCTAAAAATCTAAAAAGAACCAAGCAAAAAACTAGGATAAGAAGCAACTTATACTATACCACAGAACTGGAAAGATATAAACAAAATTCCATAGAATTTGCCCACTGAATGTGAGAACATCATTCTTTGAGAAAGTTGTGCTTTTAACACAGTTGGTTTCAGAAAATCTTCATGACTCTGTTAAGAAATTCTGTAACTATGATCAACAAATCCCTAATACCTTTAGTCTCCTTAGTTTAGGCATCCACTAATTTACTTTTTGACTCCATAGATTTGCATATTTTTCATATTAATCAGCTTCCCTTTTTTACCACTTAGGATTGATATTAAGCCAACATTTATAAATAGCAATTAAAATTTAAAGCATGCAATTGTAAGAGTGAACAGGGATAATGTAGAAGGTAAGTGTGACTGAAGGCAATGTTCTCACTGAAGGATATTTTCTTTTTCTTATTTTCTTTATTTTTCTTATAATCTTTAGGTTAAGAACATATTATCAATATCTAAGCTGTTTTAATATTTTTGTATTGTTTTTGTCTTCTACATTTAATTCCATACATATATGAAACCCTGTTTGTTGGGCTTAGGTTTCTAAAGGAAACTAGTATCAGTAAGTGCATTGCTCTGTTGTTTCCTTCTAACACTTAATCTATTTTATAATCAAAGAATTATATGCCAAGGTTTTAATTTACATCTCCTAGAGTTTATATATTTCTTGGTCTCTGTTCCAGTACAACTCACCCTTATCATTTCACAAAGATAAAAAGGAAATGAAGGAAAAAATCAATAGTCATTCTTAGGTACAAATGTAAAGAATGTGCAATATTTATCTTTATGAGATTTTTCTACATCACTGAACATATTCGGTCCTACTGCTTGGTATGGATGCCATCAGCACAATACAGAATTACCAGTCCGAATTTGGCTTTAAATTATTTCTAAGCACACATTTAAACATTAATAGTTTTCCAATTATTGTTATTTGAACTTTCTCTGTTCTAATTTTACCCTCAGTGACTCCATCTGAATATTGTAAATTTCTAGTAGATTTGATTGTGATTTCAATTTTCAAAACAACCATAATAATGACAATATCCATTAAAGTAGAATACATGCTTCTTTCTGATAATTTGTGATAGCAATTTCCTGTAATGAATTACTTTTCCACATTGAGTGGAATGGTATACTGACAAGAGTATCAAACATTAGCCATATCAGTTCACTTTCATAAATATTTCTGCTCTGCCTATTTTTTGGCTGGGTAATTGCTAAGTTGAAAAAGATGGAGAGACTGTCCTTACAATTGCTTACTGTACTTGGGGATACCTGCTACTTAAACAGATCTTATCACACTTTGGTGAATACATTTAACAGCTGTCATTACAGCCTAAATATGGTATTTTGTGTTTATCTTTCTAACTGGAAAAAATATACTGAGGAATAATTAGTTAACTGCATTTAAAATATAAATAATAATTAACAAATGCATTATGATATAAAAAACAGAATGAATAAAAACATAGACATGAAAAGCAGCACAATGAAAATAGAAAGTTGAGTTTATTTTGAGGTACTTAAGACATAATTTTATAATTTAGAATGTTTTAGGAAACTTGGTATGGATTTTTATTTAACTTTTCTGAAATTCAGTTTTCCTTAAACTTAAAAATTGTTATATTTGTTTCTTCCTAAGTCATGAGTTATTTTGTCATCAAATAGATAAACAGTAAGAAACTATTCACTGGAAAGTGCCTAGTTACATTTAAGTTGTTAATGTAGCAAATAAGTGTTTATAAGGTCATGGTTGTTTATTGCTACATGCAAAATCAGCCATTTTATATACGAAATATTTCTTCTTTAATTTTAACAATTATAAACTATAATTAAAGTCTTAGACTTTCCTTAAATGTAGTTAAAATATTTTATATTTTTTGCTTGTTTTTTATATTTATTGATATTTTAGATTGCATATATCTGATACTTCTATATCTTACCCTTTAATATTTGTTCTCAGGCATTTTTCTACCAACAGTGTACATCTTACAGGGATTACCCACATGCAGGACACTTATCAGCAACAGTAAAGACAGGTAATAAATGGTAACTAATACAATAAGTCAAGTTAGAAAATATCATTTAGTATAAAATAGAAGGAAATAAGGTACTTGGGTAGCAGTCCAATTTTTAGAGGGGAAGCATAGGGAGTCTTCACTGAGAGATGGTTTTTATCCATGACTTAGAGGAAGATACGAAGAAGAAAACTACATTTCTGGGTCAAGGAAATTCAATGTGAAAAGATAAGCAAGCATAATGGTCTTGCACCTAACTGAGCTGTGCCTAGGAACAATGGCCAGGTCAACATAACTTGTGTAGACTGAATAAGATGGAGAACAGTAGGAGAAGAGGGCAGAGAAGTGAGCAGACTATTTTTGACAATCGTAAAACTTAGATTTTATTTCCTGGAAATAGAAAACATATGGAGATCATTAAACCAAGCAGTGACAAAACAAGATACTTTAAGAAGTTCTATCAGTGTGTGACATGGTAATACTATAGAAGAAATCAAAGGGAAAAGGAGGGATACAGGGATTAGTTACATTACAAACTTTGCTGGAACAGCAGTAGTGATCTCGGATTCAATTTATGACCAAACTCATGAGTTTGACCATTTATTGAGTGCCACGCTTACTTAGCTGAAGTGTACAGGATAGGGGAAAAACAGCAAAATGACAGCACAGTGGGAGACTTGTGGACTCTATATTGGGACATGAGGCCATAGGTGGTTCACTTCACCTCTGTGAAGCCACAGATTTGTGGTCCCTTATGCCTTCATACCTCATATTTTCTGGTGGAACTGCATTTAATAAATTTCAAAGTACTCTTAATAACTAGAATTTGTCAAATACAGATGAATAAATAAGCAATCTTGATATGATGGAACATAGTCTGGATTTCATACTTATTATGCTTAGCATAACACTGTTTATTTGAAAACATGCTATGCTAATCTTAGCCCCTTAGTACATTAATGTAGCAAAGATTCCATCAGCACTGAAAACTTCAAATGTTCCTGAGGCTAGAAAGAACAATACAGATCTTTAAAAATTCCCAAACCCCATCCTAACCATATTTTAGATGAAATCTCAAAAGACTAGCTTATTTAGTATTCTTATTCCAAGAAACCAAATGGTTTAATTATCAGACTTAAAAGATTTCCTGGGTGGAAATTGTATAGAAACTCTTAAGAGGGTGATTTTATAGTAAATAGAACTATTTCAAAAAATCCTTGAAGATTATTTTTCTTTCTGTTTTATTAAACTCTCATAAGGTAGTCAAGGTAGTTCATGAACAAACAAACAAACAAATAAAAAAACAACCAAGCAACAAAAACTCACCCATGTTAGTATTTTAATATTATCCAACCATTGCCAAGTTACACAAGTCATTAAGAGTCTGAGAAGTGAGATGCTGGTCTTCAGTCTTATAGTCAACCTCAGTTTCTGTGGGTAATTATTTTTCCCACTCCTCATTTATTTAACCTGGAAAAAAGTTATCCAACTGTGTAGTTACGTGTTACTGCTACAGATTCCTTCTTGAATAAACACAGTATCAGTATTTCTATTATATTATCCTGTAGATTTATTTAGGGGTTATAGATGCAGGACATTTTGATCTTTATTAAAACAAAAATATTCTGTGTAGTCATTAGAAACTGGTTATATACATCTAATTGCTCTAAATTTAAGTTTTTAGTTAAAATTTTGAGATTATTTCAAATGTAATTTTTACCTTATAAAATGATTTATTTTGATAATGTATGAAGTCCAGATAAGTAAGCTTTTGTTCTGTCTCATGTGTATGGAAAATACTTAAAATGGAAGATCAGTGGGATAAACCTAACTCTCAATGATGATCCCATCAATTAAACACCAACTGAGGAGAATTAGACAGGAAATAAAAATAAAATTATTTGCATGTTCAAAAAACTAAAATATTTTGTTTATAAAAATGCAATGGAGAGTATAGTACTTTTAAGAAAAGACTGAATTAGATTCCCTTATATTGTTGATATACTTATATATGACAAAACTGTTTGTTCTCTCACAAATGTCATAATGACTCATGTGTCTACTTATTAAGTGATAATTAGCTCTGTGTAAAACTGGTACACTACATTTCAGAATCTTGTTTGTAATCTCTTCTATAGCAGATTTTCTAGCACCATTCTCAATATTTTCTCCATGTTTATAGGATCAGAATAGATAGTACATAGTATGATATTGAGGTACTTTTAGATAATTCAGTCTTGTAGAATGTAATTTGAGGGAATGAATTATTAAAATATCTTAATGTCCTACAAAGAATCCACCTCTATTAGTTTTAGAACTCAAACCTCAGGAATCTAAATGTTAGAGTAGAATAATACATCCATTTCACATTGAGAATATGAATTGTATCTAAGAAAATAAATCTTACAAGTTGTGTTCAAGCATATGCACAGTGGGTACAAATTTGTTTCTTATGTTTAATCAATGATATTGATATTCACAAAGTAAATTTAAATACATGTAAGTTAACTCAGGGATATTTAAAAGACAGTTGACTAAAATTAAAATGAAATTATATATTAATTATGCAATTAAGAAAATGATAGGAGGGCTGGGGTTGTGGCTTAGTAGGAGAGCGCTTGCCCAGCACATGCAAGACCCTGGGTTTCGATCCTCAGCACCACATGAAAATAAATTAATTAATTAAAGATATTGTATCCAACTACAACTAAAAATAAATAAATATTTAAAAATGATAATGATAGGAATCTCCAAATTTTTATATATATATATATATATATATATATATATATATATATACACACATACATGTATACATATATTCATATATGTTCATTATATGTCATGAACATGATGTATTATATATACATACATATAATTTCTGTATATGTAATATATATATGCACGTACACATAATGAAATTTTGGACATGAAACTCGAAAGTTTAAATATATATATATATATATATATATATATATATATATATATATATACACACACACACACACACATACACACACACATAAACATACACACACATATGTATGCATGTATATATATAAATATATACACACATATGTATGCATATATATATAAATATATATACACACATATATACTACATATGTGTGTGTATATATATGAAGCTTTCAAGAGTCTCCTCAATTTCTATGTAATGCCAAATTGTCCCTTTTCCATAGGGTCATCTGTTGTTAGCTGGTATCTCTGCCCTCAGGATGGTAAAGGTAACCAAGGTTGGAGGGTTGGTCCTGGTTGGAGGTCTCCTGGCCAGCCAGAGATGGTGATGAAGACGACTCAAAATGGAGGCATTTCTTTCAGCAATGGGAGGTTGGGTTGAATGGGGGAAGCTGGGTGATGGCCTTGGATGATGAATACAGAGAGGAGATCTGTGGCTGTATTGTATGGCTTGTCAGCTGACTTCAGAGTTTGTGTGAAGTTCCCAGATGCAGGCAGGCTATGGCAAGCAGGGGACTATCTCCTTTGCTGCAGAGTCCCAAGAAGGAGGCGAGTGGGGACCCCCACATTGGTAGATAGGGTCCACACAGGAATGGCAGTCGGGGTTCCTGTATATGGGAAGCTGTTGGTTGTCCTGTGTGGGAGCAGTGTAAGGGATTTATGCTCGGATGGGTGGCCAAAAGTTCTGCACAGGTGGTGATGCTGATGGTCCTGCTTGGGCACTTGGTATCCTGCATGGAGTAGTTGGGAGACCTACTCTGGCACTGAGGCCTGGAGTCCTGCACAGGCATGGTGGCTGTGATTCCTGCATGGGAGCAGATATATCATTCACACAGAAGCAGTATTTTCACTACTTGAGTCCCAGGCCACGTAGCAATATGGAATGCTGACCCCTCTGGCCTGGCATCTTGGATCTCCTAGTGAGGATTTTAATTTTACTACTTTCCAAGTAGACTTGGACATCAATGTATTCAAAATAAATATAGATATACTAATTTATGTCTATAGGAAAATAATAATGATTTTACACAATAGTGTGAACCACTTCCTCTAAATTGCTGAGACTCTGGTTTCAAAGTTTAAGGCCTTGACAACATATTAATATACAATGGACAAAAGACTTTGGCTATTTAATATATATTCATTTAATAAGTGTTTCAGTCAGCTTTTTCACTGCTGTGACTGAAAGACCTGACGAGAAGGATTATAGAGGAGGAAAAATTTATTTGAGGGCTCACATCTTTAGAGGTCTTAGTTTCATTCCTCAGGGCTTGAGGTGAGGCAGAACATAATGGCAGAAGAGTGTGACAAAGGTAAGCTGTTCACATGATGATAAGAAAGCAGAGAGAAAGAGTGAAAGGGGGAGAGGGAGAGAGACACAGAGAGAGGTGTATCAATCTCTGTGTACCAGATATACCCCCAAGGCATGCTCCCCAAATCCCCCTCCTCCAGCCACACCCTACCAGCCTTCAGTTACCACTCAGTTAGTCCCATTATGTGTAAGGCTGTTAGAATCCAATCATTTTTTTTTTCTCTGAACCTTCATTCATTGTCTCACATATGAGCTTTTGTGCAACACTTCACTTGTATAACGTAACAATACACATATTGATTTGGCACCTGTGTTGGCTCAACTATTCTTATGCTTTAAAAAGTTTTCTCAGTTGTAGTGATATTGCAAAAGCAGTGTCAGAGATAATAAAGCAGGATTTTATTTTGAGACTCTCAAAGTAGTGGCAATAGCCTTCATTTTATACAGCGTATGTTTCAGCTTTATTCTATTCTTTCACACTAAGATATCTACAGGGATCAAAGAGTTAAAATAATGCATGAATGGACTGGATATAACATAATAGAGAGCTACGTGACCTGTGGTTAACCAGAGAATAGATACCTTTTAATTAATGTTCACATTTTTTATTTCTTTCAAGACAATGAGGATTTAGTCCATAGTCTGTCAATCTGCAAGTTCTGTTTTTCTGTCAGGAATATACAGTGCAAATAAGGCCCTTGTGGGTTAGCCTACAAGACTATTTTGAGGAAAAGGAAGTGAGATTTTCAAGGCTTTCCCAGAATTCCTTTAGTGATGGCACTTCAGTCTCATCTCTGAAAGTCCATGTATGTATGCAGGAACCTAGAATGCAAATTTGCTTCCACCAGGTCCACCTGAACAATAAATCCCAAAGAGGAGCTTCTGGAAAATGAAGCTGTTTGCCCAGATTTCACAAACATGAACTCCTGGAATCTGGAGCTCTTAGCTATAGCCAAGGAAGAATGAGATTGGGTGTCCATAGTTATAAGGACTCAGCATCATATAGATGCTCTTCCTAAGCATGGCAAAGGCTGTTGTTTCTGCCTCCACTCATGAATGGGCTATTGAAAACACATTTATGGTACCAAAAATGTGACTTTTGAGAGTGTAAGGTGAATGGTGGTTGACCAGTGCTTAGATGCATGAATCTAATGGTACAATAACCATTCCTTTGGATGGCAGGCAGAACCCTGAAGAAACACCTTCAGAGTGTCATTACAGAAGGTGGTTTGGTGCTATAGGAACCTTGGAGAATCTGTGAACACAATAGAAGAATTAATTGTTTGGAACATATTAATATAAAATTTTCTGCTATCACAGCCATCAAAATAAAGCAGCCTGGAGAATAACCAGCTTGAAAGTTTCATAGCAATGATGTAAAAATGGAAGATAATTTGTAGTTAAGATGATCCTCCTTCCCCAGGTGTGCATGTGGGAAAAGGGTTGGTTGCTTTATTCAAGTACTAATTTCTTCCCCTTTTTGTACATAAAACAAGTATTTAAAGAAATTAGTAACTAACATTTGAGCAACAAATTAAAGTTGATGGTAAGTTACAAATTAAATACTATGATTTAAAAAAAAAAAAACATTATATACAACACATTGTGTGAATAGTGCTTTCCACCACATATTCCTACATAATTATATGAAGCAAGTGATGCTCTTTGGTCTGGTGTGTTCAGTTTAAAAGTATACATTTTAAAAAAATTTTATTCAATAATGCATTTAATATTTTAGTTATAATAAACCAACCTATGTATCATCTCTTTACATATTGCAAAATAACTGTGATCTAGTCAGATGCCAAAGAATAAAAACAATAAGAGTGTTTATGATGTACAATTCTCAATTCCAAACTTGTGTTTATCAGATAACTGACTGCAATATATGCAGCCTGTGTCCATTGCTCCACTGAATCTGCTACTTCCCACAGAATGAATAGCCTTTTAAAATTGGAACATATTGTCTCTATGTATGCTTTGATGTATGCTTCTATGTATGTATGATTTAGTGCTTTCTGGTGCTAATAGAAATAAAAATCACTTTCATTTTGAAATTTCGAACATTTTGTCATTTGGCTTTTTTTTTGAGAGAGAGAGAGAGAAATATTTTAATATTTATTTTTTAGTTTTCGGCAGACACAACATCTTTGTATGTGTTGCTGAGGATGGAACCCAGGCCACACGCATGCCAGGTGAGCGCACTTCCGCTTGAGCCACATCCCCAGCCCTGTCATTTGGCTTTGATTCATCTTTCAAACCCAAACATTTAGGGGTGGTAGTGGGTTTTTTTAAAAGTTCATTGTAGTTATGAATAATATTGTGCTTCATTTTCACATAATTATATAAGTATGGATTGTATTTTTTCTAGTTAATCCCAGTAGTTCCCCTTTCCCTCCCATCCTCCCTTTTACTTGTTTTCTTTCTACTACTGATCTTTCTTCTATTGATTTATTGTTCTTTTTTTTCTTTTTTAATTAATGCATTATGGATGCATACAAAGGGGAAATTCATAGTGGTATATTCATATATGTACAGACATAGTTTGGTCAAAATTATTCCACCCTTTTCCTGTCTATCCTCCCTCCCAATCAATCTCTTTACACTACTCCAGTGATGTCTCTTCTGTTTGATGGAATCCCTCTGCCTTTTTCTTTTCTTTTTTCTCCTTATTTTTGTTTAGTTTCTGCATATAAGAGAAAATATTTGACCCTTGGTTTTCTGGGTCTAACTTATTTTACTTAGAATGATGCCCTCCAATTCCATCCATTTACCAGCAAATGCCATAACTTTATTCCTCTTTGTGCTTGAGTATAAATAATATATATATATATATATATATATATATATATATATTTCCACATTTTCTTTATACGTTCTTTAGCCACCTATGGTGGTTCCAAAGTTTGGCTATTGTGAATTATGTTGCTATAATTATTGATATAACTACATCCTTATAGTATGCTGATTTTAGATCTTTCATATACAACACCTGCCAAGCAGTGGGCTTTTGTGGAATCTTCATATTGCATTCCAGTGTATACTAATTATCAGTCCCTAAAGTGTATAAGGTGTATCTTTTTCTCCACATCCTTGCCAATGTTTATTTTATTTGTGTTCTTGATAATTGCCATTTTGAGTGTAGTAAGATGGAATCTTACTGGAATTTTAATTTGCATTACCCTGATTGCTAGGGATGTTGAACTTTTTTCATATATATTTTGTTCATTTGTTTATTTATATAATTTTGAGAACTGTGTGTTTTTTGATGTTACACTTTTGAGTTCTTTATGTATTATGAATATCAATCCCTGTCTGAGGAGCAATTGGGAAATATCTCCCATTCTGTAGGCTCTTTCATCATACACTTATTTCCTTGTTGTGCAGAAGCTTTTTAATCTGATGCCATCTCATTTATTGACTTTGGTTTTGTTTCTTGAGCTATAGTTGTGTTCTTAAGGAAGTTGATGTCTGTGCCAATATGCTGGATTGTTAAGCCTACATTTTCTACTAGCAGTTGAGACATTTCTTGTTTAATCCCTAGGTCTTTGATCTAGTTTGAACTCACTTTTTTGTAGGGTGAGAAATAGGGATCAAGTTTCATTCTTCTATAAATTGATATCCTTTTTTTTTTTTTTCAGCAGCATTTGTTGAAAAGGCTATCTTTTCTCCTGCCTATGTTTTTGGCACCTTGGTTGAGTATCAGATGAGTGTATCTATGTGGATCTCTGTGTCTTCTCTCTAGTCCATTGATCTTTATGTCTATTTTGATGTTAATTCCTGGGTGAACGTCATACTGAACAAAGAAAAACTGAGAACATTTTCTCTTAAAGCAGGATAAAATAAAGAATATTTTCTCTCATCACCTCTAGTCTCTGTTTATGTCATGATACTATATTTAGAAGATACAAGAAATTGCACCAGAACACTTTTAGATCTGATAAACAAATAAAGTGGTAGGATACAAGATCAATGTAAATAAATCAATAACTTTCTTATATTTCAATAATCCATATGCTGAAAAAGAATCAGAAAAACTACCCAGTCACAATAACCTAAAAAAGAAATACTTATCCAGGCATGGTGAATCATGCTTTTAATCTTATTGGCTTGAGAAGCTTAGATAGGTAGATTACAAGTTCAAAGTTAGTCTCAGGAACTTAGTGAGACAGTGTCCCAAAGTAAAACCCTGTTAATAAAAAGAAAAGAAAGAAAGACTTATGGAAAAACAAACAAAAAACAACCGAACAAACAAAAAAAGCACTTTAACCATAAAAGTGAAAGACTTCTCTGTAATTAAAACAATAGAATGCTGAAGAAAGAAATTGAAGACCTTAAAAGATGGAAAGGCCTCCCATGTTCTTAGTTAGACATGATTAATGTTATCAAAATGGTTATACTACCAAAAACAATATACAGACTCAATGAAATACCCATCAAAATACCAATGGTGTTCTTCACAGAAGTGGAAAATAAGTTTCCAATTTCTAAAATTGATTGAAAGGATAACTGTTGTAGAATAGAAAAAGCAATCATTAGCAAGAAGCAAAGTGATTCAAGAGGCATCACAGTATTTGATCTCAAATTATACTGCAGAGTTACAGTCACTAAAACATGGTGTCTGTACCAAAAGAGAACAACCTCCAATTTTTTACATTCTAGGTTTTCTGCTGTGGTTCTTCTGTCTCAATATTTAAATTTTGGAGTTTTGATCACTTTTGACAAATTCTATCAATATTGGTTGAACATATTCACATTTACGTCCCACAGACAAGTTCATCTCAGTCTGTGGATAATTAAAGTGTCATACTTTCACATATAATTCTTCTGTCTCTACATAGAGAAATACTGTATAACTTCATTCTTATGGTACAAATAACAAATCGAACTATAATTTCACTGCCCAAGTATATTAATATTTTTGTTAAAAGAGCCTATCAATTTTAGCCTCCTACCTTACAAAACCACATCTACAGAACTAAATTTAATATGCATAATATTAACACAAAGTTTTGTTACCTCACATGGATTTTTAATTCTCACACTTATTACTATTCTTAATGTGATATTAATTAAGTATTATAGACTTTCATATCTCATGTTTATTTTCATTTAGTTGTTTTAATTACTTATTTTAATGTTAATTTTAATAATAAATTTAAAGTACTGATGACAGAGTTTACCTTTAATTCTCTAATCCTTAGATTCAAAATCTAGGATTTAAAGTCAATTGAGTTTTTTTTTTTTTTTTTTTTCCAGATTCAAAAATGCTGACATAAGGAAAAAAAGAAAATATGGTTATTGAAAAACTGTAAAAATTAAACCAATTGTGAAATATTCATCATCCTGTTGTTCAGAGAAATTATGAAACTTAAAGGAAATATGTCAAGGGATACTTCCACGTAAAATAAATACGGTTTCTTATCAATTCTCTTATTCACTGGTCTTAGTGAATTTTGAATGCAAAATTTGAATGCAAAAAAATTACCCACCAAAATATTTGTAAATGCAGAAACGTGAAATCAGACAGCTCTGGCAATTGCCTGCGCGTGGATGCCTGACTGAAATAATTCTTTTATAATATTTTCATATCTTTTCTACTACAAACCAATTGTAGGTAACAGAAAGATGATACCATTTAATTCTTTACTGCTCGATAGGCATTTCTTAAATTGGAACTCGAGTTCTGGATATATTTCAGAACATATCTATACTCCTTATACTGAAAGAGATAAACTCTAGGTATTAGATTCACTTAGTTGAGGGAAAGGTATATGAACCTTGGAAAATGTTATTGCATGAAGTCAGAGAAAATGAATCTGGGAATGTAGACCTAAGCAAAACTGTAGTTGTGAGAGGAGAAACATAAACTAGTTATGAAGCCTTTGTAAAGAATGATTCCTGTTTTTATTGAACCATGTTCTGATGCCAGTGTACTAAGCACTGCAAGGGAACTGCCCCTTTAAGAAAATAAAAACATTTAATGTTTGGAGACATCATGAGACATGACATTATTTATAAATATAAATTAAAAATAAGTATTTATAATAAAATCATGGAGACCAAACTTGTTCCCACTTAAAGAGAAATAGGTAAGGTAAATAAATAGGTTAGGTAAATAAAAATGATCTTTTGTACAATATTAAGAGAATATGTATTCTGATCTAAGCTATTCTTAAATATATATTATATACATATTCAAATAAAATATTTTTAAGAACAATTATGTAAGATGATAATTAACATCGTTGTGTAAAAGCAAATTGAAGTTAAAAAAGAATTACATTTATACCCAAGAATGTGGAAGAAATTCACTCTAAATAGAATTTTTGTGGAAGTATAAATTTGTTTAATAATTTTGTGAAATAGTTTAACCATTACTCAGAAAGTTAAACTTTTACCAACTTCATAACACAGTGATTTCCCATAAATTTCATTCAGTAATTTCTGAAGAGAGGGAAGAAGCACTATCCACTTTCCTTCTAGAGTTGTCCTTGCCCCTCCCAGCCAATACCTCCAGTGTCTCACACTGAGTGGTATGCCTGTTACTAGCCTCAGACAGAGGAGGAGACTAAAGCATGAAAATATGCTATGCTATGTTGAAATTATGGAGGATGGTCATTTGATATATCCTTCATCCATTCCTCTTCATCCTCTGTGTAATCTATTAAGTAGTTCTCTATTTTCCTAATTTTCTATATATGGGTTTGCACAGATTGAACTTAGATAATGAAAGCTTTCTAGGATTGAAAGAAACTATGATTTCTACTGTTAGATTAAAACCCACTCTGAAATACCAATATAGCTGATTTTTGTTTGTTTTTTTCTCTGTCTCTGAATATATAATCTAAAGATATCTTATCCATTTTTATTCTGATAGTTCAGACACAAATAAAATAGATGTTGCCTAGACTACAGACAGATTTTAGTTTATATGATACAAAAAGTTTTTTTTTTCTTTTTTTTTTTTTTTTGTCTTTACAAACATATGTTACGTTTGAGAAAAGGGAAATTTAAATGATGACTTTTGGCACCAGTCATATTTGTCTTTCAGTTTCTAAATACAACTATACTTTTCTTCAATACAAATATATCTCTATTTTCATAAATAAGGGGTTATCTCACTTTTAGCACTAATAAAAATGACTTTGCTTAATTGCCTGGAACTTTTAATTTTAAGAAAAACATCACCATTCATGCTGTGCTCTTTGTCTTAAAATTATTCAAAATTGACTGAGTATTTTGGTAATATATTCATTATATTAGACAACAAAACAATAGCAAATATTTGTATTTAGTGTATATTTTGTTCATTTTGGGATCAGTTAACATTGTCTTTCACCTCAAGGAGAAGTGTTGGATTGCTAGAGAGGCACTATTAATGTATAGGGTAAAAATGGTAATGCTTCAAATCCACAGGGATGAAAACGAAGAGACACAATCAATATGAAAAACATAAAACAAGAAAGTGCCACAAACAAATCAAGACAACACATTATTAGAATCCTTGGCCAGCACAGTAGAAGAAATGACAGAGAAGGAGTTCAGAATGTACATAAATAAAATATTCTGTGAATTAAAAGATGATATAAGAGAGCAAATACAGGCAGCAAAAGATTACTTCAATAGGGAAAGAGAGATTCTTAAAAACAACAACAATAAACAGAAATCCTTGAGATGAAAGAAATAATAAACCAAATGAAAATTTCAATTGAAAGCATCACCAACAGATTAGACAACTTAGAAGACAGTACTTCAGACAATAAAGACAATAAAGCAAAATATATAACCTTGAAAAGAATGTAGAACACACAGAGAAAATGATAAGAAACCATGAGAAGAACTTAAGAAATGTGGGATAGCACAAAGAGACCAAATTTAAAAGTTTTGAGGATAGTGGAATGCATAGAGTTCCAAACCAAAGGAATGATCAATCTAGTAATGAAATATATTAAACAGCTTTCCAAACATAAAGAATGTATTGGAAAAACAAATTCAGTAGGTTTATAGAATACCAAATGTACAAAATCACAAAAAGTTGGTTCTTTGAAAACATAAATAAAATTGACAAACCATTAGCCATGTTAAAAAGAGGAGAGAGAAAACTCAAATTACTAACCTCCATGATAAAAAAGGAAATATAACAACATAAACTACAGTAATACAGAAGATAATTAGAAATTATTTTGAAAACTTGTATTCCAATAAAATAGAATATATCAAAGGAATTGAAAAATTTCTAGGGTCATATGATTTCCCCAAATTAAATCAGAACAATATACACAATTTAAACAGATCAGTTATAAGCAATGATATAGAATATGCCATCATAAGCCTACCAACGAAGAAAAGCCTGGAACTGGATGGATATGCAGATGAGTTCTACAAGGCCTATAAAGAGTAATTAATACCTATACTTTTCAAATTATTTCATGAAATAGAAAAAGAGGGAGCACTTCCAAACTCATTCCATGAGGCGAATATCACACTGAATTCCAAAACCAGGCAAAGATACATCAAAGAAAAAAAAAAAAACTCCAGACAAATATCTCTAATGAACATAGATGCAAAAATTCTCAACAAAATTCTCACAAGCCAAATGCAAATCATCAAAAAGATGGTGAACAATGATCAACTCGGGTTTACCCGAGAGATGCAAGGTTGCTTCAACATACAAAAATCAATAAATTTAATTCATCATATCAATATATTTAAAGAATTATATTATCATCTCAATATATGCACAAAATGCATTCTACAAAGTACAGCATCCTTTCATGTTCAAAACACTAGAAAAACTAGGGATAACTGGAACATATCTCAATATCATAAAACTATCTATGCTAAGACACAGGCCAAGATCATTTAAATTACAAAAAAATGAAGCATTCACTCTAAAAACTGGAAAAATACAAGGATGCCATCTTTCACCATTTCTATTTAACATAGTTCTTGAAACTTTGGCCAAGATAGGAAAAGAAGAACTCAGATTATTGCTATTTGCCAATTATATGATTGTATACCTAGAAGATCCAAAAAGTTCCACCAGAAAACTTCTAGAGCTAGTAAATGAATTCAACAAAATCACAACCCATAAATAAAAGGCATCTCTGTATATCAGTGGTAAATACTCTGAAAGAGAAATGAGAAAAACTATCCCATTTACAATAGCCTCTCTCTCTCTCTCTCTCTCTCTCTCTATATATATATATATATATATATATATATATATATATATATATGGCAATCAACCTTAAAAAAAAGAGGTGAAAGACCTCTACAATGAATACTACAGAATGCTAAAGAAAAAAAAAATTAAGCAGGACCTTAGAAGATGGAAAGGTCTCCATTGTTCTTGAACAGGCAGAATTAATATTGCCAAAATGACCATACTATCAAAAGCACTATACAGATTTAAGCAATTCCAATCAAATTTGCAATGACATTACTCATAGAAATACAGAAAACAGTCATGAAATTCATCTGGAAAAATAAGAGACCCAGAATAGCTAAAGCAATCCCTAGAAAAAAAAGTGAAGCAGGTGGCATCAATATAGCAGAATTTAAAGTATTCTATAGAGCAATAGTAACAAAAACAGCATAGTATTGGCACCAAAATAGACTGGTAGACCAATGGTGCAGAATAGAGGACACAGAGACTAACATACATAGTTAAAGTTATCTCATATTAGACAAAGGGACCAAAGACATACATTGGAGGAAAGATACCTTCTCCAACAAATGGTTCTTGGAAAACTGGAGAACCATATGCAACAAAATGAAATTAAACCCCTATCTCTCACAAGGCACAGAAGTCAATTCAAAGTGAATCAAAAACCTAGGAATTAAACCAGAGACTTTGCGCCTAATAGAAGAAAAAGTAGGCGCAAATCTCCATCATGTCAAATTAGGCCCCCAACTTCCTTAATAAGACTCCTACCATGTAAGAATTGAAACCAAGAGTTAATAAATGGTATGGATTCAAACTAAAAATCCTCTTCTAAGCAAAAGAAGCAATCAGTGAGATGAATAGAGAGCCTACATCTTGGGAGTAAATTTTTACCACTTTCACATCAGATACAGCACTAATCTCAAGGTTATATAGAGATCTCAAAAAGCTAAACACAAAAAACAAAACTAACAACAACAAAAAACCCCAAATAACTCAATCAATAAATGTGCCAAGGAACTGAACAGACACTTATCAAAATGTGATATATAATCAATAAACAAACATATGAAAAATGTTCAACATCTCTAACAATTAGAAAAATGCAAATCAAAACTACTGTAACATTTCATCTCACTCCAGTCAGAATGGCAGCTATTAAGAACACAAACAACAATAAGCAAAAGCAATTCTAAGCAGGAAGTGTGAATCAGGAGGTATAGTGATACCAGATTTCAAACTGTACTACAGAGCAATAGTAACAAAAACAGCATGGTACTGGTACCAAAACAGGCAGGTGGATCAATGGTACAGAATAGAGGACACAGAGACCAATCCACAAAATTACAACTTTCTTATATTTGATAAAGGCGCTAAAAGCATGCAATGGAGAAAGGATAGCATCTTCAACAAATGGTGCTGGGAAAACTGGAAATCCATATGCAACAAAATGAAGCTGAACCCCTTTCTCTCGCCATGCACAAAAGTAAATTCAAAATGGATCAAGGACCTAGATATCAAATCAGAGACTCTGCACCTGATAGAAGAAAAAGTTGGCTCCGATCTACACATTGTGGGGTCGGGCTCCAAATTCCTTAATAGGACGCCCATAGCACAAAAGTTAATAACTAGAATTAACAAATGGGACTTACTCAAACTAAAAAGTTTTTTCTCAGCAAGAGAAACAATAAGAGAGGTAAATAGGGAACCTACATCCTGGGAACAAATCTTTACTCTTCACACTTCAGATAGAGCCCTAATATCCAGAATATACAAAGAACTCAAAAAAATAAACAACAAGATAACAAACAACCCTATCAACAAATGGGCGAAGGACCTGAACAGACACTTCTCAGAGGAGGACATACAATCTATCAATAAGTACATGAAAAAATGCTCACCATCTCTAGCAGTCAGAGAAATGCAAATCAAAACCACCCTAAGATACCATCTCACTCCAGTAAGATTGGCAGCCATTATGAAGTCAAGCAACAATAAGTGCTGGCGAGGATGTGGGGAAAAGGGTACACTTGTACATTGCTGGTGGGACTGCAAACTGGTGCGGCCAATATGGAAAGCAGTATGGAGATTCCTAGGAAAGCTGGGAATGGAACCACCATTTGACCCAGCTATTGCCCTTCTCGGTCTATTCCCTGAGGACCTTAAAAGACCATACTATAGGAATACTGCCACATCAATGATCATGGCAGCACAATTCACAATAGCTAGACTTTGGAATCAACCCAGATGCCCTTCAATAGATGAATGGATTAAAAAACTGTGGCATTTATACACAATGGAGTATTATGCAGCACTAAAAATGACAAAATCATGGATTTTGCAGGGAAATGGATGGCATTAGAGCAGATTATGCTAAGTGAAGCTAGCTAATCCTTAAAAAACAAATGCCAAATGACTTCTTTGATATAAAGAGAGCAACTAACATCAGAACAGGGAAGAAGAGCATGAGGAAAAGATTAACATTAAACAGAGATGAGTGGGGGGAGAGAAAGGGAGAGAGAAGGGAAACTATGGAAATGGAAGGAGACCCTCATTGTTACACAAAATTACATATAAGAGTTTGTGAGGGGAAAGGGGAAAAAAAAAACAAGGGAGAGAATTAAACAACAGCAGATGGGGTAGAGAGGGAAGATGAGAGGGAAGGGGAGGGGGGATAGTAGGGGATAGGAAAGGTAGCAGAATACAACAGTCACTAATATGGTATTATGTAAAATTGTGGATGTGTAACCGATGTGATTCTGCAACTTGTATTTGGGGTAAAAAATGGGAGTTCATAACCCACTTGAATCAAATGTATGGAAGATGATATGTCATGAGCTTTGTAATGTTTTGAACAACCAATTAAAAAAAAGATGAGTATTTAAAAAAAAAAAAAAACCAATAAGTGTTGGCATGAATGTGGGAAAAAAGGCACATTGCTTGTGGGACTGCAAATTGGTGCAGCCAATATGGAAAGCAGTATGGAGATTTCTTGGAAAATTGGGAATGGAACCACATTTTTACCCAGCTATCTTACTCCTTGGTCTATATCCAAATTACTTAAAAACATTAAGTCATAAGCATAGTGCAGCGACACAGCTACATCAATGTTTATAGCAGCACAATTCACAATAGTGAAACTGTGTAACCAACCTAGATACCCTTCTTAGATGAATAGATACAGAAACTTTGGTACATATACCCAGTGGAATATTATGGAATATTACTTACCAATAAAGGAGAGTAAAATCTTAGCATTTGAAGGTAAATGGATGAAGTTGGAGAATATAATTTTAAGTGAAGTTAGCCAATCCCCAAAACCAAACGTTGAATGTTTCCTCTGATCTAAGGAGGTTGATTCACAGTGGGGTGGGAGGGGAAGCATGGGAGGATAGATGAACTCTAGATAGGGGAAAGGTGTGGAAGGGGAATTAAGGGGTTGACGGGTAGAAAAGATGGTACAATGCAGTGAACATTGTCTCCCTAAGTACATGTATGGAGACACGAGTGGTGTAAATATACTTTGTATACAACCAGAGATATGAAAAGTTGTGCTCTGTATGTATACTATGAATATATACTATTTATATATTCTCTGTATATATACTCTGTATATATACTATGAATCATAATGTGTTCTGCTGTTATAAATATCAAATCAGAAAAAAAATTTAAAAAAAATCCTCACTAGTATTATCTCATCTTGCAGACCAAATCCTAGTAAAAGCTACTAAAATTAGCTTGGAAGCTTTTGAAGTAAAATGGTAGGTATATACTGAAAGTGAATACATATTCATAAAAGTTACCAGCTTATTGCTTCAGAAGCATGGTAAAGAAGAGATCATGATCCCATGAAGGTTAATAATGCTGGAGCTGAAAGTTACCTATTGAGAATGAATGTAGATAGAAGTGTACTGTATGCTTACAATTTAGTGGAATGAAAATAGTTCACCTGGAATTTTGCATGTACAAGATCTACTTAACAGAAATCGAGAATTGCTCCTATTATGGTTTTCCCCAACAGCTCATTATACTTAGCCTAATCATGTGAAAATGATCAAATGAAATCAGGAATTGAGCCTTGCATATTACACAGTTACTCAATCCAAATATAGTACATTTTCCAAATCCCCAAAATCCATTATGCCTTTTGAACTATATTTCTCTTTACCCTTGAAACAATAAACACTGACTGATATCTCCAGAGGTTAGTCTTATTTTATTATTTTTGAAGACAAAATATGTAGTTCTGACATAATTAATCATATAGTTATTTCTACATTGATTAATGTTGCTGTATCCATGAATTGTTCATTTTCTTTTATTATTTTACATTATGTATTTATACATTATTTTGTTGAATCATTCTGTATTCTATGATACTTAGGATGGTTCCTTTAATGTGTAACCTTAAGTGGACTAAGCATTGCTTAGTTAACTGATAAAACATTTGGGGTATGACTTTGAGAGTAAAAAACCTTAGTCTAAACAACTAACATTTGGATACATCACCTGAATGAACATCACCTCATAAATGAATGTGGACATCATCCAATCCATTGTATGAAATAAGGTTGGATCCTCTTTCTTCTAATGCTGGTGCATCTGTTGTTTTCCTGTCCTTGGTCATGAGAGTGACTAGTTGTTAGATCTTCAGACTTCAACTGTATCACACCACTGCCCTTCCCTTCCTGGGTCTCCCAATTCAGACTTAATATTATGGGAATCTATGTGAGCCAATTCTTATGATGTCTTTTCTTTAAAAAAATACCAATATAATAATATATTTTTGAAGTGACATGAATTCTCTGAATTTTTTTTCAAATTACAAACATGCAAGAAATGTGATAACTTAATTTATTAATCCAGTGTACACAGAGAAAGAAATTAACAATTCAGATTGTTTGGAAATAAATTTAAAATTTAAAAAATCACAAGATATTCCAAATAAAGATGGTATTTATAAAGTAAAAAGAGACATATTTTAAATCAATGTGAAAATAATGGAATATATAAGAAATTTGTAGCCATATAAAAGCATAAAATAATCTATTACACATAATATGAAATAATTTTCAAATATGTCATGGATGCAAATGCATCTGGTATTTAAATATGTTAAGACAACAGAATATATGAATGAATATAGAATTTACCTGTTCATTAAATCATGTTTTGTTGAAGCAATGACCATTAGTTAATGTCTTAGTCAGCTTTTTTGTCTCTGTGATCAAAATACCTGACAAGAATAATTAAAGGAGGAAAAGTTTATTTATTTCAGAAATCTCAGTCCATAGATGGCTGACTCCATTGTTCTGGATTCAAAGTTTTAAAATGAGGCAGAGTATCATGGCAGAGGACTGTACAGAGAAAAGCAACTGAGAAAAGGCACTAGTAAACACAGAGATACAGAAAAAGAGAGTCAGAGACAGACATAGAGAGAGGAAGAGAACATTCTGCCTACCAAGAACAAAACATATACCCCAAAGCCAAGCTCACAGTGCCCTCCTCCTCCAGCCACATCCTACCTGCCTATAGTTATCACCCATTAATTCCTATCAGCAGAACAATACACTGATTAGGTTAGGACTAGCAAATCCCAAATATTTCAATTCTGCACTTCCTTATATTGCCTCACTGAGCTTTTGAGAGAAGCCTAATATCTAAACCATAACACTTAAAGTGTTTGAGGAAGCACTTGAGTGACTGTGGAGTAGTTCAAACTTATCTTTCAGGTCACAGTCTGCTCATGACTACAGTAGCTCTGGAAATATATCAATTTTTGAGCAAAGAAAAGAAAATTTGGAAGCCTCTTCCTCTTAAGTATTTTTTTTTTCTTTCATTTGGGAATACAAGTGGTTTCTGATGAATTACACTTACATTTAATTAGCCAGAACTGTGTTACATGTTTACCAAAAACTGAAAATGAAGTCCTGTCCTTAAAAATATCAGGTTTTGGTTACTATTAATAACATATATGTATTATACTGTCATGCATAACTAATTAAGGCAAACTTAAAAATTTACAAAATGAAACACATACTGCATAGAATATAAAATATTACAATTTTAAATCTTAAAGTCTTCATATCTTAAGTTCCTTGATATTATAATTTTCATTTGAGATAATGATGTGTGAATATTTAAGAGAATATGATTAAATAAATAGAATAAAATTAAGAATAGAGATTTCATGATAGAGTATAATTTATGTATGATTTACAATAGGTTTTACTTAGAATATATCATGCCATCTCTATTGTTCATCAAATCATCATACGATTTTTTCTATCTACAGAAAAATGTCACGCCAGAAAGTTAGGAAAATAATAACATTTGTAGCCATCATTTAAGGATAAAATCAGATTTCAAATCATGTTGTGAAGTTAGCATAAGTGTTATTTAATTCTTCAAATGACATTGTTTAGTTCTTCCCTGAAAGTTCATTTCCAACATAATTTTCATTGCCATAGCTTCAATTTCTTCTCTAAAATATATTCTCCCATTTGTACATAACTACCTTAAGTAGTTGGTTACATAAAGCAATTCAAATCTAACCTTGCAGCAACCCAACAATTCTGCCTCCTATGATCTCTCACCCTGGATGCTATATACCAATATGTGGACCCATGGACCCTCTTCTCATTTAATAATATCAATGAAAAAGAGAAACAATATCACAGAAAGTATTCCAATTTCACACTAAACCCACTGTACTATCTGCTTCTTTCATTTTTGTCCTTTATCCTTGAGACCTCTACAATGAATTCTATAACAAACTCACACATTTTATATGAAAGACCAAAGATCAAGTCTGCAAGGGTGATTCGGTGACAAAAGTGACCTTGACTCATATAATCCAAGTGACCTTGATTCATATAATCCAATTAATAAGAAACTAGGAGTCACCAAAGTTTTGTGAGCAAGCTATTAGCATGAGGAATGAACAGTTTTCACAAGGCTCAGAGGTCACAACCATAGAGACAGATGAGAGACAGAAAGGGACAACAAAGAAACCAGTTAAATATAATGTTCTTAGCTCACAAACATGAAAATAAAGAACTAATTTAAGAACTTTTGGGACATTAGGAATAAATTGGTTCCAAAATACATTGTATATTTTACAATAAGAAAGTGTTGGGAGCATATGATATATGAACGGCTGAAAACTGTTAAATAACTGTCAGGGGCACTTGTTTATTGATGAGATGCCTGCTGCTTTTGCTTTCCTAGCATTTGAATCTGAGTTTCTGCTGAAGGGTCTTACTTGACCTAAACACAGTGTTACCAGAGCAGCTCCTGGGAAAACAGAGGGCACAGCACAAATTAGGTGTGGTGTATGTATTAATACAGATGTTCTTCTAGGCTGTTTTATATTGGAAGTTCTGCATTATATTGAATAATTCTATAATGAATATAATAATATGAAAATATGCAATATTAAATTGAGATGAGTATTGAGCTATTTAATATGAAGTACAAGGTTAACAGTACAGAATGAAAGTTTGATATTAAGGCCTACATTTACCTAATTTACACAATCTCCCTTAAGCTTATTAGCTGTAATTGAAGTATTAAGAGAATGACCAAGTAAACAGATGATAGCATTAAAGATCTGGATTTTGGATAGTGGTCAGTAATTATCAGGATTATGGTATTTAAATTTTTTGAGGGTAGAATCTGAATTAGGTTTTGCCTTTACATAGGAGGAATGGAGAAAAAAAAAACAGGACAGGCATTAAGGAGAAACATTGCATAGCTCATTTTAAAATAAAAATATATGAAGGGGACAATATGATAAAATATTTACAGCCTTGAAATATGTGTATTTAGAAAATAAGTGTGTTCTATGTTCTACAATATATGTTTCATATAATGAAGTAGACTATATTTTTATTCAAATAAAATGAAAACTGTCTCTGGAAAACCTTTTATATATTGTTTTTCTTAAAAGCAAGAAAAACATATACTTTTAAAATTTTACTGGCTATATTCTTCCTGTATCTGATACATTTTTTAAATAATGAAAGAAAACAAAGGATCATTATCATTTTTCCATTTCTTTGTGTTCAGAAAATTATGCCTCAAAGCCATTACTGTGTATATGAATATTTTTAGAAAGTTGCTGTGTTCTTGCAATTCACTGTACATTGTAGTCTATGCCTTTCTCCTTAATGCATGAGGAAACATCCATGGCCTTAGGACATGAGGAAATAAGAGAAAGCACAGAAAATTCAAAGAAATACTCAACCTGGCTTTTTATTTCGATTCTAAATTTCACTTGAGATAAAAGATGTAGATGACTCATGGTTATATAAGTTGATTTTTGTCAAAGTCTAGATAGAAAAAGAAAAAAAAATGTGTTGGGGAAAGGCTAGCATCAATATTAATTATAGGAATGCTGGGATTTTGCCCTGTGGAAAATATTAATAAATAGGGTCTCTGACGGGAAAGTGTGTGCTCTTCATACTCACGAGTACCTTTGTGGAATAGTTTTATTCCATGGGTCAGCATTGTGGAAGGAATGTCTACATGAAGCAGATACCACAGATACCCCAGATAAGATGATAGACATTTCAATTGTCCCAGAGGAAAGGATGCTTTAGAATGTGTTTGGTACCACTACAGGTGGCAAGGATGGTGCATAGAGATCATAGACCCAAATGCTAAGAAAATAGCATGAGAACATCAGCAGTAGTCACAATGGGAAATTGACTATATCTTAGACCAGATTAAGGAAATCTGAGTATTAAAAAATGTCAGGAGATATAGATTACTTTCCTATCTCAAAAACATTTGCTCTCTAGATGCCTTATAGAAATCCAAAGAACTCTGACAAGGCCATAAATAAAGTTTTTTTCAAATGTCTCATGTTATTGGAAATGGCACACAAAAATGTATTAAGTTCAGAACACAGTTCATTTTTTGCACACTGAAAATGTAAGATGAGATTCATGCCTTCTATACTAGTAATTTCTTCATACAAATATGGCAAAGTTAAAGAAACTATTAGATTCAAAGTCATTTCAGTTTTAGGATTTTTTTCTCCAGATAAGAAGTGTTTAACATCATTTATGTTAGGAAATATTTGCAAACTATTTATTCTGCTTTTTTCCCTTAAGTTATTAACTTAAAAAATAATCCAGTGGTATTTTCCTGTTACTACTTACTTGTGAGAAATTGTTCCCAATAGAACTGAGAAAGCAAGTTTATCCATACTACCATGTAAGGAATTGCTCACAATTTATGTTTGAAGTCTTGTATTCAGGACTTAATTCTGATCAGCTGTGTTCAGAAAGATTTCCATACTATATTTTATGATCTACTGTGATGCCCCTGAAATTATAAAGTTGCTCTTTGAACTTGTGTTTCATAATCAAAGTCACAGTAACCTGCAGGCAAACACTGAATGCACTATATGTTGAAGAGATATGTGCAACATGTGTGTCCACCCTGCTTTTTGCTCCACTCATTATACAACATTTGGGATATACCATAAATACAGAATTGGGGAGGACCCAAGATCCTTCCATAGGCCTACAGGAAGACTCATCCAATTCCAGGAAACTGTGTTAGCTCTATGTCTGAGTAAGCCAGGTGCTAAGAGCTTTGAGAAAACAATCTTTTCTTTGGAACTAGAACTTACTTCTGACAAAGAAAGATGGTAATAGACTTTTAAGAAACACAGTTGAAAAACTTTCAGTGTTCCTACCATTCTTGAAATTAGCTCCTTGTATTTAAAATTAACATTATAGAATATAATAATGAATAACAAAATCTTTAATAGTAATTTTAAATTTAAAATTTTCTTTACATAGGGTATCAAACAGTCAATAAAAACTCCCAATATAAGCTGAGAAATATGTGACCATTGAATACTTATATGTATTTTTATTTGTAGTTGGATACAATACCCTTATTTTTATTGTTTATTTTTATGTGGTGCTGAGGATCGAAGCCAGTGCTTCACACATGCAAGGTGACCACTCTACCACTGAGCCACAACCTCAGCCCCCAAAACTTTTTTTAAAGTTTGTTTGTTTGTTTGTTTGGTTGGTTTTTTTATAATAACACTTAATAGCATATTTTTCTGCTGTATTCTGGTTTTAGGAAGTCTCCAATTTTTAGTTTTTACTGGAATTTCCAAATTATATAACTGGATTTGGATTCACACTTGTACGCATCTTAGAAGTTGGATAAAAAATGGTTGTCCTTGAGATGGTTAATTTTACTTTTATGTGTCAATTGGCTTTGAGCAAGAGTTAGGTGCTCCCTTAGATATTGCTTCTGATTTTGTCTATGATGGTATTTGCAGATTAAATAAGAAATTGAACCAGTGGGCTAAATAAAGTTGATGGATTTTGCCAGTAGAAATAAGCCTCATCCAATTTCTCAAGGGCTTGAATAGCACAAAAGGCTGAGATAGGAAGAATTTTGCATTTTACTTACTTCAATTTTTGAGCTGAATTATCTCATATCTTTTTCTCTTGCACTTGACTATTATTTACATTATTGACTCCCTGATTCCTGAAGCTTTTGGCTTATGCTGAATTATGCCAACCCTTTCCCTTGGTCCCCAGTTTAGAGACAGAAGTTCACAGTCCTTCTAGGCCTCCAGAAAGGATGATATGAACCACTTCCTCATTATCTATCTTTATCTATCTATCCTCTATCTATATTACTGATTTAGTCAGCTTTTGCGTTGCTGTACTGCAAGAGCTGGAAAGAAGAAATTTAAAGAAGAAAAAAGTGTTTTTGGCTCACAGTTTCAGAGGTTCAGTCCATAATGAGCCAACTCCAGATCTCTAGCAAAAGCTGAGGCAGAACATTAGGCAGAAGGGTATAACTGAGGAATACAGCTCAATACATGATAGCTAAGAAAAAGAAAGCTCTGCTTACCAAGGACAAAATATTAACCCCAGAGGAACAGCTCCAGTGACTCACCTCCTCTAGACATACCCTGCCTGTTATTAGTTACCACCCAGGTAATCCACATTGTTGGATTAATCCACTGACTCATTTCTGGCTATCATAATCTAGTATCTTATCTCTGAAAATTCTTTCATTTTCTCACACTGGCATTTTTGGAGGATACCTCATATATAAATTGTAACACTTTCTATCTCTCTTTATATTCATATTCATTTGTCTTTATCTCTCTCTCTCCATTACTCTATTTATCTATGTTCACTTTCTCTGGATGACTTTGACTAACATAATTTAAATGCAAAATAATATATTTCTGATTGATAGAAACCAGAAGTTAGCAAAATAAGAGAAATCCAATTTCAGCAAAACAAAGGGAATTGATTTTACTATGAAATGATAATGATGAAGGAAAGAACTTCCATGAGAATTACCAAGAAAGCTCAGGGGTAATACAATAGTAATGGAATAGAATCTATTGTCCTTTAGAAAACTGCCATTCCTAAAAGCTTCACAAAAATACTATATTGTAAATTACATCTTATTAATGTCTTCCCATAAAGACCTTATGATATGTCAAATTCATGGAGAGAATGTGTAAGTTATAAGTGGAATCTCAATGATGATTTGAAAAATTTTCAAATAAACTTGTACATGTATTTATATTTATGTCAACAATTTGTAAAAAAATGAATAAGCCACACTATATGCAGGATTATAGCAATCAAATCAAATTAATAGGTGTGACTCATTTATCAAGAGTATTGAAATTATGCCAAGGATTCTCTGCCAATTTAAGGAAATGAGATATCTTGGTATTCATTTGGGATTTTTATTCAAAAGTTGTATAATTTTCTCATGACTTAGATTTAGAAACTTATAAATAAAAAATGATATTCAAGATTCCTCTCACCTTAGTACAAAATAGATAGTAAAAGTCTACATAAATATGATGTCATTAAATCTTGATAGAACTTGGACTTGTTTTAAAAGTTAATGTGTCTCCTTATGTGATAAGATTGTTGAATACTGATGTTTTTGTGGTAGAATAAAGTTTGAGGAAAATATTCATATTCACTTCAAGGAATTTTAATGATTGCTCTTTTCTATCTACAGATAGAATCTCAAAGACAATAAGGAAAGAGGCAATTGTTGCAGATATGGTAGGATTTTTTTTTCTTTTAAGTTAGTTAGCAAGTCATACATGTAGTGGAACTTCTCAGAACTAACAATGATAGGAAGAGGTCATTATCTTAAAAAGCTAATGAAGGTGACCACACTCTTGAAATGACCAGGGTTAATTAGTTATGGGAAGCATAATTTTTTCCCACCAGCAATGACCATTTTTCAGAAAGAATATCACTGAGTTTAGCCAATTGGTATATAAATATGTTTTTGAGATAGACAAATGAAATAGAATAAAATTGAATGAATCCCATGAATTTCACTAGTGCTGAATAACCGAATAATTAGATCTTGACAATGTCACGGATTATTAAAAATATAAAATATTTTATTAAATATAGAAAAAAAATTTTAAATCTTGTTTTGATTTTTTTGTTTAAATTTATATTTCATATATCTTTTTCTAACATAGGTCAGTGGTTCACTGATTACTTAGAACTTGCTACGAAATAACTGTATTTATTCTCTTTAAGATAAAATCTGTGCACAAATCCCAACTACTCTTCCCAAGTCAGTGTGAGGAGTGTAGATTAATAACCAAAGGAGAGAAAAACCTATGAAAATTATGAAAACTCTCATGTATTTTAAGAAACTGTGAGTAATTTGATCTTGGCAATTGTTTCAGGGACGGAGATATATAATTTACTTCAATAATTAACTCTTCTGCTCATGAATAATGAACAGTGACCACTGAGAAGTTAACTTTTTTATATATATATATTTAGTTGTAGTTGTCAATACTTTTCAGTTTTTTATTTATTTATTTATATTTTGAATGTGGTGCTGAGGATCAAACCCAGGGTCTCGCACATGCTAGGACAGCACTCTACCACTGAGCCACAACCCCAGCCCAAGAAGTTAAATTTTTTTGAAGTTGTTTTTTTTTTCCTTGCGTTGTGATAAGAAGAAAGGGGAATACAAATTATTAAAATCCTCCAATTGAGTGAATATTAAGCAGATAAAAAAAGACCACATTGCCAAGACTCTCTTAGAGTTAGTTTGTAATTCATGAAACTAAGTTCTGGGTAATGAGTATAAAAAAGAGAAAAGAAGACAACTACAAGATGCTCCTTCAAAATAACATTGTGTATGATGCTCTACTCCCTCTTCTGTCCGTGTTTCCTTGGAAGCACTGGGCTATATGGCATTCCCCTAAGAAGGAATAAGTCTCACAGTCATTCAGTGGAGAGAAACAGTGAGCAGCTGTGAGCTGACTGATAAATAAAACTTTCATAAATGAAGATACAGGGATTTGCCAATTTATTACCATAGGAGGGTCTAGTTTCTTCTCATCAAGAAATAAACTGATACATAAGTGATGTTCTACACTATTAAAAATGCAAATTATACTTCAAAGAATTGTTTCTCCTGTTTATGCAGAAAGGTACCAATTACAAGAGGCATTGCAAGTAAACAGACACGAGACTGACAATAAAAAAGCAACTTGATGTAACTTAGAATTCAGACTGCATGCTGACAAAGCAGAAAATTATAAAAGATTAGTAAATATTTGTAGCCATTGGCAGATTTGTAAAGATAGGACAAAAAGATCAGAGATTCCAAAAATTCAAGCCCTTCCAAGTGTGAGAGGAAATATTTCTGAAACCGAGCATTACAAAATTTATATGGAAAAGAAGGAAGTAATAAATTTAAGGAAATGTAATAAATTGACCCAGGAAAATGATCAAACCAAAGATGATCTCACTTTCTCCCCCAAGATAACTTCTAAGGAAAACTACTGAGAGAATAAAAGTATGGAATAAAGTAAACTTGAAACTTATGTTGAGAAAGAAATTTTAGGAGACAGAAATAAAAGACCACAATTTTTTAAATGTTTGTGCAGGATGACTAAAGAAACCATTTGTGAAGCAGATTCACTATATATAGTAGTCCCCAATTTGTCTGCATCTAGCCATACAGAAAACCTACATACACAAGTCAAAAGAAGTGGATTTATTACTTGCAAATATACAGCAAGATGAAAGCAGCGCCTAGCATTAATGCTGAACTAGCCACACCAAGCTCACAAAAGATTGTTTGAACAAATAGAAACATGTCTCCATGTCCCACTTGCATTGCAGCAGAGACAAATGGGAAAGCAACTTGTCCTGGATCTCATACCCTAGGGATATGTGCACCACTGCTCCAAAATATGGAAGGACATTCTGTTTCTAGGGAAGGCCTGGAAGAGAGTCCAGGCTTTTCAGGCCAGACCTTCCCTATCTCATAATGTTGCATTCCCAGAAATTTGACTATTATTCTTAGAAGTACAAGCAAGAAAGGAGGAATACCAGTAAGTCTAAGGTCTATGTATTAATTGATCCATAAAAGCCTGTAAATATTTAGGACCTGAGGGCTGGGATTGTAACTCAGTGGGAGAGTGCTTGAAGAGCTTGTATAAGGCACTGAATTTGATTTTCAGCACCATATATAAATAAGTAAAATAAATAAAGGTTCATTGATACCTAAAAAAGTATTTTAAGAAAAATTTGAAGACTTGACCTAAAATGAAGCCATGGTACCTACCCTTTTGGAGAGGAGATGCTCATTGTAGGTACTGCTCCAGGAGTACATGCTTTAGAAATGGCAAAGGAGTGCAAGGAACAAGGGTTTCTCAGGGGTCATGGGTAAAGGACTCCTTCAGGATGAAGAATCAGTCGTATCAGGTCACATACATCAGCCTCAGTGTGTGTAGCTGGAAATAACTAAAAATCTCTTCCAAAAGGGTATAAATTGTTGTTCAGATGGTGCTACCTGCCACCATACTTGCCTTTTCCAAACAGGAGTGGTTATGTTTGTACAGTATGCCTGTACCATTTTTTTCATAATAATTTTGTCCTAGAGAGGAACACCATAATTTGCCTATTAATTGTGTACTTCTTCTTCCTAATACTGTCACATCTGGATCTGATGGCACCTAGATAATATGAACTGTCAACTGTAATCAGAGAGCAGATGAGTCTTTACATGTTCTCTCAGAAGGGATGAAACTGGTATAAGTGAAAGTAGAAAAACATGTTTTTATTACCACAAGGCTCTGTAAAGATAGTAATGTGCATTTAAAACTTCATCTTGGATACAATAGAAACTACTTCAAGTGTTGCCTCAGTTAAATCAGGGTCTATAACTGAATTCTGACCAGTGGAATATGGGTAAACATTTTGTAAAATATTTCCAATATGACCCATTACATCTAATCACCCAAACTCATTTTACCCTTTAGTAGAGACAATGGACTCTAGTGTTCCTAACCTACATTCTCACTATATATTAGGCCTGATTCCCAAACACTAGTGGGAAAGAAGCCAAACTGCATTAGACTATGATGTAAGAAATAATATATAAATAAGAAATAAAATTTTCTGTGCTAACTGGTATTTAAAAGCATGCTTTTTACAATAACTTTCTTTCTCCAACTCCCCCCCCCCAAAAAAAAATCAAACATTTGGAATATTGGTAAAATCAGATAAAAGGACAGATAATCTAATCAGGGTATGTCATTAAAAGTAGAATGTACAAAAACCTCCTCATGGTAGCCTTCCTCTGTCACTATAAGCAAAGAGAGATTTTTTTTCCCTATGTTGTTTCTGCTTTGGTGAATGAGGATAGAAGAACAGATTCATTTTCATGTTGGCAGAAAAAGAATATAAATATGAAATTACCTCTGGCATTGGCAAAGTCTCAGGATTCCATCCTGAATTGAGGGATTATCCAGTACTTTTATAGAATGGAATAAATCCTTGCACAGTACTTTAACTCAATAACTGAAAAATCTAGAAAGTAAATCCAACAATTTATGTTACCAACAGCCAGCTGGGCCATACTTTCCAAAGTCAATAGAAAACAGATAAGCAGAACAGACACAATAACTGTCCTCTAAAATCAAGGACTAAATGTAAGAAGTACTCTGGGCCACAATGAGTGGAATGTGAGATAAGAAAGACAGTGAAGAAACCCACAACATATGCACAAACACAGAATATGAGGCATATATCAAAAGAAAAAGACCAATACAAAACTTGGAGTAAAATAAAATATTAGTAATAGTAAAAAAAAATTTAAACAGGTACATCCACTGAATTTTAAACAGAAAAATCTAGTTAAGATGTTCCATATGTATATGTCCCCTAAAAGAATAGGAGTGAATAACATAGGTCAGAAATTAGAGGTATAAGAAAGTATTAATTTCATAAGACATTGATAGAAATAGAAAACATCTAAACAAAAATTCTTGATATTATTCTATAAAGGATTCTATAATGGATTTGTTAATCATATTTTCTTGTCATGATAAGCAATAAATAATTTGTCATGAAGTATACTAAATAACTTACATAACAGAAAAATACATAAAGCAAAGGAAAATGTGGAGACACTGACCACTCTGCTCTACTAAGTTACAAATACAGTTACTATAGATAAAACGAATAGCTTCAGAATTTGACAAAATACAATTTCACCATAATTTTGAATCAATTCACAAGACATAGTCTGAAATATGTGCACTTGCCTCAGGAAGTAAGGGTCCTTACCCAGATCAATTCCCAGTGTACACACACTGAGGTAGGGTACTGTGGTCAAAGCTCTTGTCCAAGTCTTAAGGATCAGTGTGATCATTAGAAAAAATCAGTACAAATAAAAAGTAAACTCATGGAAGTAGGAATTTTTGGTTAACAGCAGTGGAAAACTTCAAAAGAAATAATTTTAACACAAACTCCCATTTGACACACATTTCTTCAAACAACTGAAAAAATAAAAATGTCTGGGCTTCTCAAATGTAGAATAAAAATATGACATGAAAGTGAAAGAAGAGAAAGACATTGGAAGGGTAAGGGGAAAGAGAAGTGGAATTGATCAAAGTATTACAAGTATGCATGAATATACCACAAAACTGATTGATCGATGTAACAAATCAAGAAAAACTTTGAACTGGCAACTTGAAGAAAGAAATAGAATTTGTCCACAAGATGACTATAAGAACAAAAAAGTCCAACTAAAGACAGCATGTGGTTGAAGATCAAGAAGTATATAGGGGGAAAAAATGAGTAAAATGGAATCATAAAATGCCAATCAGGTTTGAAACACAGGAGAAGAAAATCACTAGGAAGGCAGTGTAATGTTATCTTACAAATATAGAATATAAGACTCAGATAAAGAGGAAAAATAAATGTCTGCAAATGGGAAAATGTATGCTAATACTTCAGATCTACTTGTTAAATATTGTTTAGACCCAGATTGGGTGCATTGATTAGTCATGTACTCTGTAACAATGAAGATAGAATCAGAGAAATAGATTGATAGGTGGCTTTGCCATTCTATAATAATTAGGTATTGTTACACAAACCACAACATTATTAGGTGAAATGATATGATCTGTTGTTGACCAAAAGTTTATTACATGACTCATGGATATACTGCATTAATGACCAGGTTTATACCATAATATTTAAAATTGCTAACACATTTAAGGCATTAGGAAACATCAGTCATGATCTCTTATGATGTGGGCTGTAAAGGAACACCTGTGCGGGGAAACTTGTGGAGGAGGAGAACAGAGAACAGACACAGACACATTGGGAAGGTGCAGACAGACAGAAGGATGGCAGACAAAAGGAGTTGTGTACCCCTCTTTTGTTCGTGATTCAAAAAATAAACTTAGAAGGATTCCATTCTCTCTGATTTACCAGAATAGTCTGAGAAGGACTGGCAATAATTTTTTTTTTAAAGAGAGAGAGTGAGAGAGAGAGAGAGAGAGAGAGAGAGAGAGAGAGAGAGAGAGAATTTTTTAAATATTTATTTTCTAGTTTTCGGCGGACACAACATCTTTGTTTGTATGTGGTGCTGAGGATTGAACCCGGGCCGCATGCATGCCAGGCAAGCTCGCTACCGCTTGAGCCACATCCCCAGCCCTGGCAATAATTTTATAAATGTTTTGTAGAAGATAACCGATACTGGAATTTCTTTTATGAAAGATTTTCTAGTATAGCTTAATTTTTAAACTCTTTATTAATCTATTCATATTTTCTATTTCTTCATGATTCTTTCTTAGTAACTTAAATGTGAACAGGTATTTGTTAATTTATTCTACCTTATTTGGTTTGTTGACATATTATTCATCAGTCTCTCATAATTCTATGTATTTCTGTACAATGTTTCTTTTACATTACAACATCAGCCATGATTTTTTCCTTTTTCAACTGTAATTTTCATTAGACTCTTTTTTTTTCTTAGTCTAGCAAAAGTTTTGACAATTTTGTTTATTTAAAAAAAAAACACACTGTTTCTTTGAAAATTTAGTCTTTATTTTATTTATTAGTGCTCTGGTATTTCTTCCTTTCCAAATTTAGTTTTAGTTTGTTCATATTTTCTCATTCTTTGATTTGTAGTATTAGATTGTCCCTTTGCTATCTTTTACTTTTATGACATAAGCCTTTATTGACAAAAACTTTACCCTTGGCAGTTTTTAGCTGAACACCATAGGGCTTTTTAATGCTATATTTCCATTTTTATTTCTTGAAAGGAACTTTTAAATTTTCCTTTTAATCTGTTTATTGACACTTTGGTTATTCATTGATTGTTTAATTTCCACGTTCATTTAAATTTCTAAATTCTTCCAGTTATTTATTTATTTCTCATATTTTTAAGTACTTGTGATAGAACAGATTCTTCATATGATTTCAATTTTCAATCTACTAGATAGATCACATGTTTCATGTGCAATTGAGAAGAATGTGTGTGCATCTATTGAATGCAACATTTTGTAAATGTCTGTCAGATTCATTTAGTTTAGAAGGAAGTTTAACTCTCATGTTTATGTGTCCATTTGCTGACTGGATGATCTGTCAGTTGCTGAGTGTGTTGAAAATACATTTCTCATATTATGTAAAATAATTTACATTTCAAAATAAGCAAGATACATTACCTTAAATAATATAATTTAAGTGGGAATCTTCAGGTAATGTTGCTGCCTAATGTCATTCATCATTATGATATTCTAGAAGTGAAAATTTTAAAAATAGACTTTGACGTGGCCCTGGGTTCCTATGAACAACTTGTTTTGAAATAGTTTCAAAGATTTCAGGTCTTGGTTTTTCCAAACCTGCATTGCCTCAGAATGGCTAGAGAACTCACTGTTAAAATCCCAGTCATCTAGCTGGGCACTGTGGTACATGCCTGTAATCCCAGCAGCTTGGGAGCCTGAGGCAGGAGGATTGCAAATTCAAAACCAGCCTCAGCAAAAAATGAGGTGCTAAGCAACTCAGTGAGACTCTGTCTCTAAATAAAATACAAAATAGGGCAGGAGTGTTGCTCAGTGGTCTAAAGCTCCTGAATTCAATCGTGGTATCTTATCTTCCCCACAAATATTCCAGTCATCTTCCAAAACCTAGATTTGAGTCATAGTAAAGGAGAGAAATCAGTTGATCCTTTAGTCACATCTTTCAAACATGCAGTATGCTGTTATATGCTTGTCTGATGAACTTTCTCTCTCTCTCTCTCTCTCTCTCTCTCTCTCTCTCTCACACTCTCTCTCCCTCCCCCTGTCTGTAAGTACAAATAAGTTCTTTGTTTATTTGTTTGTTTTAATCTCCAGCGGTGATAAATAATATTGTCCCAGTGCACATGATGAAGTGATATTCATCCATTCATCCTGGATGCAAAAATTGTTTAATATGAGCATCAAACTACTTCACAAAAACAACTTTCTTATGTTCTATGGCCATCTAAAAATGTGTGTGCTGAGATGTGGGTTCAGAAGCTTTCTCTTGTCTCTGTCTGTTAGTTAGCTTGTACCTCTGGATTGTGGACTTCACAAGAGCTTTTGAGTGTCCCCAACTCAGCTGGGACAAGGTTACTAGAGGATAGCAAAGACTCATGTTTCTCTTTTTCAGATCAGCTAGCTCTAATAGAAATCCAGCAATTTAGTTGCTACTTAAATAGTTTTTTTCTGATTACAGATATTTTAGAAAAAAAAACTGCATTTTATGCATTTCAAAAGTGTTCATTTTCCCCTCCATTTTCAGAAAAGAAAAAGATTTTTCACTAACAGACACAGTGAAAGCCTAGTCAAACTTTAGAAGATATAAATCACAAAAATTTTATGATAGGTTCCCCCTGGAGTTTTATCACTGAAACTTTTCATAAAAGCCCCTATAAATTTGTCAAAATTGTCAAATAGAGATTAGATTTCCCCACCCAGCCACACTACATAATAAGTAGTTTTAAAATAAGCCTATGGTCTCAAAGTTGCCTATGAAAATCACAGAAAATATGACATAGGCTTCATTTGAAAGGTCAGGTACATATTTTGTATTCTAAAAAGTTTTTAGGACTTTACCTGAATAAAATTTAAATTGAAATAAAAATACAGTGTTGTTTTAGTAAATTATTTGCGAATAATTTACTTAGATAGCCAATCACCTTTATGGATTTCATCTGCATTTAATTCAGATGATCAAGTTTTACACAACTAAAATTTCATAAGAAATTGAAATTATATACAAATAAAAAGTTTCATACTACTTCTTCAAAAAATGAATTTTAAAATCTTCATTCAAGAAATTCCCTGGTGAATATTAGTTTCCCCTAAATTATCTGATGTTAATAACAGTGAATTCTATATATCACAGTGAATTCTATATAACTTAGTTAGTTTCAGTCTAATGCAAATTATTAAGTCTAAGGCAGAATATTTAATCTATTTGTAGTAAATTTTTTGTTTAGAAACCAAAATTCTTAATTCATTCCTGAATCAGAGAAATAAATCCTATATATTTTTTTCTTATAGACCCTTTCATTCTTTTCTCATGAGCCTTTTATTTACATGGCTGTAAAAAAAGTCATAATAAGATTCAAAAAAAATTATACACACTAGCAAAATTATCTTGGTAATGCATGTTCACAGTTTTCACTTATTGAAGTTTTCTTCTTCCTTTCATGGCTTTCATGTCTTTAGTAAAGACAAACATGAAACAAAATCAATGTTATTTTATATACTTTTAAGGATTGGCTAAATTAGGTCTCTAATTTAATTCCTCAAAATGCAAAACCTTTCTAATGTAAGTAATACCAGGTAAATATTTTTAATAATTTTAATCAACCAAAATCTATGTGTTCTTTAAAATTTATATATGTAAATATATACAATTGAGCTGGTCACAGTGGTTCATGCCAGTAATCCCAGTGCAATTTAGCAAGGCTGTAACTTATAAAGATCCTGTCTCTAAATAAAATAAAAAATTAGCTGGGGATGTGGCTCAGGGGTTAAGTGCCCCTGTATTCAATCTCTGGTACCAAATAAATAAATACAATTTATACTTTTGCCTAAAATGTTTATGACATTTATGACAAATTTATAACACTCTTTTAATTTTTTTTATCAAAACATCAATTGTGCATATTAGTGGAGAGGATTGTGATATTTCTATAGAGGCATTCATTATATCCAATCACCCTTCCTCTACCCTTGCCACAGTCCCACTTCCTGAACCCTTCTAGACCCTAGTAATTATGATTCTACTTTCAGGTTGACTTTTGTTTTTAATGTTTCCTTATAAGAAAGACAATATATAATAATCATTTTTCTGTGTCTGATATATTTCACTTGTCATGTATGTCCTCCTTTACATCTATTTTACTGCAAATCACAAGTTAAGTTTATTACAAATACTCTCTTTATACTAGGAAAGTTTGAGTCTGAACTATGATATAAATTAAACAGTTCAACCATTTCTAACCAAATACCTAATTTAGTCAATCCTTAAATCGTATCAAAGAGCATTTGCTTTTTTTTTTGCTTTTAACTAAAATGTTACCTGTCATTTTTATTTATGTCTGAATAGTATTTAATTAAGTTTATATATGATGTTTCCTTTATTTATTTATCTACTGATGAGCACCTAGGTTGATTCCATATCTTAGCTATTGTGAACAGTGGTATAATAAACTTGGGTAGGTAGCTATCTCTGTTTCCTTTGGATATGTACTAAGGAGTGGGATAACTGCATTATATGGTAGATCTATGTTTGTTTTGAGGAAACTCCATTCTCTTTTCTGTAGTGACTGTGCTAACTTACATTCTCATCAATTTTGTATAAGTGTTCCTTTTGCTCCACATCTTCAGCAGCATCTGTTATTTTGGTTGTTTTCTTGATAACATTCTAAATGTAGTGAAATGATGTATCATGATACTTTTGATTTGCATTTGCACTTCCCTGATAGTTAGGTTGATAATATTGAAGTGTTTTTTTTTCTCCCAAATAAAAATTGGACTTTTATGTTTTGTCTTTTTAAGGATATCTATTCAGATAATTTTCCCCATTTTTAAATTGGATTCATTGTGAATGTATTATTTTCTTTTTTCTTTGAAATTCTGAGAATTGAACCCAGAGGTGTTTTAGCACTGAGTCATATTCCCAGCCCTTTCCATTTCTTTTTTCTTTTTCTCATTTAGAGACAGGGTTTCCCTAAGCTGCTTAGGTCCTCACTAAGTTGCTGAGGCTGGCCTCAAATTTGTGATTCTCCTGTGTCAACCTCCCAAGTCACTAGGAATACAGTCATGCATCACAGCATCCAACCTGATAGGATTTTTTAATATTAAGTTTTATAAGTTCTTTGAATATTCTGGAAATTAATTTATGGTAGAACAGAAAGTAAAGGCTACAATTCTGCATACTGACACATAACTTCTCTCTCTCTCTCTCTCTCTCTCTCTCTCGGTATATATATATATATATATATATATATATATATATATATATATATATATATATATACATAAAACCTGACATATAAGCATTAGAGGCTTGCAGCAGCTAACAGGTACCTGTAACAATATGACCAGAAATAAAGTAGCAAGGGTAAAATAATAATAATAATAATCCTCCTATAAGCTTAGTGTAGTAAAAGTCCCCAAGCTGTATGAGCTGAAAGCCCTTAGGCTGTTGACAACTTGTACTAATATAAGGAATGTAAGACATACCCTCCACTAGAATTGCACTAACTCTCTTGCCTTGATGTGCCCACAGCTTGAGTATGCATAAAAGTAAAAGCCCTGTTATGCTCAGGACTCACACTTTGGGAATGAACCCTCTTAGCCATGATGCCACTAATAAAGTGTTGCTTCCAGATCTCATGTTTGGACCCTCATTCTCTACTACAAATCCTTTGTCAGATAAATAGCTGGCACTTTTTCCCCTCCATTCTGTATGCTGTCTCTCCACTCCATTGATTGTTTCCTTAGCTGTGCATAAGCATTTTAGTTTGATGTAAACCCAAATTTGTCAAGTTTTGCTTTAGTTTTCTGTGCTTTTGGAGTCCTATCCAAAACAATCATTGCCTGTAAAATGAGGAGCCAATCTAAATACATCCATTTGTTATTACCATCAAACATATATATTCCATTAATGAAATAGTTTTTATTCTAAATGCTGAGGATAAAAAAAAATCAAGTATTAATTTGTAAAAGCTAACAATCTGTTGATCAAATATGACAAATGCAATGAGAAATATTATGACATATGTCAAATACATAATTTATGTGAACTTGCAGAAAATAATTTCAATTTTATGTAAATTTCGTCCAGGATGAAACTATGCTTTGCTTTCTTGTTATCTTTAGAGCATTACATAATATATTAACCATACTTAGGACTACCACAAATACTTCATAAAATAAATTAAATAATAATGAGACTCAAAGATTGTCCTTATTTCATGATTAATATGAGTTAAGAAAATAAGTAGATGATCAAAATTAGTACAATCATAATTATTGCTTAATGCAGATTCACAGTCTGAAAATGACTTCCAAGAAACTTTATGACTATAAATAGAGGTTGGCTATATTATGGTGGCCTTCTAATTGATACTTAAGTTTGCATTTAGTTAAATACACATTATTTTAGAGTGTATTTATTAAATATATGCCACCATCTTCTTCTAAATGAGTTTTAACAGGAATCAGTGAATTATAAAACATAAATTTAAAAAAATATATTATTTAATTATAATTTCCCTATTTCTTTTTGTAAAAGTAAATATATCTCATACATATTTAATAAATGTTATCCAACTGGCTTTAAAATCTTGAGATGCAATAGAACAGACACATAATTTAGGGGATTATCTAGTGACCACTGAGGTGAGGTTTGAAAACTTACAAATTTTCATGTCTCAACATCCAAGCTATAAAAACTGATAGTGTGCTATAAGGCTTTATGAACCAGATTCACTCAGTTCATAAACTGTTCTTCACTATTAAGGACAGTGCTTTTGGAAGGGGCATTAATCCTTTAAGGCTAATTAGTTTAATTTACATGTAAGACATTTCTTTATTTTCAGGGATATTTGACTTCATTGAAATCAAATTATTTCCCCTGATGTTATAATAGTTAGCTTTCAGTCATTATGTTGGACTTTCTCATTTGTATGAGAGTTAAACTTATAATAAGATGGGTAAATAATAAGACTAAGGATTAACACTAGTTGTTTGATATTGATCAAATATTAATTCTATGTGTTATCTTCATTGAAAATACATCAGTCACTATCATATTGTAACATAAAAGTGAGAGTAATATATTATTCTGGCCTTAAAATCTTCCAGATTAATTTTTTTTCTTTCTTTTTTTTATGGCCTTATATTTAATTCACAATTTCTTGTCCATACTTAGCCTTGAAAAGTCCAAAGTTACTTCAAGATAATTGCATTTTAATTTTTCATGATTTAATAGTATTATGAACCCTCTGGGCTTTCAAAATTGCTATCAATTTTATTATTTTATTTAAAAAACTTTGTTTCTGAAAGTATTTAATATTTTTAAAGTTTCTTGAAATTAAAATTTCATCCATTTTTTGCTTTATTTCCCTCTTTGCACATAGCCCTGAAGTTCATAATTTTAGTTATTTTTTCATGACCGACTAAAATAAACTTATAAATACACTAATTTTATAAAAAAAACTGTGATTATATCAGCTAATATTTCTATATAATATCTAGTAATTTCATATTATGACAAAAATTTAAAATATCTACTGATTTTTAATTTTCTGAAACTTTCTCACCTTTAATATTTTTGTTGGGTTTGTTAACTTTTTGATGTTTACAATGAAAGTTAAAGTTTAATTTTTAAAATTATAAAATATATAGTCTGCTATTGCAATGGTTATTATTTATAAATATAGTAATTAAAAGTTTGATAGATTTTTAAGCAGGGAAAATTTTGTAGTTTAAGTTTTATTAAAAGGTAATACAGATAATTTTCCATGAGGAAAGATACCAGTAAAGATATTTGAAGTTAAGAAAAGCAGTTTTTTTTAAATGTAATTCAAACATAACAAAAGCAGAAAATATATGTATATTAATGGAGTAGTGTGTAAAGTTCAATATGTGTGCATCCTATGAAATGCTTAAATAAGGCTAAAGATGTTTATCCCATCAAGTATCTATCAATTCTTTGTAGTGAAATTTTTCAAAATGCTTTTGTCTAGCTTTTTGAAATGTACAGTATATTATTATCTATTTTTTAATATTGTGTAACAGCACTTCAGAACTTGTTGCTCCCAACAGAAATGTAATACCTATTGTTGAAATTTTCCACACCTCAAGCTCCTCTGATCTTAATTTCTGGTAGTCAGCAGTCTACTGTTAATTTCTATGCAATCAAATTCTTTAGATTCCATACATAAGTAATACTGTGTGTTTCTTGTCTTCCTGTGTCTGGTATATTTCATTTAACTCATGATTTTCTAGTTCCTCCATGTTGTCCCATGTGGGAGGATTTTGTTCTTTTTATAACAGAATAGAAATTATTTGTGTGTATGTAGAAAATTTTCTTCACCCATTAATCAGTTGAAGGACACCTCTGTTCCCATTTCCTGGGTGCTTATGAGTGTGGCTTCATGAACACTGGTTTGCAGATTGCTCTTTGACATCATTTCTGTATTGGCTAGAATACATATCTAGCAGTGGAATTGATGAATCATATTGTAGTTATATTTTTAAACTTTTGAGGAAATTCACAGAACCAAAAATAAATGTTAAGATGTACAGAAAATCAAAAGCAACAATGAATAAGCAAGCCATCTGGATCAAAAAGAACATAGCAGGAGACATTATGATACTGGCTTTAAAAAGTATCAAAAAATTGGAGTAAACAAAACACCATGGGACCTGTGGCTGGATCCACAGAAGTAGGTTTCTTGCCTAGCATGTCCTAAGTCTTGAGTTCTGTCCAGAGAATCACAAAAAACAAAATGGCAACAACAAAAACTGAATGGTATTGGCTTACAAACACACACATAGATAAGCAAAACAGAATAGAGTCTAGAGGTAAACACATGTATCCATAGTCAACTAAATTTAGAGAAAGTTGCTATGAACAGACACTGGAAGAAAACGCTATATATGAAACAGTAAACCAGTAAGTTGACCGGGGCCACAATTAAAATTATATATTAAATATGGTGCAAAGGATAAATTATACCCTAGAGAAAAAAGTCAGTATTTTAGCTACCACCACTTTACGTGTTATGACATCATTACTCTTTATATGCCCACAAAAGCAAAAAATAAAGAAAAATGCAAAGAGCTCTTTTTTTGATATTGTTTTGTTTGTTTATTTATATATTTATTTATTTGGTACTGGGGATAGAACCCAGAGGTGCTGAGCCACATTCAGCGCCCACTCCCCCCACCCTTTTTTTTTTCTCTTGTAACAGGGTCTCACTAAGATACTTAGAGCCTTGTTAAGTTGCTAAAGTTGGCCTTGGACTCTCTAACCTCCTACCTCAGGCTCCTGACATATTTTTAATGTCAGTATGTTGTACTAATTTTTAATCAAAATCTAACTATAACTGTAAACTTCTTGTCAAAACGTTTTTTAATCTAGCTCCTTTCCTTTTTTTGTAGTAATCATCTCATCAGCTTTCAAATACAATGTATTATTAAACAGTATTATCCATTCTCTGAGGTGCTGATTGCTTGGGCCAAAAGACAATCACCAAAATAAATTCACTATAACCTTCTCTTAACAGAATTTTTTTAAGAAATATGATTCACACAATGTGATTAGTTGCTGTTCCCTTGAAATATATTTACTTATTTTTTGCCCATGTACATGTATTTATTTTTCTCAAGATTCTAGTTTGTATTTAGATACTAAAACATCATTTCTTACATTAATTTTTCTGTTGTATTCTACAATTTTCTGCCAAATAAATTGTATACTTGGTTATTGATGCTTGAAATAGTTCTAATATCTAGTTTATGAAATACATTTGCAGAGCAAACATTTAAAAGAAATGCAAACATAAAATGTTTTAAGGGTAATAATTTGAATCTGATGGCTGTCATTTATTCTCTCTCTCTCTCTCTCTCTCTCTCTCTCTATATATATATATATATAAATATATATATATATATATATATATAAACATGTTTGTCTGGAGTTACTTCACAGTAGAATATTAGCTAAATAGAGTGGGATTCATGAGTGTTTCTTGTCTTGTGCCTTTTCTCATTCTTCTAGATTTCTGTGTAGTTGTTTTAGTAAGTTAGGCTGGAAGTACAATTAAAAGGCTCTGATTCTATAAAGTTGAGAACCTTTATATCAAACTTTATAGTGTGTTGTTCATTTACATATTGTAAACAAAAATAAGAATTTTAAATACCATGTGAAAATGAGTTCATACATAAAATTTTGCTGAGTAGTTTATACATAGTATTATAACTCAGGTGTAAAATATTGTTTGGGAGGTAGTGGAGGGGAGCCCAGTTATAAAGTGATTGGCTAGCATATGCAAGAGCTGGGTTTCATCCATAGCAGTGACAAGGGAAAAAAGGATGCAAGATATTCACACTTGAAATGAGAACAAGATCAAGAAAAATCTCTCTCACCTAATACCTAATATTTTACTAAGAAGTAACAGAGATGAAGAAAATTTTTCTTGATTGTCCATTGTGTGTTTGAATTTAATTTAGTTCAAATATATATATATCGATTAGGTAAGAGTTCATTAATTTCTCTCAAGTAGAAAACCATAAATATAATGAGTACCTGAATTGAACTTGAAAATATGTGCACAAACAGCATATTTTCCAACTATTAAGAATTTAGAATTATAATATTAATATGAATCCTATTTTGAACTAGAAAAATGAAAATCTATTCCTGTGAATGCATTTTGCCTACCTTTACCTATAAATTAGAACCTCATAGAGTATGCCATATTTTTATACTTTTAGCTGTGATTTAGTACTTAGTTCAAACATGATATCAAAGTGAGTACATATCAAATTTCAACATTCTAATACTTCTCAACCAATCATTTTCCTGATAATTCTTTTTGGGGTATCATCAGAAGGCAATATTATTGATGCCCTGGGAACTCTATCACTATATTATCTCAACTTTTTTGATCAATTGAGCAAGTTAACAAAAAGCGCATATGGAGAAAAGTTTCTTTCCTCATTAAAATTTCTAATAATTCCATTGAGACCAGTAGTTCCATGCCTAGAGTTGCTTTCCTATGGAGAAATGTGCAGGGTTTCCAATGTGCTCAGAACACTGTGCACATTACTAGGGAAACTAGACACATTCTCTTTTGAAAACATCTGTGGTTCCTGTGATGTTTCTGCTGTTGCATACTGGTTTAAAAATTAGGAACTTCTTGACTATACACACTTTCTTGACAATGATATTTTAAGTCTTGCCTTCCATCAGTAAAACTTAGAAAATGACTTTTGTTCTACATACAACAAACTCAAATACAGAATTCACATGTGCATGTTTATCAGAGTAGATAGTAGTTAAAAGCCAGCATGGGAGTATGAGATTTCTAAAAGTGTCTGTATCAAATTAGCCTGTCCCAGAGTTACCAGCTTAATTATATTATCATACACACACACACACACACACACACACACACACACGTTATGATCATCATTATTATTGACTACATGATTTTCATCAAACACAATCATCAGTGAAAAAAAAATAAATAAACTGTGGTAGTAGGCACTTTGTTTTTCTCATAAGAAAGCACAATTTTCAGATTGCAAAAATTTATTCCACTACATAAACAGATTTAAGAAAAAAAGCTGTGTATAAACTGTAGCAAAAAGTAAGGAAGATCTGGAGAGAATGTGGGGTCTATGGATCTTAAAGAAGTCTACATCAGGGTCCTCTAATGAGAAACAGTACAACAAAAATGGTCTTTCTTATATCAACATGTCACCATAGAGCTAAAGTCACTACAACATGTACTTCGTAGGGCATGTGACCCTCACAACTGTCCTGAGGCGGCAGTTTAAACTGGATATGAAGTTCAACAGAGCTCAAAATAAAATACATTTTATCCTTTCCCTATTATCTCTCTCTCTTTTTTTCTTTGTTTTCTTCTTTAAAATTGATGTGGAAATCTATCCTCTAACATGAAGCTTTGTATTAAGGTAGGCACTTTATTTTATTAATAAAATTGGTACCAAAGATTAACAACAAAGCAAGCATTTAGACTATTAGTTCAAATGTGGGCATTTTATGTAAGATTCTTAGAAAATGTTAGCATGATTCCCATAGCAAATAGTATTAATGTTGTGATCTTAACATATCATGTTAGTTTCACATTAATGCTATAACAAATTATCACAGAAAAAAATTCACTGCCACTATCACCGGGCTAAAATCAAGGTATTTTGGCAGAGCCCATTACCAAAAGAAGATCAAGAGAAGATAGTTCCCTTCCTTGTAGAGCCTCTGATGGCATTTTCTGCTTTGCACTGTTTCATCCCATTTCCACCTCCTTGATCATATTTCATTCTTGCTGTATGTATCTAATCTCCCTCTGCCTCTTATATGGATATACTGGGATACATAGAGAGATCACCAAGAAAATCCTGGATAATCTTTCCTATTTGACATTCTTACCTTAAACCATTTGGCAAAGCCCCTCCCCTTCTTTCTGAATAAGATAAGATACACAAACCCAAGGGAAAAACACTTAGCATTTGGGGAACCTTATTCAGCCTACGTATTCTTTTTGAATTTAAAGATCTATGGCCATTTCAGATCTAAAATATATTCATACCTTATTAACATTTTCAAAACTTTGACATATTAATACAGCAGTTCAAGGCCAAAGTTTCATCTAAATAGGATTGATCAATCCAAAATTTTCATATATTATCATGTAGTATAAATCAGATGCATAGAATTCTCTTAGTATGAAAGAGTCTGATAGAACTTTTCTATTCATATTTACACCCACGAAGCTACAAATGTTCCAAAGATGTGACAGACATACTTATATTCTTCTTAGACATTCCCACACAAAAAAGGGAGGAAAATAAAAAAAAAATAGAAAGAAGAAGAAGAAGAAGAAGAAGGCGTCGTTACAGTCCCAAACTATTCTGATTTCATGCAGGTAAGTTTTTTAAGTTTTTTAAAATTATTTTCCCAAGGTGCAGGAGTATTCATCTTGAAGGGTAATGTGTTTTCTAGTAGTTTCCTGCCTGTGTAATATTTTTAGTTCAAAAACTTTTATTCATTTAATTCTTTTTCTGTCTATTTCAGTTCAAGAGGAAGTGCTTATGGTGAAATATCATTCTCAAAAGCCTTGGTTTCTCCCTGGTATGCCACAGGAATTTGCACCTTTAGTAAAGAGCATCTTCCTCACATCTCTCCTGTCTCACACAATCTGTATTGCTGTACTTTGCAGGATAGCTGAGTGAATTTGTGTGTCATGCATGTAATCTCTTCATAATTAATAAAAAATTTCATCTACACCATAGTCATTCCTTCTACAATGTATTTTCCTAGCAGTTACTTTCCTAATTTTATCACATTTAGCAAATCAGGCAGGCTTGATATTGTCCCAAATAATCCAATGCTGCTTCCTTTTTTTTTCTTGTAAAATATCAATGTTCAAAAACACCATGTTCAAGAAAATTGGCTACTGTAATTATGCAAAGAATAAAGTTGTATTAACTGGTAATCAGTTTAGTAATTGTACCCACCTTCATATTTGCACTTAAATAGATGTAAGTATTTGTGTAAAGGAAAAAAAAATATTAGCTACACATGACAGTACAATGATCTTGACAATTCATACATTTGAATCAAATGGGGTATAATTTCTATTTTTTCTGATTGTACAGGTTGAAGAATCACATTGGTCATACAGTCACCTATTAATGCAGTCATTATTACCAGTCTGTAAATAATAATCTTAAATGCCACTGATGTGTTTGGAAAGTATTAATTTTGTAATACTTTTTAAATGAAGCCCCATTCTCAGTCCATCAACAATGACCAAACACCCACTTTGGGCAAGGAGCAGGGACTATAAAGAGGTGAAACTCATAAACCCAACCCTTAAATAACTTACAATTAAGAAATCAACCTAGGTGTCTTCAACACATGATTCCTTTATGATTAATTATTTTTTCTTCAATATATTTTTGTCTTCTGACATTATATACACAAGCAAGCAATACTTTCATTACTCAGCTTAATAAAAATCCCTTTCTTACAATTGCTGATTATCCACATAACAGTAAGGTATAATTTAGCAAAGTTTTCTATCATCCTACAATAAGGATTACCTTTCCAACAGCTTTCAATGATGACTTCCTTTTTGTTTTTCTGAGATCCCATCAAAAATAACTCTTAACATCCACATTTCTATCAACAGACTGTTCATGAAAATTTAAGCATTTTCTATTATGTGACTAAAAATTTTTGTACCCTCCATTCATATTATCCAATTCCAAAGTTTCTAACACATTTTCTGGTACTTAATGTTACAACATTCCGTATCTCTATCAAAATCAATATTAGAGTCCTATCTCTAGTTCAAACAGTTGCTACAAACTTGATGTCTGGAACCAATGTAATGTATCCCAACAAAATTTCAGATACTGGAGCCAAGAGAAGACATTAATGGGATACAGCAAAGTGTCAGGAAGGTCACACTTCCTCCAAAAGATCTACAATGAGATTAGTTCCTTGCCTCTGCATTTCTGGTGGCTGCTAGCATGCATCCATTAATGCTGCTCTAATCTCTGCCTTCACCTTCACAGCATTCAATACATTATTATTTATATTGAATTGCTTTGTTAAAAGTAGCTTCAATTTTTTTTCTATTATTACCCTGTAGATTTTAAAAGTTTACTTATTCTATTAAAGAAGTTCAATATATTTGAATGTAGTAAAAGGTAAGTTTTCAGATTGCCCAAATTAATATCATTTAAGGGTGTTATAGTATGCACTCTTTTATTAAGTCTGGTTTTTCAATTGATACATAATATATAGGCTTTCTTTAGAATAATGGTGTTTGCACAGTGGGTTAACTATTGAAGTTATTTACATTTTATTTTCAGACATTCAGTAAATGTTTTATCATGTGATTATCATTAAAGATGCAGAATATTGCCTTAAAATGGAAAAAAAAATATTCTATTTGTATTTTAGCACACATGACACTTCATTGCCTTCTGGCAAAGCCACTGTTATAACATTAATGCATATATTTAATATTCTCTATTAAGTAGCAATTTCTTGCAAGACAACCTGCTGATTTGAAGCAATAGGCCAACACACAAATGTAGCAATTACAGATGTACTGTGCTGCAAGAATTTAATTTCCTTGTATTTCAGCTCATTATGTTACAAGCATCTTCAAAGGACCAATCAGTCTCTATCACTTTCTTCTTGGGAGTGAGATTATTATAATTTGATTTTGGGGACAATACTTCCAAAAAAAATAAAATGTATATATTTTGAAATGGAAATACTTGCTCTCTCACAGATCTGCCTGGCCACACTCCTGCTTATCATATCTTAACATTCAGTAAAAATCACTTAGGAAATGTGTATCAGTAGAAAGCAAAATCATTAGCTAAATGAATATGCAGAGAGCAACTAGGGTCTCATCTCTGGTACATAAGATTATGTGTATTCAAACAAAAAAAGTGTCACACTACAATGTAGGCAAAATGAAGTAGACATGGAACCACATTGCTTAAGTAAACAAGATCCACTACTGACTAGCCGTGTGCCATTGTTAGTATTGCTTATTTTACTGTATAGCAAAATGAAAAATATTCCTGTGGCTGATCTTATTATTGTTGCCATTATTTATTCCTTCTCACAAGAGGTGTATACAAAATTGCTTGTTCCATAACACCTGAAACTGGAATTAGACATATAACTTGCCTTTGCCTAATGGATTGTGGATGGAAGTTTCATGCACTCTATCATAACAGAAGCCGTAGGAAACATCAAGAAGTCCAACAGGAGCATGTGTTTGCCTAACAGCAGCATGTCTCAGATAAGGGATTATGCTTATGTCTGAATTTCAGAATTAAGAAGCTATGATAGCCAGGGCATGGTGGTGTATGCATATAATCCCATGCATCCCATATCTCTGTATCAAAACCTATATTAGAATCCTAGGTCTTGTACAATCAGTTGTTACAAACTTGGTGTCTGAAAACAGCAGGAGGATCACAAGATAGAGGTCAGACTAATTATCTTAGATACTATGTCAAAGTAATAATAATAATAATAATAATAATAATAATAATAATAATAATACAAAGAGAAGGGCTGGGGATGTAGTCATTGGAATAGCATATACAACACTCCTGGCTGCATCCTTAGTATTGGGGTGGAAGAATGCAACTCAGACAAGGCCACAGCCAAACCAAGAACAGAGCATGGAGTGAACAACATATAAAACTTACTCTTGATATACTAATAAATATACTAATAAGTCATCAGGGGTTGGGTAGAATCAGCATAGAACCTATCAAACAATGAACAATAGTAGTGGGTTCTTCATATAATTTTTATATATCTGGTTGTATATAAATTATCTTCACACCATTAGTGTCTTCATACCTGTATTCAGGGTAATGATGTCCATCTTATTGCACCATTTTTCCAACCCCATGCTCCCTCCCTGCCCCTCCCTTCCCTTTGTCCTATCTAGAGTTCATCTAATCCTCACATGATCCCCCTCCCATCCCCATTCTGAATCAGCATCCTTACATCTGAGAAAACTTTGGCATTTGTTTTTTTTGGGGGGATTGGCTAAATTCACTTATAATTGTATTCTCCAATCCCATCCATTTACTTGCAAATGCCATGATTTTATGCCCTTTTAATGCTGAATATTATTCCGTGTTGTGTGTGTGTGTGTGTGTGTGTGTGTGTGTATATATATATATATATATATATATATATATATATATATATATATCACATTTTCCTTATCCATTCATCTATGAAGGACATCTAGGTTGGTTCCACAGTTTAGCTATTGTGAATTGTGTTGCTATAAACATTGATGTGGCTGTGTCGCTATAGTATGCTGTTTTTAAATACTTTGGGTATAGACCGAGGAGTGGGATAACTGAGTCAAATGGTGATTCCATTCCCAGTTTTCTAAGATTCCTTCATATAATTATTTTGAGTAAGTTTCAGAGAAACAAGTCAGTTACAGACCAGGTATGCAGAAGTGTTCCATCAATTTCTATTATTACTCTTGTCGTTATTGTTATTGTTAATCTAATTAATTTAAGAAGCAAAGTATCAAGACAATCAAACTTTAGATTTTAGTAGCATGAGGCAGAATCATATTTCACTGAGTATAATATACTAAGTTATAAGATGAAGCAGGATGAAAAAATTTCATACATTTTATGAAGGGATAAACAATAGAGACTAGCATTTGAACATGTGGGTATTCTTTTTAGGATTTGAATAATTTGATTAATTTTTAAAAATCAGAAAATCTTGCAAAACTGTCATAATTGTTACACTACTTTCATTATTTCCTATACTAGTGACTTTATCCTTGATTAAGTCAGCTTTTTCACTGCTATGACAAAAAGATCTGGCAAGAATGATTAGAAGAGAAAAAGCTTGTTTGGGGGCTCATAGTTTCAGAAATCCCAGTCCATAAATTTTAACTCCATAGCTCCAGGCTCCACGTGAGGCAGATTATTTTGGCAGAAGAGTGTGGTGAAGGAAAGCAGCTCAGGATATTGCCGCAGTCTGGCTGGGCACAAATCACGAGCCACTCAAGCAGGAACAAACTTTATTTCTGAACTCTGCCAGCACGCTCCAGACACGCTCCCCGGGAACTCTTCCAAATGCCACGCAGCGCCTCCAGGAACCACTAACCTGAAATCCCTCCTCCGGCACTTCCCCAACCAATGGGAACTCTCTGGGAATCCCCGTGAGAACTCCAAAGTAGCGCGAGAACTCTAAAGTAGCAGGCCAAGGCAGACAGTAAAGGTCTGATATACAATTGAATCAATTCAGCATCATTTTAATGGCTTACCTCTCAACCAATACTATTGGCAAAATGCCAGGGGCCTTTCCAACTGTAGCTTTCAGCATCTCCCCCCTTCTGTTTAATTAAACAACAAGCAATGTGGCTTAGGGATCGTGCCTGTTAGGTTGTCCAATAGTATATATGGTCCTTACAAGTCATCAGATGAGCTGACCTTAAGGTGTCATTCTCCTGTATTAGGTTGGTACCACTGCAATTGGATCATACCCGTCACTGACCACCGGTCCAGCATACAGCCATACTTGTGGATCGGCCTTTGCACAAGGTTCTTTGCCTCACCTCTGTTGGCCCCCAAATTTTAGACCATCACTAGCAGAAGGGAGGAGGATGCAAAATGCCACAACACCAAGCCAAATGACGGCTCTTTTTGGAAAAATTGTACCACCGATGACACCATCAGCAAAGATATGCCAGCACTACCACAATTCGCTGCATCAATAGAGAGTTCACCACGCATACAAGTGATACATAGCCCAGGCAAGTTCTGCAAGCAGTTCAAAGTGGAGGAATCTATCAATATGTCCATTTCCTCCCAAAGTAAATCTACTCCTTGATTGAGCATTACTTGTTGAGTTATTATTCACTGATGCGTCAGTTTATACCATTTGTTGTGATAACCATCCAAGAAGCTGTAGTTTGGTTTTATCTTTGTCTTCACCAGCACTGGGATGAAGATAGGAATTCTGGCAACGATGGCTAAAAAAAATTATGTAACATACCAACAGGTACTAAGAAAACAATTTTCTGAACAATTTACATTATCCTGAACAGAATTATTAACTATAATGAAAAGAAAAGGTGAAAGAAAACAAACAGATCTGTATACACACACACACACACACACACACACACACACACACACATTGTGCATACAGGAAGAGAGAAAAAATAATTTAGGCTGCTAACATGAGTATCTAATACATTGTACCTTCCTCTCCATTTCTAATCAAGCTTGTTTTCAACTAAATGTACCATCAGCTATTATAAAAAGCCCAAGACTTTTCCCATTTATTTCAAAGAACTTTTGTTTTCAGTTTATTACCTCAGAACTTGCTCTTTTTATTCCACTTGATTGTCTTCACTTTAATGTTGCTTAAATTACCTTCTTTTTCCTTATATCTTAATGTATTGTCCCTGACTCTTTTTGAAGCAAGCTCATACATACTATCTTGCCCTCTATTAAGAAAAAGAGACCTTGGCCTGGGGTTGTAGGTCAATGAAAGAGTGCTTGCCTAGTATTATGTGAGGCACTGGATTTGATTCTTAGCATCACATACAAATACATAAAATAAAGGTCTTTCAAAATTCAAAAGGACCTTCAAAATTTTATTTTAAATACTTTATCAACAAAAATTTTAAAAAAATCTGTCTTCCAAAAACTTGCCTCTATCAGTTGTTTCTCAATTTCCTGAGCTATATTCAAATGGTAATTACTGTGAGCATTATTGTTTTATATTCCATCAATAGCAGAATTATAAGTGTTTACCTGTATCATCTGTATAAAAATAGAACTTTGCCTTCAGGTAGAGATGAGTTTGATGAAATTTGTTGAACTTTGTCTTAGAAGAATTTGTTTAGTTTTTTGGATATTCTTGCAATGCATTGCTTAATTTCAATGAAATTATTCCCAAAGCAATTTCCAGTAGTAGTCTGATCACACTTAATATGAAAGTCTGTTTCAGAAATTCTGGTAGTATTTTAAATAGTGTATTAGTCATCCATAGTCACAATGATGAGCTCTATTTTTAAAAAGTATTTCTTGATCAGATCATGTCTACTGTACCTACAGTTGGTTGTCTTTGTTAGTACTATAAAACTGCTTACCAAACCCATTTGGATATTTCCAGTAACTTGAAATATTTTAAAGGGAATGAGGTAGATCCCTAAGTAGGTAACCTTTTTCATGCATTTAAATATATTATGCCAGAAGTTAAAAGCTGCAACTTTGTTGTGCTCTGCAGATATCACCTCTGCAACTAATAATTCTTGTATCCCAAAGTGGTCAAACAAGTTAAAAACTATCTTTCAATGAATGAGTCACAAAGTTTATAATGTACACTTTTATCATAATAAAACTGACAAACATCTGAAACCCTTTTCTGTATTTGGTGAATTTCCATCATGAAAGGATTGATGTGGCTTATCTAATACTATGGGAGGAAATGCATTAGTTTAGTCAACTTTATTAATGTCTCCAATTATCCTCTGACTTTATTTTGAAGGGATTTTACTTCCCTGCCTATGGCTAAGATATTTTAAGTGTTTCTCTATGGGAGGAGTTTAATTTCCTTCCCCCATTAATATCGCACTTGGACTTGCAACTTGATTTCATCAATGAAATGTGAGCAGAAAGGGTTGAGTATTGAAAGGAAAACAAGGAACCAGGAGATGGGCCAGTGAGAATTGAAAGACAGAGACCAGGCAGAGATACACAAGAGAGTTTATTTGTCAGAGCTGGCAAATAAAGGCACATATCTCCATAGACGGAAAGAGTCAAAACAGGCTTGGGGATTGGGGCTTTTATGGGGAAGGCTCAGGGATTAGAGTCTGGCAGGTCCTCATGTTGGTGTTTAAGGGTGGGGTGGGTAAAAGGGAGTGGTGATACTAGTTGGGTGAAAAGAATGCAGGCACATAGGGGGCTGGGTTGGTACAAGGGAGAAGTGAGCCATTCTCGAAATGCTCCTGGGAAGGAAAGTGAATTTTTTTTTTCTTAAAATGGTAGCTATAACTTAAAATGGCCATCCAAATTGTAAGCAAGGACTTTACAAGTGTAATGTCAGAGACAAAGCTTTAATAGCCATCACATCATACTGCTCCTGTGACCCAGTTTCTGCAAAGATAATGCTCATGGAGTAAAACCTCAGTTAACACAAAGCTAGCATGTTAAGGAAATAAGAACTGTTGTAGTTTCTTCAGACCATGAGATTATATTTGCTGTCTTAAAAGCTGAATGAAGCTGTTCAACACACTTACTATCCCACCTAATTCATGGACATGTTGCATAACCACAGCTCATCACAAAGTCATGCCACGAGCAAGGACTTAGTGATAAAGATGAGCAGAGCAGAGTATGCATTCTGTTGGCAGAGGAACATGGGTTAGCCAAGTATGTTTTCCAGGAGAAAAACTTTCTTTTGATGCTGGCAACAGAAGCAACAGGGCAGGCTGCTCTATAAATTATTTACTGCAAACAGTGTCTTGATTTCTGTGGTATGGCTTTTACTGTAGCTCCAGCTTCTTTCTAGTCCCCCCTTTCCCCCCACAACTGTGGCATCCCAATTAACCAACAATCTCTATGCTTAAAACATTAAGCAATTTACTTTTCCTTTGAAAACAAAACCAACTGTTTCTGTAATTGTCACTATACAAGGTTGTGGATAATCATTCGGGAAAATGTAAACATTCCGTTATTGATTTTTGGCCATGGTGAAGCTGATGGTGTTTTAAATTCTTCTACTCTTACTGGGTCATGCTCAGAAATCTTTCCTGCATTAGAGAAAAGTAATTAGATCATAATTAGTGATCACCTGGAAAAACTGTAGAATGAAAGAAAAAGTATAAAAATTGAATGACCACTCTCACAGAATCATATGAAGGACATAAAATGTTTAAAGAGAATGGGATACGTGAATTCTATGGTAGTGTTCAACTCTTTGCAGAAGGAATAAAAGGAAAGTTTTTTTTTTTTTTTTAGTTTGTATTTGTTTATTTAGATAGTTTAGTTGTAGATAGATATAGTACATTTAGTTTATTTATTTTTTAATGTGGTGCTGAGGATGGAACCCAGTGCCTCACACATGCAAGTCACTCTCTCTACCACTGAACCACAACCCCAGCCCAAAAACCAAGTTTCTCAAAAGTGTATCTCAATGCAATGGCTGAAGCATTGGAAAGTCTCATGACTACACTGAAGACAGGGGTAGTTTGGTAGCTACTAGACTGAGGAGATGAAATCAAATAGCAATTTTGAATTTTTGAGTTGTCAAATTACAAATTTAATTAAAATTATTAGGTGACTAGTTAATTGGTTACTTGTGTTGTTGACTGTTTTTTGTCTTTTGTTTTCCTACCTAAACATGAATAAATTCCAAACATTTTAGAAGTATTCCTCATAATAGTATGATAATCATAAATCCTACCTTTTAAATCTTAAAACGCCACTTTTCAATTTCCTAAAATTACTGCAACTAGTTTATATGAATAAGACATATTGTCCCCAGAAATGGAATTATAAATAACTGAAGCCATAATAATTCAATATACTTGCCCTCACTCTAGACAGATTCTTTACCCAGCAAAGATTTCACCCCTGTAATTCTAGTTTTGTTAATGGCCATACTTCATATAGTAGGATCAATCTCCATTTTTTTAATACTGAAAAAGTACTACAAATTAAAAGTACTAACCTACTACAAAAGGCAACAAAAGTTTGGCCGTCAAACTAATTAAACATTATTGGGTAATATCTATACAGTATTTTATTTCAAGTAATAAACATTTTGTGCATTTCAGGTTAGCTAGAAATTAGGGAGAATTGACAGGGACAGAGCAGTGTACACAGTTCCAGGGAGAGACCAAAAACTAGGAGGCTGAAAAAAGGGTGAACAGAAATCTCAGCTACTTTTTGTCACTGTGGAAATAAAAGTTTAGAAATTATACAATGTCAATTCATAAAGCTCAGAAAACACCCAAGTCACTCCACTGGAAACTTTTAAGGACTCTGCCCTTGAATAATAACTGCATTCCATGAGCATAGATTCACTCTGACAAGAATGGTAAAAAAGAAACAGATAATAAGATGGATAACCTCCATAACCCCCGCAAAAATGAATAAGCAAAATCGACAACCCTAGCAGAACTGAATAAGCAAAAACAAGAAAAAATAAATAAATCACTGTTATCAAGAGTGAAAGAGAATGTATTACTACAGAGCCATCAAGATTAAACACATACTGAAAGATTGTGAAGAATAACATTTGCTAATTATTTTATGACTTAGATAAAATAGACATAGTCTCTTCTATTTACTCTTTTCAAAACTGACTAAACCTATTTTATCTTATCTGACATAGAATAACAAACTTTTGCATATTGATGGGGTACAATGTGATATTTAGATACACAAATATATTGTATAATGTTTGAATCAAGTTGAATGCTTCTATCTCATTTATCATTTCTTTTAAACACTGTGTTCTTGTTTATTTCTATGAGACATACTACTTGCACATCTTTGGAGGTTATATAATAATCACAAAAAACATGCATGCAATGCTTAATAATCAAATCAAGGTGGGCTGGGGATGTGGCTCAAGAGGTAGTGCTCTCGCCTGGCATGCATGCAGCCTGGGTTCAATCCTCAGCACCACATACAAAGATGTTGTGTCCACGGAAAACTAAAAAAAATAAATAAATATTGAAAAATTCTCTCTCTCTCTCTCTCTCTCTCTCTCTCTCTCTCTCTCTTAAAAAATAATCAAATCTAGGTAAAAAGCATTGTCAGGTTTACATGCATTAATTATTCTCATGCATTGGAAAGTTTGTACTTTTCTAGTCATTTTGAAAGTATCATTGGTAGATTTAATCTGAATTTACTCCAAGGTGATAAAGAGGTCAGCATATGGTGACTGGAAGTAATCGAGTTTTATTCTTCTGTATACACATTTTGCCAGCACCAATATTCTTGAAGAATATCAACACAAAAATTTTCAAAAACACATTTCAAATCAAATTCAAATAGTATATTAAAAAAGATCACTAGACAGTGCTTTAAATGATGCAACTGGCTAAAAACACGTGAAAAACTGCTGAAGTTCACTTTTCATTAGAGAAATTCAACTGAAAACAATAATAAGGTATTATTTCATCCAGTTAAACTGGTTATCATCAAAAAGGCAAAACGTAACAATTCTGTCTGTAGAGATAAGGGAACTGTTAAAATACTTCTAGTGGGAAGTTAATCTGTACAGCCATTATGGAAAACAGTATGGAGATTCCTCATAAAACTAAAAAAATATAAGTGCCATTTCACCCAGAAATTTTGGTATTTGGTATATTTCCAAGGAGGTGAAATCTTTATAATAAAATGATAATTATACCCCAATATTAATTGCAACATTATTTATAATAGACAAAATGTGAAGTCAATACACTTGCCCTTCTGCAGATGAACAGTTACACAAAAGATGCTTTGTCTCCCCAATGGAATAGTATTCAGCCATACAAAGAATAAAATCCTAACAATTGTAGCAAATGGATGAATATGGAGAACTTCATGTTGAGTGAAATAAGCCAGTGGGTGAAAGGCTAATTCCACATGTTCTCACTCACTTAAAGAAACAAATAAATCAACAACCTTCTCAAAGAATGGAATAGAATAGTACACACTAAAATCAGGGAAATTCAAAGAAGATCATAGGCAAAACAAAATTAAGAGGGATTTTTCAGGACTGGCAATGGTTCTGTGCCATGAAGGAGAATGGTGAGAGGGGCTTGGCTTCAAGAGTAGAAAAGGTGTGGTTTTAAATGATTAGTGCATGATCTGTGCATGTATGAAAATATCATAGTGAAAACCACTAATTTGTGTGCTATTATTAACACATTAATAGCAATAATAAAGATTATACACAATGATCAAGTTCGTTTCATCCCAGGATGAAGAATGACTCAACGTGATGAAAAACAGTAGTTAATGACAAAAATTATCTGAATAGATATACAAAAGCCTCTGATAAAGTTCAATGTCCCTCATGAGAAAAAAAACCTGAATAAATGGATCATATCTTAACAAAATAAAAGCTATATATGTTAAACTTAGAACCAACATCACACTAAATATGCAAGAATTTTCTCTAAGTTCAGGACCAACCCAAAGGCATATACCCTCACTACTGGTTTTGAATAGAGTAATAGTAATTTTAAATTTTAACCACAGCAATGAGGCAAGATAAATGATTAAAAACAAGAAATTATTAATAAGTAATAAGAAATTATTGTTGTAATTTATATACATATAAGGAAGAAAGGTGGTAAATGATCCCTGTTCACTTGATGATGTGATTTTACATATAGAAGAATACTGAAGACTCCATTAAATAACTTTAGATTTGATAATCAAATTCAGTAAAGAGCAGAAAACAAAATTAATGTACAAAAATTTAGTAGCATTTCCATACACCCAAAATTAAATCATTGAGAATGAAAAAAGGAAAGAATAAAATCCACAATACTAAAACAGAACAAAGGACAATGAAAATAGAAAATATTATAAAAAGTAAAACTGAGGATTATACAAACTAAGAATTTAAAAGATGGCTACAATGCAAATGATAAAGCATTAAAGACATTGAAGTGACACTAGAAAGCACAATGGCCTCTCATAGGCTGAATGAATATTGTTAAAACGAACAATGTTACCTACAAATCCAATGAAATTCCCATCAAAATTCCAATGTTGTTTTCACAAAACTAGAAAAAATTATCCAAAAAGACCCTGAAAGCAAAGTTTTTCTCTGGAAAAAAACATCATGCTAAGGTCTCACTATACCTAATTTCAAAACATTCTACACAAGTACAGTAGGGAAACAACATATTTTTCTATATAAAAATAAACATGTTGACCAATAGAACAAGATAGAAAAACTAGAAATAACTACAAAGCTTCAGTCAACACAATCTTGACAAAGTTGTCAAAAACATACATTGGAGAAATGGCAGTCTTCTTCAACAAATGGTGTTGTGGAAATTGGAAATTGTATATCACATGTGGAAGATAGAAAATAGAATTATCTCTCACATTATGCAAAAATCAACTCCAAATTGATCAAAGACATTATTATAAAACTCTTTTTTTGAGAGAGAGAATCTTTTTTTTAATATTTATTTTTTAGTTTTCCGCGGACACAACATCTTTGTTTGTATGTGGTGCTAAGGATCGATCCGAGGCCGCACGCATGCCAGGGGAGCACGCTACTGCTTGAGCCACATCCCCAGTCCATAAAACTCTTAATTATGAAAGTATTACAAGGAAACTTAACAGAAACCCCTAAAGATATTGACACAGTCAGTAATTTTCTATATATATATACCACTATGACACATTTTAAAGTCACTTTTTGTTGTTATTTTTCCAATATTTTTAGCCCTATTTTGAAGATTCAAAGGAATTCTAATAATTAGAATTTCTCAGTCCATGATATCAAATAATTAAGTGATAAAATGAAATGAAAAATATTTGGATGAAACTGTGATTCCAGTGAAGTAATAGGACAGTCACTTCCCTGCAATAACATCCTCTTCAGCTTAGCCCTTATTGGCTCAGGTTTCTTGGAGGAGTAGAGTCAGCTTTTATCCCTGTTATTTCTCCAGTGTTTAATAACTATGTCACTATGTTATCAGGCTACTTAAAGGTTATAAGCTGGATGAAGACCTGGGAAACTTAGAGAAGGAATCCCTTCTTCAAATAAATCAAGAACTGAAAGACACCGGGGAGGGGGGAAGCAAATTAAAGCCCTGTTGAGTACAATGTAAGAGTAGTAGATGAAATGGTCTGTCTGCCTTACATCATCAATTCCATTTTCAAATATCTGTTCTAGAGAAACTCCTGGTCATATGTATTATGAACAATAGTACCAGAGAAAAAGAGCCTGCAAGGACAAATTATGGTGGGAATGTATCTCAGAATTATGAAGATGAGAGAAATAATAAATTAGAGATATATGGAGTAAATGCACTCATCTTTGAAAATGTAATACAGAGTAAAACATGAAAGACAGGGAATCCATAGAATAATATATATATTTTTTATTAGAACATTCAGAGCAACACTGTCTATTTTAGGAGGACACACACATATTTTACCATACCTCACACACAAGAGCATGAAGGCCTTGGGCACGAACAAAACAAAAGAAGGAGTTTTGCAAGGATCCGTGATAATAATATGCCATGAATCCAAAGAATGATCAATGGTCTTCACTAGTGATTCTCCACCAATAAATTGAAAAAAAAAGAAAATAGCAAATGCCAGTAGAAAAAAATGCAGTTAATACATAATGCCAAATAATACATTAAGAAATATGCAAAATCATCATCAATTGGAGCCAGCACAAACAAAAACAGCAGATACACTTAACACTTACATTTGTTAAAAGAATAAAAGTATCACATGCTTGCCAAAATGCATAGTAAGTTATTTTCTTTTCTGATCCTGGTTGTTTAAAATGCTATATCCAGTATGGAGATCAACAATGGAAGCTTTTATTAATATTTAAATTGAATTTCTTATTAACAGGGAGTTTCATTACTTCTCAAATCATATATGCATAAGAAACAGGTAAAAGTATAACATATATATATATATTCTAATCTTGATTATAATGCTGAAAAATTAGAAATAAATAGATCTTTATCTATATTTGGGGGTAAAAAGCTGCTCTGGAAGGCAGTATTCCAAATATGCATGAATATATATATATATATATATATATATATATATATATATATATATATATATATATTTGTATGTAGATATGTATTTGTGTATATATCCACATATATATGTATATGTATATATAAATATATAAAGTACAGTTGCCTAGAAGGCAATACTCTAAATATGTCAATATTCTAAATACAGACAGAATTGTAAATATTCACTTACATATATACATTTATATTTTTTGGCCTAGAAGTAAGAATTTCATATTAGAAAAACTGTTGTATTCAAGGCTATTGAGTTTATCATTAATAAGACTGAATAAAAACCATTTAAACACATGTTTATTGAATTAAAATGTTACAAAAAATCCCACACCACTAGGATTCAAATTGAGAACTAAGGGAAAATATTTAGTTTATTCAACTCTTTGTTTTATTGATTTACCAATGTGTCTAGAATCAGTTTTAATTTTTTCTGGTTACCTCAGAGCTCACCTATTATCTATTTGCTCAATTTCTCTCTCAGGTATTTCCTGTGCTCAAAAAAGGATAGAAATATTATCCTAATTCCTGAATTTGCATGGTATAGTCATAAATTTTTTGCAAAGCTATGATTGCATAAAAAATGACTTCTAAATCTGGGAGGTTTACAACAAATTGTGTGTATTTTCCACCTGCACTACACATATATTACAGCTGAAATGTATATTGTCTCCACTCCAATACCTTCGTTGGATGGGAAAACCTCCATCTGTCATTTCCAGGCTGAACCAGAAAGATAAAGAGATATATGAAAACTGGGCCTGGCTCTTAAATTCTCTGCTCAGTAGTGTTGCATTTTGCCCACATGCAGTTGGCTCAAGTAACATGGTGATCCTGAAACCAATGGGGTTGGGAAGTAAAATTCTTCTCCCAGTAGAAATTCTGAGTTTTTTAGTAATACCAATAATGCCTCCTTAGACTAACTGTTTGTTATTAGAAGTGTTTAGGATTTGGAAATTTTTGAGTTTTGGAATATTTACACACACACGCGTGTGTGTGTGTGTGTAGAGAGAGTGTATGGAGAGAGAGAGAGAGAGAGAGAGAGAGAGAGAGAGAGAGAGAGAGACAGAGATTGCAGAAGGATACAAAGTCTAAACACAGTTCATGTATGTTTCATTTAAGTCTCAAATAGGCTCAAAATATTTTTTACAATGTTTTAAATAGTTTTGTGCATAAACAAGGTTTCATGGTAGAGAATCCTTCACTTGTTGTTTCATTTCAGTATTCATAAAGTTTTGGATTTTAACCACTACATGACCCAGCTATACCACTCCTTAGTATTTATTCTAAAGAAATTCACCATACCAAAGTGATACATGCATACTCATGTTTATAGAAGCACAATTCACAATAGCCAAACTAAGGAACCAACCTAGGTGTCCAGCAATGGATGAATACATAAAAGAAATATGGTGTATACACCATGGGGTTTTATATAGTCAAAAAGAAGAAAAAAGTATGTCATTTGCAGGAAAATGGATGGAATTGAGACCATCACGGTAAGTAAAATATGCTGAAATCACTTGTTTCCTTTTATATGCTGAAACTGCAGAGGAAAAAGAAAGGTGGTAGTGGGGGAATTAGGAGATCAGTATAGTAAATGAAACAAACCAGGGGTGGGAGAGAGGAGAGAAGGGAAAAAAGAAATCCCAGGGAATGATATTGGCCAAATTTTATTATTATATTTTGTACATGTATGAATATATAACAATAAATACCACTATATATACAGCTATGATGGAGCAATAAAAAAAATGGACAAAAGTTCTGGATTTTGTAGCATTTTGGATTTTATATTTTTAGATAAGCAATATTTAATACAATTTAATACAGTATTTTGTAAATGGTGTTCTGCATCATTTTGGAAATCAATGAGAAAAATACTTCATGGTTTGTCATCAGAACTCAGATGGTGCTGAAAATCTTGCCTGACCTGCAATTGAAGGCACTGTTTTTTTTTATTTTTTTTTATTTTCTGTGTAGTAGGAAACATTGTGGATAATGCATATATGCATATTGATAAGTTGTCTATTGGATCCTAGGAAGAGAAAAAAAACACTTTGATTTTTTTTTGTAATGGAAAATTATTTATCTCATGATTAAATTAGTATCATGTAAATTTATAAACATTATAATACATGTCCTATATCTATTTGTTCACATCTAATTTTTAACAGCACATAAAATTCTTTGAGAAAGATATATTTCCCTTAGAAAGTAATCTGAGATTTTATATTCTCTTTTTTATGTTTTGTTAATTGAATATTTATTTTATTCCCTTTTTTATTTTATATTCATTTCACTTTTTTTTTCCTTTTGGTGTTGTTCATATTTACTCCCTTGAATTCCTGGGCAGTAATAGCAACTGATATATAACTACCTTTAGTTCACATATGATTGTATTATTATATACACAGTCTTTTTATTCACAGATATTTTTATTTAATTCATTTAGTTAAATGTCTGATTGCTGTATTAATGCCAATACTATCAAAAAGCCAGCTGCATATAGGATACTGATAAATATCTTTAATTAATTTTTAGGATATGAAGCAACTCTTTATCTGAAAAATACAGAGGAAAGTAAGTATAGTTTGATTCCTTTCCTCAATGTTGAAATGCCCCTAGATATTGAAATTGGCCTAGAGTAATTTCTAAAACAAACTAAATCAAGTAAAATAAAACAAATAATTCTGTATTCTAAAGTCTTCAGTAAGCAGCACTGTCATAAGGCCAAAAGGATTCATGACACATTTTTACCACCTAGGGAAATCAGCATAACTCTGAATCACTGGGACAACTGTCTGCTTTCCCCCTAAGTGGTAAGAACCTCCTCTTTATCTCCCTAGAGTAGCTCTGAGGACTGGGATCATAGCTCAGTGCCTAGTATATGAAGGGACCTGGGTTTGATCCACAATGCTGCAAAAGAGAGAAAGATAATAAGAAAAGCACCACATAGTAGTAGTTCATTCCCAGAAATAGAATATTCAAGAAACAACTTTAGAAATTCACCACCCTGCTTGTTCTTCTTTGACTATTTTATCTCTTCTTTTCTCTGGTTATTAAAGGGAGCATCTCACACAATGCTGGAGGCCCTTTCTTGACTTCACTCTTATCTGTTTAATTACATTGCAAATTAAATACACTTTAGGCTAAGTGGAAAGTATAAAAAGAATCATAGTTGAAATTACATTAAACTCTATTGTATTGTTCACATTTTCAATAAAGTTTGAAGACTTTTCCTCTCCCTGACTACATCTAAGGAATTAAATTCAAAATACAAGTATATACTTTACCCCCATTACATTACAAGATAGATTTAGAGAAATTCTTTTAAGAGACATACATGTTTTTATGTTAAAAATAGTCCCATGATTCCCATGTTAGATAGAATATGGCAAAATAATTGATTCGTTATGTTTCATTATCATTTTAATCCTACATACAGTAAAATAACAAAAAACTTTTACCTAGGCTCCTTTGTGTCTTTCATGAGATAAGTGAACTAAAAATTTGAGTTTTTGTATTGCTATTCTTGCTGTGATTGGGGTTATCCTACTCTTCTCCTTTTTCATTATTGTCTTGATTTTCTTGCACATTTTCTGGTACTACCTTTAGCTTACTTCTATCTGAGCTCACAAAACATAATGTTGACAAAGAAAGAAACTAGTGGAAAAAGGCATTCCTCTCCCTGGAGTATATGTATGTGTCAATAGAAAATATTTATTTTTACAGTAATTTTGTATTGAAAGTAATCTGCTCTTTTCCCTTCCAAATTAAGAAACTGACACATCAAAAAAAAGGGGGGGGGGCAAGGGGCAGTGAACACTATACAGGTTACTTCCAGGTTACTTCTGGTATACTAGTAAATTTAATAGTATAGAATAGCAGAGTATCATATACACCCAATGAAAACTTGGGGATTCTTTGCAGCCTGGATTGGGATATTGAAGATTCAAGGAGAATAGCATTAACACAACTAATTGCAAGACAATCAAACTTGTTTAATGAATCCATGGTCAAAAGACAGGAAAACATCAGAGAAAGATATTACACACCAAAAATTCTGGTAGTTCAGGGTTTCCACCCTCTAGATCATATGACCCAATGGACAACAGATTCTTGCTCCTTCCTTCTTAGTCTGTACATCTCTTTTACCCTGGGCACTCCAAAATTGACTATCGGTAAACTCAAATTTCATTCAGTAATAATTTGGGAAGAGTGAAATATTATAATAATTTATATTTTTATATTCCATGTTTTCAAGGATAGCATAATGAAGACTCTTATAGAATATACCCTAAAATTTAGAAAAATTGATTTTTTTTTTTTTTTTTTGCAACTAGGGCAAGCCAGTGGCTTTAATGGACATATTCTATAAAATACCACAAAGAGTAAAGCTTAAAACACTCTTCCTACAATTAGTTATTGCTGGTTCTTTTCTTGCCCAATGGATGACATATTGAAATTTTATGATTCCAAACAATGGTTTTGTTCTTAATGTTGACAAATAATTTTAAGATCTTCATGAGAGCTCAGTACTAAATATGATCAAGTACTGCATGTGATTGGGAGACAGGTTAACTATGAATAATTATAGTACTAAAATATCATTATTTTCAAGAATACTCCATTATTAAATCCTAAGTTAAATACCTGTAAAAACACAGTGGTTTAAAATTAAAAACAAATAATCTACATATTCAGGAAGTTAAAGAAGAGCTATAAAAATGGATTTAAATGGACAGGAATAAAGTAAATACAAGACTATGTCATATTAAAAAGGTCATTTTGTGGAGAAATTCTGATTGTACTTGTCATAATACATTCATAGGGAGACAAACTTACAGTTACTAGAATACACAAGGAAGATTTTTTATTTTAACATTAAGTATTAAAGCAGTAAAAATAACATATTAAAAGTCATGTTTGAAATGTTTTTTGCTGAAGAACCACTTTCCTATAAAAACAGTATTGTGTATCTTGGTTCAGTTTAGATCCAGTCACACATTCTGTTTTATTTCTGTATTATTCTCTCATTGTCCCATTGATACTGCAAACAAGGAAAATCAAGAATTTATGACAATCAACCACATTTTGGATACTTGTCAGTTTTTCTGGGTGGCATACAATAAGAATTTTCTGTAACTTTAATTTTCCACTTTATTCCATAAAGGAATCACTTTATGTAAAAGGTACAGAGATTCAAGACATTGATGTTATCTAATACCTTCTTCCATCAAATGAAGGAAAAGTGCCTTTGATACTCCTAGTACATTATTTTCCTTTTGTATCTTCCCTTAGTCTTTGTACCCTCTATCACATCAACCACATGAGTGTTTCAATATGTCTTTGCTGTCATAGCATATACTATTCTACAAATATTACTTTTGCTCTCTTCTTATGACTTTTCATTGCCAACTTGTCACAATGAACAAGGTTTTTGTTGTTGTTGTGATTTTGCTGTCTATACAATATGAATGAGATGGAAGTTTCTTATGAAATTCACTTTACCTATTATAACTTGCATATCATATAGACTTTTAAAGATATTGACTATATTATTTTCTAGAAATTTTCACTGTGATCATTAGATCAAAGAAAATAACAAAAACTTTTAAAAAATATTTCATATAAAAATGAATGAAATAAAGAAAGATGAAAACACAACATACCAAAACCTCAGATGAAACAGCATTAATATTTACAAGGAAGTTTAGAGCAACAAATGTCTATATTAAAAAGGAATAAAGATTTAACTTTACACTTGAAGAAACTAGGAAAAATGAAGACAAATTAAGTTCAAAGTTAGCAGAAAGGAAAAAAAGAAAAGATTTGAGAAAAAATAAATTAAATAGAAAACAGTAGAAAAAAGCAATAGACCTTAAAGTTGAGTTTAAAAAAGATAAATAAAATATATAAAGAGCTGAATTGAAGTGGCACTCCCTTTCTACACAGAAAAGTCTTAACTGGGCTTCTCCAGAATCTTCATTATGTCTAATTTTAGGACTGTAGGCAAAAGAGTCTCTGCAAAACAGTTCAATATAGATAACTTCCTATTTTCATGTTGCCCTATCTTATTTGGCCACTGGCCAAGAAGAAATCAACACTCCAGGTGCTGGACAGCCTCTTACTAGTTTTTCACAAACATATCCAGTATAGTAGTTTGAAGAAATGTTGAAACAAGGCCTTAGGCTTTGAGCTGGGCTTCACAGAGATGTCTACATTTTTAAGATCAGTTACCAATTGGGCTCCATGGTAACAGATGGCAGGGGGAGGAAAGAAAGGGGAGAAGAAGCGCTCCCCTTCTCAGGTGTTGTCCTTGAAGGGTTAAATTGCCCAAAACAATGAAAGAAAAAACCTGCTTTTATGTGAACTTCTGCAGACTTTGAACTTCTGAGCCCCTCCCCTTACATGCTGAGTATAAATCTCTGAAACTACCTGAACTTGGGGTTCAGGGCATTAATTGATTGCAGCGAAAGCTGTGCCCCCTGAACCAGGCTGCAGCCAAATAAAACTGTTTCCTGCTGTCTTGGATGCCTTGCCTCATCTGTCCCTGCAACAGAAAGAAGAAGAAAAGCAAGGACTCAATCAGAACTGAAAGAAGAGATATTATAACTGATGCCATAGAAATTAAAATATTGTCAAAGATGATTTTGAACAATGATTCTTTTTTTAAAGAGAGAGAGAGAGAGAGAGAGAGAGAGAGAGAGAGAGTTTTTTAATATTTATTTTTTAGTTTTCAGCGGACATAACACTTTTATTTGTGGTGCTGAGGATCGAACCCAGGCCTTACGCATGCCAGGCGAGTGTGCTACCACTTGAGCCACATCCCCAGCCCTTGAACAATGATACTTGAACAAAATGGATAACCTAGAAGAAATAGATAAGTTGCTGAAATATAAAACTTACAAAAACATAAAAATGAATTATTAAGAAGTGCAAAACATGAAAAGAGCAACAATGAGACCCAATCAAGTAATCATATACCTCACAACAAAGTAAAGCAAAAGACAGATGGCTTCACCAGTGAATTCCATCAAATGTTGGAAGAAAAATTAACATCAATGCTTCCCAAATTCTCCCCCACAAAACTGAAGAAGGAACACTTTCAAACACCTTTTATGAAGATTGCATTACCCTGAAATTTTAAATTTAAAAAATAATAATAATAAATAAATAAATTAAAAACCTACAAGCCAGTATCCTTGATGAATGTAGATGGAACACTCAACAACATACTAATAAACTATATTTAATAGCACATTAAACACACACACACACATACACACACTCACATTCACCACAATCAAGAGGGTTTAATCCAGGGATTCAAAAAAATTTTCACATGCAAATCAGAAATTTGATATACCACATTAAAATAAAAAAATAAATGCATGTAGTTCCAAATAGATGCAAGACAAGTATATGAAAAAATAACACTCATTCATTTTAAAATATATTAATAAACCAGCTACAGAAGGAAATTAAGTAAACAAAAAAGGGCATATGTGAAAAACCCACAGCTAACATTGAAAGCAAGGATGAAAAACTGATTTTTTTTTCTAAAATCAGAAACAAGGCAAAAATTCCCTCTCTTACTACATCTATTAAACAAATACTGGAAGTACTAGTCAGGTACATTGATCCTTACAGTTAATACAAATACATGTTAATGACTAGGCTTCAAAGAAATTAAGAGTCTCTGTCCCAGATTTTATTCAACAAGAAAGAGCTCTCAATGCCAATAGACAACAATAATATTAAGCAGTTTTTGTTCAAATACAGCCAACAGAAAATATAAAGCAATATGTATTTTAATAATAACATTTCAATAATAGTAATTCTTTCTTACTTACTGGATATTTAATTCTTTATCTATGAAGGGGACAAGAATAACTTTAATTTTATTTAGCAGTTCGGCTACACACACACACACACACACACACACAGCAATACTATGGACACCATGCATTTTTTCCTTAGGGAAAACAAAGGAACTGAAAGCAGTAAAAAACATGCTAATGCAAGACTGTGTCTGACATATACTTCCCAACGCAAATTTAATTCCAACCAGCAACTACTTTCATGGTCAGTGTGCTACCAGCATAAACAAAAAAAAAAAAAAAAAAAAACTTACTATAGATGTATTGAGGGCCTCTGTTTGTAGAGACTGGGGGAGTCATACTTAGAATTTTGGCATAATTAAGGAGTAAAATCTTTATTTGAATCTTTTGATATTATAGAAAAGGATATTTCCATCTTTATTATATTTTATAGTCTTCATTTTACAGTACTTCTGTGAGAGATTTCATCTCTTTTTCCAAAATTTTGGTGTTTAACATAAAATGAATACTAATATTACTTGTCTAATTTCATTTAAGTGCCTACTGAAAAAAATTAGTTTAAATCCCGAAATATTATTTTTTGAGAAAAGGCAGTATGAAATAATACTATTATATCACAATGTTTCCTCTTTCTTCTGATTTTTAATACATAAAAAGTAAAATTTTAATTTTCATTCATCTTTTTTCTAATATACAAACTAGATATTTTATTTTCATAATGAGATTTTTGACAACAACATTAGAAAACGTTGTCACTACACCAGTGATTGAAATGGAGTAAATTAAATTTCATGCATGTATGCTTTTATATAATGCAATAATAAAAGAAAACAGCAAAAATTAAAAAAATAAAAAAGTCATTATCATATAACTTCTAAACATAAAATGTCAGAGAACTTCATAAATTAAAAACATTGGTATAAAGTATATTATCAAATTTTAATTTGCTTAAAACATAATAATTTGAAGATAAAAGAAATACTAGATTTGTTAGAATGGTTTTCAACTAAAGAAATAAACTCTGCAGCAGTTTCTATTTTTATACGAAATATCTTTTCTTTGCATGTACCCAATGGTCACTGTCAAGGATAAGTGAAACAGTGTCCTAGTTAAACAACATATATGACCACCATAAGAGCAAGGGCCATCTCATACGTGTAATTTAAGGTGTAAAATGCTCTTAATTCTTTGGAGTTTAGGAGACCATTAAAGAAAAGCATCAGGGTAAGACATTTTCCTTTGTAGAATTCCAAAGCTCAGTAATGATGTCTATCTTGGGAATCCTATTTTAAAAGCCTTTTTTTTTCTACACTTTCAAAATTTGCCTTATATGAATTATGAAAGTAATGGAATCAAATTATATTTAAATTAAGCTATAAAATAATCCAGGAAAAAACATATTTCATCTTTGTTCATTTACTTATTCAATACCTTACTCCTTAAAACTATGCAAAAAAAAAAAAATACACACACACACACATACACATACAGAGGATTTTTCCCTTATAGAAAATTAGCAAATATTATTTTTTTCTTCTGAAACATTGTTGTGCTTGGAAGAGGGCTGCACTCACACCTAAAAAATGATACATCTTTCAGTTTACAAAATATGATTTAATTCCATTTCAGAAAAAAATTCTTCTAAATACATAATGCACACTTTTTTAAACTACTAATAGGATTCTCCGTTTAAAAAGAAACAGATGAAAAACAATTTAAACATGAGGATAACTAACATGGATGGAGTTCATTCCAACTGCTGTGAGCTCCATTATATTTGGGAAGAAGCTTCATGAATGACAAATTCACTGAAGTTGGTATCCAGCAAGGCCACCTAATAGTCACTTTGCCCAAACATAGTCAATTATGATATGAACCTGTTAACAGAAAGATCTCATATTAATATGTTTCTCCTATGTTAATGAAATGTTACATCCATTCAAATACCTAGAGTTTTGTGCAATGCCCTCAGCACACACATTGTGGTCAGGGTGATTGAGACTCTTAGCGTTTCTTCAGCTCATTATTAAACCATATACCAGGTACACAACAGAAAGTGCTCATTTTCATGACTGATTTCCTTCTTACCTCCCGTTCTAATTCTAATATATTACAGCACAATCACAATATTTGCTTATTTTAGAGAATTTGATATTCTGCATAAGTCATCATATAAAATTAGACAAAATAATTTGAAATAATAATATTGAAAATAGTATCTCACTATATCTGAAAAATAGAAAAAATAGACATTAAAAGCAAGGATTTTTGGAAAAAAGTCAAACGCAATTTAGGATCAAAAACTCATCTTAAAACTATACAACTGTTAATCTTTTATGTTGTTTTGGTTTCTTTTTAAATGGTATTTTATTAGTTTATTTATTTTTATGTAATGCTGAGAATCAAGCCCAGTGCCTCACACGTGCAAGGGAAAAACTCTTAAAACTGAGCTACACTCCCAGCTCATTAAATCTTAGTCTCATTCCCTTTAATGGAACTTTCTTTTATTTTTTCTTTTTGTGTTTCAGTGCCTGTGTCTCCCTATCTGTGTGCTGCCAATATCATGCTGTTTGTTTATAGCAGCTCAATTCCCAATAGACTGCAGAGGACAGCAGGATAGAATTGCAGTATTTCTTTCTTGACTCTTCTCTACTTCAGTGCTGTTTTTCTGTTCCCTCCACAATGATTCCACCAAACCTGCTTCCCAAATTTCCTACAGCCAAAAAGAAACTAAAAACTTTTGCAATTGCTAGTCTTTTTAGAGTTCAGCATTTCTTGTTTGCTTATTATTATTTGGTGCTCCCTCACCAAAAACAATCTTAATAATTTATTTTTGTCTGAATCTTGTCTTTTATTTTCTCTTAAGCATGTTTAATTAGGCTTCTTTCTTTCTTTTAAAAGTTGCTAATTTCTCAGTCCCACAACAAAAACACTATAATTTAATTTTATTTTAGCAGAATAAAATACAGTTAATGAATCTTGATTCAGTTTATTTTTATTGAAATGTGGCTTCCTAATTTATTGTCTTTGCTGTCTTCTCCTAGTAACTTTAAGATGGACTGCTTGGGGATGTGTACCTGCCTCCTTGTTTCTTTCTTTCTGTATTCACTGTCTTGGAGATTTCATTTCAGCTCATGGATTTATGTATCATCTATAAGCAGATGATATGAAGATATAACAAATCACCTCAAAACATCATGAATAAAAATTAATTTATGACTATGTTTCATAGTTCAGACTGGCTGATGATATTCAGTAAAGAGTTTTCACTTGGGAAATTTATACAGTTGTGCAGGACGGCCAAGTCATCTAAAGGCTTGTTGAGTTGATTACTGAAAATGTTGTTTTTGCACATGTGTTGGGCTACTGGACTAATATGGCTAGAATAACTGGAAACTGTGCATATATTTTCTTCTCTCCACGTGGATAACTTGAGTTTCTTTAGAATTACTAAGCCTCAGAATTCTTATACTCCTTGGTCTATCCCCAAGTCTTCATAGTGTGTGTCACTTTCTCACATAATTTATATTTTTCTTTGTTAGATTTATTGTCTACATAACCTATAGAATGAGGATATACCAGCTGTAGGTAAAGGATCTTTGACTGTATTCCTCTCAGCTATTTTTAAATTATTTTAAGCAGTGACTAACAAAGAATATTTACTTAAAATTATTTTTTGGGGGAATCTATGAATGGTTTCCCAAATATCCAAGAAGCATCAGTGACACTCAGACAAATTTGATGTTAGTGTAAGTATATATAAGTGCCTATGAGAGAGAGAGAGAGAGAGAGAGAGAGAGAGAGAGAGAGAGAGAGAGAGAGTGTCCAGGGAAGGGTAGAGTAACTATCAGTAATGCACATTGACTATACACTGAGAGAGATATGCCTCACAAAAATATACATTTTATAAAATGCTCAGAAGAAGTGAATAGTGTAGAAGTAAAGACTGTTTATTTTAAATCTTTTAGAAAATTAATTTCTTTTTGTTTTCTTGTAATTAAATTGAAAAAAAAAATGAGATGAAAAGGAAGGTTATATTTAGAAGTGTTTACTAGACATAATATATTGAGCTACAAATTATGGACATCATTTTAATAATTGCTTTGTGCATTTTAGTAGATTGCAGTAACAACAGTTTGACAGAAAGAGGATAAAATGGAAACTTCACAGCCATCTATTGGAAAAAATTCTAATGGCACACATACAGCCTAGGCTCTGATGCCAGTGGAACAAAATCCTGCTGAACAAAAGAAAATAATGCAATTTCCATGGAAAGAGAAAAATGTAAAAACAGACAGTGCCCAATTTATAATTATAATTTCTAAACTTCACAGTTATTTGAAAGTAACCCCATATATTCATTCTGTTTTTTTACTTTCAATATTCTCTATATTATAGGAGGTATTCAGTCCTATATTATAAAGTAAGGTTTGTGTTAGATTCCAAAAAGTATTTTTGAGTATATACTCTTTCTTAGTCACTGTTTAAAATAATTTAAAAACAGCTGTGGATAAAACAGTCAAAGATCCTTTACCTATATCTGTTATATCTTCATTTTATCCAAATATAGGATAAAGTAGCTATTGTCCTCATTTTTAAGGTAGTCTTGACAAGCTATGATGTTGAGTAGAAGTTGTGAATTTAATGCATTTTTTACTTTGATATGCTAAACTTATGATGGGTTTATAGAGATATGCCTATTGCAAGTTTGGAGCATCTGGACTTTATTAGTTAAAAAGACAATCTTTTGAGAAAATCATGTTGACATTATTAAAATTCAAAAACCTTCCCAAACTGGATAACAAAAGAAAACATTAAGACATAAATGTGTGAAGATCAAATGAAAAGGTAAGTAAGTATAAAGACAGAAAAAAAATATAGAGAACCAATCTTAGAAAATATTAGAATTAATAGAACAGAGCTTATTAAAGAATTTAAGGAAAGCATTTTATCTCTTATATAAAACTGAATAATACAGACAAAAATCTCTCATTAGTATCCAGAAGGAAATAAAACAGATATTCACATATATTCTTTATAATAGCAATCTGAAAAAAAGGTAAAGAAAACTATCAATCATTTAAAGGTAATACAGGTTTTTAAAATTTTTACTTAAAAAAGTAATCAAATAAATGAAATTAGAAACAACTGAGATCTTAGTGATTCATTTTGAATACCAATAATTTAGATAGTATTTCACCATCTGATTAATAGAAAATGTGTTAGTAAAGAGATGAATTAGAGAGAGAGAACAGTATAACTAACATGAGAAACCAAGGAGGCAAAGATAACCACAGAGAATTCATGCATCCACAACACACGGAACAAGAGGCAGAGTAAAAGAGAAGAACTAAATTTGATGGTGTGCCCCCATGTCTGTCTTCAACATATATTCTCTGCTTTCCCTGGAGTTATAGAATTTCCCAATTATTAGCTATCTTGTGGATTTATGTATTTAGTTTTCTCTCATTTATTTATTTTCCTTTTGTTGTGTTCTAAGACCAAATTGGGGAAAATGAAATGTGATGACATCATGGACTATTTAAAGATGATTTCTTTAAACCCAGATTTGTGGGCCTTAGGTTTTCTTCCTTCACTTTTCACAACCTGAATAAAAACATCCCTCTTTAATTTGCTTAAATCCTGCAGATAAAAAAGGAAGAATTCTTAGAGAAATATTTAGTTAGAATGATGAAACAGACCAAGTTCACTTATTAAAGTCCTTGAGCAGAGTCAAGTAAAATGTAGTCCTGTCTTAATCCACTATTTTCCAACTGTTTTATTTTTTGATTTCTTCATTTGCTTATTTTTTTTAGATTCAATGAAGCTTCATGTCATATGGCATGAACTATTAAAAGTATTTTTATAAACCTTGGACTAGATTTTGCAAAAGTATTAGATATAGCATAAATAGTAATAACATTGATGTACCTTTAGAAAGGCAATTCTTCTGAAGAGTGTTGATCAATGTAGTAGGATGACTTTCTCAGAGAGTGACTTATTAATAACACAATCTAGCTTTAAGATTTCTGTGTATAAATGGTGGAGCTAAGATTCACTTGGAACAAGAACAGTGAGAGAGGAGCAGTTTTGGCAGGGAAAAATTAAGCTATTGTGATCTGTAGACTATTTATATTGTCTAAGAACATGATGAAAAGGCCAGCATATTGCCCACAGTGCTATGTTGAAAATTTGCATATCATTAAATATGTATTATGATTGAACTTTTGGAAGCAGATGAAGTTTTAAAATATGGTGATAACTTGAAAAATCAGAATGCAGGATGGCTAAAATCAGAAAACAAAGACTATTAGTATTTATGTTCCATATAAATGAAGAATAAATCTGAAATTTTCATTATTTTGAATGCACATTTTTGAAATCACTGTATTTACCACAAAATACAGTTAAAGGCTGATGTGAGTGTGTATATAGATATTTTTGTGTGTAGATTATAAGAGTGACAGATGTTCACAATCACATGTGTACAGAGGAAAGGACTGAAAATCTGAGAAGAGGAGTCATAACAATTCAAGAAATGCTCCCTCAAGGCATCCAGGCATGCCAACTTCATTAGTAAAATTTCTTTCCAAAAAAACTTCCATCTTGTTCCCTTGTTACTCATAAATTAATTTCCCTCTTTCTAGAATTTTCTCTTTGTCACTTCTTATGTACAATAAACAAAAATGCATTTGTCATGTTTTATTGCCTGTCAAGCCATTGAATGATAGTCTTATATGCTTCATTTACACAGTGCCACTAGAATGCCAGGTTCATTATGTTTAATTAAAATCTTGAAACTTGTGTTTTTGTAAGTTCATAAAAATCTGAAGTGGGAAATTCAGTAATGGTTGGCTTTAAATGTAGTAGTAACTCAATTTACTTATACAGTAATTATTGACATACATAAAATGAACCATTTAAACAATAATATATCTATCAATGCAGGTTGAATATCCATAATCCATAAATTCCAAATCGGAAATAATCCAAAATATGAATGTTTTCTAGCATTACAATGATACCAAAAGCAGAAAAATCTTCACCTTACCTCATGGTATAGCTTACAGTCAAAAATACAGGTGAACTAAAAAGATTGTACAAAATTAACCTCCAATTATTTGCATAGAATTTATATAAATCATAAATAAGTTTTTATTTAAATAAAACCTGGGTCCGCTTCCTAAGACATCTAATTGTGCAAATGCAAATATACTGAACAAAAATTCTAAATTACAAAATAATTCTAATCCAAAGAATTTTGGGAAAGAGATGCTCAACCTATAATACTTTGAATATTTAATTTTTTGGAGGTATACTTTCTGTGAATTTCAATAAATGCATAATTATATGTAGTCATCATTATATTATCAAAAGAATAGTTTTGCTACTCAAAAGTTTTGTTTTGTTTTGTTTTTGGTCTGTGTGTATATTCTACCTATTCAACCTTCTTTCTCCTTAAGCCAACCACTGATTTTCTTTTAGTCTCTATAATTCTATCTTTTCTAGATAATAGAGTTGAAATCACATGGTATATAGCCTTTTCAGATTGGAATATTTAATTTAATTATATAAATTTAAGTTTGCTTTATATACTTTATTACCCTAATAACTCTTTAATTTTAATTCCAAAAAATATTCTATTATCCTCCATGTACCACAAATTAAATGCTAAGATATATATCCTTAAATTTAAAATTTATGTGACAAATGTATATATTTTAATTCATTAAAATTATGAACAAAAGATAAAATTGTCACTTCAACTAGACAAACAAATTTTACTTTGTCTCACTTGGAGTCTACATTAAAGAAAAAGATCAAGTAGGAGTTTTATTTATATGATGTTCTATTCAACTAGAGCACGAAAGCTCTATAAAACTGCCTAATTTTGCCCAATTTATTGTACTTCCATGCATGTAACTTACTTTATTTCAAAATAACAAGAAAATAAGATATGCTAATATTTTGATCATTGAATTACAACTATTTTAAAAAAAGAATTTCTACTTAGTTTAAATTAGACAGAATAATGTTAGAAAGTCGTTTAAAAATTAGTTGTACCACGGGGGGGGGGGAAGGGTTGATGTATTTTAGCTATGATTTATTCTAATACCTGAATTTTTTATATATTTTTATTGGTTGTTCAAAACATTACAAAGCTCATGATATATCATCTTTCATACCTGAAATTTTAAGTGATACAAATCATAGATTTTTTTAAACCTAAAGGGTAGCATGTTTTATAAATATCAAGCTATTTTTCATAGCTAGCAACTTAATTTAAAAAGAGAATTTAAAAAAAAAAAAACACTCTCTTGGATTGATAAGAAGTTATTTCCCTGATTGTCACACCAAATGTTTCATCTTAGGAAAACATTTAGTTGTTACATTCTTCCAAAATATTTATTTATTTATTTATTTATTTATTTATTTATTTATTTATTTATAGTTGTAGTTGGATACAATATTTTTATTTTATTTATTTTTATGTGGTGCTGAGGATTGAACCCAGCCCCTCGCACCTGCTAGTCGAGCACTCTACTGCAGAGCCCCAGCCCCAGCCCCAGCCCCAGCCCCAGCCCCTCTTCCAAAATCTCTTAGTAAATTCTTCAATAATTTTAATAATCTTCTATTCAAAACTCAAAAATAATACCACATAAATGTTTTTGCTTTTAGGTGATTAAAGACAATAGCTCCATGAGCAAATAAACACAAAGAAACATGACTGACATTTGAAATTGACAAAATATTTTATCTTCAATTAAGTTCTTTGCTCTTCAAAGATAAATGGTGTTTGTTATTCTGAATTGTTTTTATAACCCTAATTTGAATGTACTCTTCTTTTCTGTGAAGGGCAAGAATAGTTAGAAAATCCTATAGTGCAATTTGGTTCCTCTTCCCTCAAGAGGTGCTGTGCATTTTCTCCACTGAGAATAGATGAGAAGAAAACATTCAACATATGTTTTTCCAGACTGCTTTAGTTTTTGTTTGGTTTTCTTGTTTTTTAATTAAGCTATTGTCCCCCCACCCCTTAGGAGAATTGGTTTACAGTTGCAGGCATCCATTTAAATAAAGGGCCCCAGTTGAGAAGGGGTTATTTAAATTCTCATGAATTCTTGTCTCTTCTTGTTATTGTTGTTTTATATAAGAGGAAGAAGTTGTTAGAAATAATATTTCTATTTCTGCATTTTTAAATTATAATTGGAATGTTAGTAAAAGGACATGAGGAAGAATCTACTTTATACTTTTGCACCCAAAGAAAACAAAGTATCATTGTACACATAAACATATAAGAGGAAGAAAATTGCACAATACTGTAGATATATATTTATTTAAGTCAAATTTTGTTTGGATTGAAGGCTAAATTTTTAAAAACTCAAAAAAATACATACATAAAATAACATCCATTTGGTGTAGAAAACCATATTTGACACTATATTATTAGTAAAATCAATGTGTATAATTTAATGAGTCCTGCTTCCCCCACATTTTGAAGTTTAAACATTAGAGAAGCACTCCAAGGCAACCATACAAAGCAGAGTTTATTTAAAAAGGGATAGCATAGACTTCTCCCGAGAGGGGGAAGGGGGCCATAGCTAGTGTCATGGTATCCCAAGAACCAGGTGTTCTGCCTTTTTTATATGTCCTAGTCTTCCTTTGTTCTCCTACTTTTCCCCCTTACCTTTCTCCTTCCAGTGTACTTGACTAGACCCAGGAATGCTTGGTGGCAAGGCCAAAAATTGGGAAACAGGTGCATTGAAGGGAGAAGGGCAGGGTGGAGTAGCCAAAGACACATTAACAACCTTATAGCTTCCTGTTGGGAGGGAAAATTCCTGGGCAAGTTTACCTTGACAACAGGTTGGAGAAGGGCCACATTCTTGGTAATCCCTCAAGGGACAGTCTCCAACTTCCAGAATCACTCAAAATTGCCTCCTTGACCCCACCTGACTCAATTTACCTATCTACCCTGCCTGCCTGTCTAATTCTGGCTTCATAATTAACAATTAAATAAGAAAATGAATAAATATTTTTAGACAATAAACACTATTACTTTACTTTTGACTTACTATTAGCAACATTTTGAATAGGAGTTAACTGCAATTTTCTTTGAAGATTCATTTATAAACCTCAGTAATATGTGTGCCACCTGTAAAAAGTTTATGATTTAAAAAAATGTTAAGGATTTCTTCATAGCTTTCATAAAAATTGTTTTATAAAAGGGTGACCATAAGAAGATATAAATACCATAAAGAAAGTGAGGCAAATAGTACTTTTTACAAACAGAGCCAACACTATCATAACCTTTATGGGATACTGCAAATCATCTGAAGTTTAGCTCTCAGAGACAATAATAATTTCGATTTTTCAACTCAGTAAAGAAGTTGTGCTGTAGTTTTAAAATAGGCTCCCACTTGTGCACTTGTCCACTTCAGCCAATATTTCTAAGGAAACAGCTAGCATTTTCATCAAAAAAGAAGAAAATAAAGGCAAAAACCAGTCTCATGGATGTGACATAATATTCATTTATCAACATCATCTGATTATTTTCTAGATTTGACATACAAAAATATAATGACTTTCAGAGAAAATTTTTCTTAGTTATTAGTGTTGTATGGTTTGCAAATATATAATTGTATTAGGACATTTACTTATTCTTTTTTGTCAATGCAACTGCATATGGTTATTTGTCCCTACAATTAAATACTAATTACTAGAATTATAGAATTCAGATTAATTCTTGGATAAACAAAAACTATGACAAATGGATTGGCTGTGAGCTCCTAAAGTCTTTTTTTTTTTTCAAAGCTAAATATTTTATTTATTTATTTATTTATTTATTCATTTATTTTTATTGGTTGTTCAAAACATTACAAAGCTCTTGACATATCATATTTCATACATTTGATTCAAGTGGGTTTTGAACTCCCAATTTTTCCCCAAATACAGATTGCAGAATCACGTCGGTTACACATCCACATTTTTACATAGTGCCCTATTAGTAACTGTTGTATTCTGCTACCTTTCCTATCCTCTACTATCTCCCCTCCCCTCCCCTCCCATCTTCTCTCTCTACCCCATCTACTGTAGTTCATTTCTCTCCTTGTTTATTTTCCCATTCCCCTCACAACCTCTTATATGTAATTTTGTATAACCATGTGGGTCTCCCTCCATTACCATGCAATTTCCCTTTTCTCTCCCTTTCCTTCCCACCTCATGTATCTGTTTAGTGTTAATATTTTCTTCCTGCTCTTCCTCCCTGCTTTGTTCTTAGTTGCTCCCTTTATATCAAAGAAGATATTTGGTGTTTGTTTTTTAGGGATTGGCTAGCTTCACTAAGCATAATCTGCTCTAGTGCCATCGATTTCCCTGCAAATTCCATGATTTTGTCATTTTTTAGTGCTGTATAATACTCCATTGTGTATAAATGCCACATTTTTTTATCCATTCATCTATTGAAGGGCATCTGGGTTGGTTCCACAGTCTAGCAATTGTGAATTGTGCTGCTATGAACATCGATGTAGCAGTATCCCTATAGTACGCTCTTTTAAGGTCTTCAGGGAATAGTCCAAGAAGGGCAATAGCTGGGTCAAATGGTGGTTCCATTCCCAGCTTTCCCAGGAATCTCCATACTGCTTTCCAAATTGGCTGCACCAGTTTGCAGTCCCACCAGCAATGTACAAGAGTACCCTTTTCCCCACATCCTCGCCAGCACTTGTTGTTGTTTGACTTCATAATGGCTGCCAATCTTACTGGACTGAGATGGAATCTTAGGGTGGTTTTGATTTGCATTTCTCTGACTGCTAGTGATGGTGAGCATTTTTTCATGTACTTGTTGATTGATTGTATGTCCTCCTCTGAGAAGTGTTTGTTCAGGTCTTTGGCCCATTTGTTGATTGGGTTATTTGTTTTCTTATTGTTTAATTTTTTGTGTTCTTTGTATACTCTGGATATTAGGGCTCTATATGAAGTGTGAGGAGTAAAAATTTGTTCCCAGGATGTAGGCTCTCTATTTACCTCTCTTATTGTTTCTCTTGCTGAGAAAAAACTTTTCAGTTTAAGTAAGTCCCATTTGTTGATTCTTGTTATTAACCTTTGTGCTATGGGTGTCCTATTAAGGAATTTGGAGCCCGACCCCACAATATGTAGATCGGAGCCAACTTTTTCTTCTATCAGTCGCAGAGTCTCTGATTTGATATCTAGGTCCCTGATCCACTTTGAGTTAACTTTTGTGCATGGCGAGAGGAGGGGATTCAGTTTCATTTTGTTGCATATGGATTTCCAGTTTTCCCAACACCATTTGTTGAAGATGCTATCCTTCCTCCATTGCATGCTTTTAGCTCCTTTATCAAATATAAGATAGTTGTAGCTTTGTGGATTAGTCTCTGTGTCCTCTATTCTGTACCATTGGTCCACCCGCCTGTTTTGGTACCAGTACCATGCTGTTTTTGTTACTATTGCTCTGTAATATAGTTTTAAATCCGGTATCGCTATACCACCTGATTCACACTTCCTGCTTAGAATTGCTTTTGCTATTCTGGGTCTATTATTTTTCCATATGAATTTCATGATTGCTTTCTCTATTTCTACAAGAAATGCCATTGGGATTTTGATTGGCATTGCATTAAACCTATAGAGAACTTTTGGTAATATCGCCATTTTGATGATGTTAGTTCTGCCTATCCATGAACAGGGTATATTTTCCCATCTTCTAAGATCTTCTTCTACTTCTCTTTTTAGGGTTTTGTAGTTTTCATTGTATAAATCCTTCATCTCTTTTGTTAGGTTGATTTCCAAGTATTTTATTTTATTTTTTTTTGAGGATATTGTGAATGGAGTGTTTTTCCTCATTTCTGTTTCAGAAGTTTTGTCGCTGATATACAGAAATGCCTTTGATTTATGTGTGTTGATTTTATATCCTGCCACTTTGCTGAATTCATTTATTAGTTCTAATAGTTTTTTTGTAGACCTTTTTGGGTCTTCTAGGTATAGAATCATGTCACCTGCAAATAGTGATAATTTAAGTTCTTCCTTTAATTTCTTTCGTCTGTCTAATTGCTCTGGCCAGTGTTTCGAGAACTATATTGAATAGAACTGGTGATAGAGGGCATCCCTGTCTTGTTACAGATTTTAGGGGGAATGCCTTCAATTTTTCTCCATTGAGAATGATGCTAGCCTGAGGCTTAGCATAGATAGCTTTTACTATGTTGAGTTAAGTTCCTGTTATCCCTAGTTTTTCTAATGTTTTGAACATAAAGGGATGCTGTACTTTTCTACTGCTTTTTCTGCGTCTATGGAGATGATCATATGGTTCTTATCTTTAAGTCTATTGATGTGGTGAATAACATTTTTTGATTTCCATATATTGAACCATCCTTGCATTCCAGGGATGAATCCTACTTGATCATGGTGCACAATTTTTTTGATTTGCCTTTGTATCCGATTCGCCAGAATTTTATTGAGGATTTTTGCATCTAGATTCATCAGAGATATTGGTCTGTAGTTTTCTTTCTTTGAGGTGTCTTTGTCTGGTTTCGGAATCAGGGTGATGTTGGCCTCATAGAATGAATTTGGCAGAGCTCCCTCTTTTTCTATTTCCTGAAATAGAAAATGAAATTGAAAAGTATTGGTATTAATTCTTCCTTAAAGGTTTTGTAAAACTCCGCTGTATACCCATCCGGTCCTGGGCTTTTCTTGGTTGGAAGTCTTTTGATTGCTTCTTCTATTTCATCTATTGATATTGGTCTGTTTAAGTTGTGAGTATCCTCCTGACTCAGTCTGGGCAAATCATATGACTTAAGGAATTTATCAATATCTTCACTATCTTCTATTTTATTGGAATATAGGTTTTCAAAATAATTTCTAATTGTCTTCTGTATTTCTGTAGCGTCTGTTGTGATATTGCGTTTTTATCCCGTATGTTAGTAATTTGAGTTCTCTCTCTTCTTCTCTTCGTTAGCATGGCTAAGCTCTGTCGATCTTATTTATTTTTTCAAAGAACCAACTTTTAGTTTTGTTAATTTTTTCTTTTTTTCTTTTTTTTTTTTTTATTGTTGGCTGTTCAAAACATTACATAGTTCTTGATATATCATATTTCACAATTTGATTCAAGTGGGTTATGAGCTCCCATTTTTACCCCATATACAGATTGCAGAATCACATCAGTTACACATCCATTGATTTACATATTGCCATACTAGTGTCTGTTGTATTCTGCTGCCTTTCCTATCCTCTACTATCACCCCTCCCCTCCCCTCCCCTCCCCTCTTCTCTCTCTGCCCCCTCTACTGACATTCGTTTGTCCCCCTTGTATTATTTTTCCCCTTCCCCTCACTTCCTCTTGTATGTACTTTTGTATAACTCTGAGGGTCTCCTTCCGTTTCCATGCATTTTCCCTTCTCTCTCCCTTTCCCTCCCACCTCTCATCCCTGTTTAATGTTAATCTTCTTCTCATGCTCTTCGACCCTACTCTGTTCTTAGTTACTCTCCTTATATCAAAGAAGACATTTGGCATTTGTTTTTTAGGGATTGGCTAGCTTCACTTAGCATAATCTGCTCTAATGCCATCCATTTCCCTGTAAATTCTATGATTTTGTCATTTTTTAATGCAGAGTAATACTCCATTGTGTATAAATGCCACATTTTTTTTATCCATTCATCCATTGAAGGGCATCTAGGTTGGTTCCACAGTCTAGCTATTGTGAATTGTGCTGCTATGAACATCGATGTAGCAGTGTCCCTGTAGCATGCTCTTTTTTCAATAGTTACTTTTGTTTCAATTTCGTTGATTTCCGCTCTGATTTTAATTATTTCTTGCCTTCTGCTACATTTGCTGTTGTTTTGCTCTTCCTTTTCTAGGGCTTTGAGATGAAGTGTGAGCTCATTTATTTGTTGGTTTTTCCTCTTTTTGAGGAATGACCTCCAGGCAATGAATTTCTCTCTTAAAACTGCTTTCATTGTGTCCCATAGATTCTGATATGTTGTGTCTGTATTTTCATTTATCTCTAAGAATTTTTTGATTTCCTCCTTTATGTATTCTGTAACCCATTGATCATTCAGTAACATATTGTTCATTTTCCATGTGATGTAGGATTTTTCCTTCCTTCTTTTATCATTGATTTCCAGTTTCATTCCATTATGATCAGATAAAATGCATGGTATTATCTCCACCCCTGTATATTTACTGAGGGTTGCCCTATGGCATAATATATGGTCTATTTTTGAGAAGGATCCATGTGCTGCTGAGAAAAAAGTATATCCACTTGATGTTGGTTGATATATACTATATATGTCAGTTAAGTCTAGGTTGTTGATTATGATATTGAGTTCTATAGTTTCTTTATTCAACTTTTGTTTGGAGGATCTGTCAAATGGTGAGAGAGGTGTGTTGAAGTCACCCATAATTATTGTGTTGTGGTCTATTTGATTCTTGAACTTGAGGAGAATTTGTTTTATGAACATCGCAGCACCATTATTTGGTGCATAAATATTGATAATTGTTATGTCTTGTTGGTGAATGGTGCCTTTTAACAGTATATAATGTCCTTCCTTATCCCTTTTGATTAACTTAGTCTTGAAGTCGATTTTATTCGATATGAGGATGGCCACCCCTGCTTGCTTACAAGGACCGTGTGCGTGATATATTTTTTCCCAACCTTTCACCTTCAGCCTGTGTATGTCTTTTGCAATCAGATGTGTCTCCTGGAGGCAGCATATTGTTGGATTTGTTTTTTTTAATCCATGTTACCAGCCTATGTCGCTTTATTGGAGAGTTTAAGCCATTAACATTTAGAGTTACTATTGATATATGGTTTGTACTTCCAGCCATGTTTGATTATTTATCTTCTTTTTTTTTAATTTAATTTAGTTTGTTTCTCCATGGTTAGTTTGCCCCCCGCCCTCTGTTTTTATAGAGGCACTTTCCACTGATGGTTTTGGTTATTGTTTTTCATTTCTTCCTCGTGTAGTGTTATGCTCAAGACGCAGTCCAGCCAACACTCCCAATCCACAAACTCTCCCTGTATAAAAAATATTCAAAAAAAAAAAAAAAAAGAAAAAAAAAGGCGGGGCACACTGAGCTTTCTTTGCCTAGGGTACTTACAATCCACTGCTGATTAAACATTCACCTTCTCTGCCCGGAGCGAAGTGAAAGAGGAAGCAGATGGGAGCAAAGCACCCGTGGCTCTGGGCGGCAAAGCGTCCGGGAGCCAAGCGTCTCTTTTTCAATCTCTTTGTTCTTCCTGCTGCTTGGCAAAGTGGTCTGCTACAGATTAACGGTGAAATGAGCTCTTACATGCAGCACGAAATCTCGATTAAAGCCGCTGCTCTGAGCACCACGCTCAGCACTTCAGCTACCCCCGTGCGCAGCGGCCATCTTTTTTTCTAAATCCTCCTAAAGTCTTTTGATGTTCAATGGTACTGTGCAGTGACAGAATGTGACGTTTGTCCTGGATGCTGGGTGACATACTCACTATCAACCTTGCTACTCTTAAAAAAACTAGGCCACTCTGCCTCAAATTTAGCGTCTATGCTGAGAATTTATTCAAACTACAGGGAAAGTTTTAGAGGAGATTTATGTTTTCATTGGAAGCCACAAAAGAAAACTGACAATATCTATTGAAATTGCTGTAATGTTATCAAAGGATACAAACCTGAAAATATCACCAATGAAATTTCACTTATTTTTTTTCTATTTCTTGATTTAAAATAAAAATAGTTATGCTAATAAATATTCTATGTCTACTAGCATTGATTTTTTATATATTCTAACAATTCTAATATTCTAAGCTCCTGTCTTTCTTTATTGTTAATATTCTCTTTGGTTCAAGGTATTGGATCATATTCTAATACCAGTACTGCTACTCATGCTCATAATCATTTTGACACCTATAGTGATATTATATTATTTCTTTTATTTTTAATTATATAAAGGAAGACTGACATAGTATAAGGATTACAAGCACATATACATTTATACACGCAGAAGTACATACATAAGCACATAAAGTAACATATGTATTAATATTATTTTTTAATCTAATGTTTAACAATAAGAAAAAATACTGTTTATTTCTACCATTGGTAGATATTATGGTCTGAATGTGTCCTCCAAAAAATCTTACCTTGAAAACTTAAACTCTGGTATAATGTCAGAGGCAATGGGGACTTCGGGAAGTGACTAGATGTTGAAGGTAGAAGTCAAGACTGGGACAAACACCCTTATGAAAGAGGTTCCCTAGAACTGCCATACACCTTCCACCATGTAAGAAGAAAGCTAGAAACAGCAGTGCATGAACTAGAGCCTCGTACTTCACCAGACTCTGATCTTAGACTTCCAGCCTCCAGAAATGTGATAAATCAATCTCTTGGTTTATAATCTCTCTGATTTAGAGTGTTTTGTTGAGGTAACCCCAAAAGACTGAGAATGTGACTACAATTCATCACTTTCAAATCATATTATATTTGACAGTGTAAGAAGTTACCAATCCAAAACTGAACTGAATGTGAAACACAAAGAAGAAAACACACATAGAAGTAAACTTTATCTAAATATGTTCACCAATCTAGATTGTTTTGAGAGTCCTATGGTACAAAATAAATTTAAAACTCAGTATCTAAATAAATTATTTTTATCCTAAATGAAATATCCTTTTTTCCAAAAGAAAAACAAATAAACAAACAAACAACAACAACTACAAAAAAAAACAACAAAACAAACCTTTGTAAGTGTAGGAATATAACAAATTGCCTGAATAAAGATGGATTTTTCACAGATAAAAATAGAAATGAAGAGAACAAGAAGGATAAAATTTTGAAAATTGTATAATATAATGACAATGTAAAACAATAATTTGGGGGGACTTAAAGCTTTGAGTTTATAATCATATATATATATATATATATATATATATATATATATATATATATATCACCATCTATAGATAGATAGACAGGTGTTGGGCTTACAGAATATGTAGTGGAAAAACATTACTTTATACAGAAGAAGAGTAAGGTACCTATTTAAATTTTAATGTGATAATTTACTGAACAGAAATAGTATGTGTTGGAAATATAAAGTTAATTTGTGAGAGAATTGCAATGATTATACATAATTAATATTAAAGAAAGCAGGAAAACAAAAAAAATATATAAAGTAAAAGAAAAAAGGTGGTAGATTAAATATTCCAAAATACCATCACTTATTTTCCTAGAAATAGGTGGAAAAAAAAAAAAAAAACACAAGTTGAAATAAGAATGACAGCATTTTCAAAACATAACAGTCTTTTGCACCTACCTACACCTACATTAAGAGTTGGAAGTCATTACTCTGGTTATTAAATAAAATTAAAAATACTTATTGTATGGGATGGTGTGAATCAAGCAATACTTGGAGGGAAATAATTAACATTATGTGCATATTTTAGAAAAAAAGTTGCAAAATCAATAATCTATGGTCTCAACATTGGGAAACTATAGAAAAAACAGTGGGACCAGAAATCAGTTCTTTATAAGACCAATAGAATTAATAACTGTCCAAATTAATAAGAAAAGAAAAGAAAATGCAACAGCATAACAAATTAGTGATTGTAAGTATCAATCTCATAAATAACATATAATAGGAATATTTTGAAAAACTTTATATTCACAAATGTGATGACTTAGGAGAAATGAAAAAAACAAATTCCTGAAAGTTACATTCTAATTGTTTAGATCAGGATATATAGATAATTAGATAGAGCTATAATCAAAAGCTGACCAGGTTGAGAGGTCATGTGCAGAGAAGAAAGATTGAGTCGAACAATAAACTGATATTTTAACTAAATGTGTGAACTGACAAGAATATAAAGAATGCAAGAAGAGTGCAAATGGCTGAGCATGCTATTAATGTAGCATCACAAAGGTAATAAAGTTTATTGACATTAATGATGTGTGACTTTACATAGTTTTATTTTTCCCCCTTATTTTTAAAATTTTTTATTTATATATGACAGCGGAATGCATTACAATTCTTATTACACATATAGAGCACAATTTTTCATATCTGGTTGTATACACAGTATATTCACACCAATTTGTAACTTCATACCTGTACTTTTGATAATAATGATTATCACATTCCACCATCATTAATAAGCCCAGACTCCTTCCCTTCCCCTCCAACCCCTCTCCCCTATCTAGAGTTCGTCTATTTCTCTCATGCTCCCACTCCCTATCCCACTATGATTCAGCCTCCTTATATCAAAGAAAACATTCAGTATTTTTTTTTTTTTTTTGCAATTGGCTAACTTCAGTTAACATTGTCTTCTCTAACTCCATCATTTTACCTGCAAATATCATGATTTTTATTCTCTTTAATTGCTGGGTAATATTCCATTGTGTATATATGCTACATTTTTTGAGAGAGAAATCAGATCATATATAGGGGGAGATCAATTTGTATCTCAGTAATTTTTTCAACTCGGAACCTCAAAGCCAGAAGATTGTGGAACAACATATACCAAGCTCTGAAAGAAAATGGATGCCAGCCAAGAATCTTATATCCAATAAAACTAAGCTTTTAATTTGATTATGAAATAAAAATCTTACTAAAAAGAAAAATATATTAAAAGGAGAATGTGTTTGTGTGTTTGTGTGTGTGTGTATTTAAAATACAAAAAAGGAACTCAACTTGTATATGAAATACTCAGAAGAAAGTATTTTCTTCACAAGTTACTTTTGCTGTTGAATGGGCCAGAGGCTGATTCATAGTGGGATAGGGAGAGAGAGCATGGGAGGAATACATGAACTCTAGATAGGGTATAGGGGTTGGAGGGGAAGGGAGTCAGCATGAGATAATTAATTATGGTGGAATATGATGATCATTATTATCCAAAGTACAGGTATGAAAACACAAATTGGTGTGAATATACTGTATATACAAAAAGAGTTATAAAAAATTGTGGTTTCTCTATATAATAAGAATTATAATGCATTCTGCTATCATATATAAATAAAAAATTCTTAGGAATTAACTTAGCTTTGGATTCAATAATATATAAGATTGATTAACTCAAAAATAAAACTATTTTTAATAAAAAAAAAGAATAACAGAATATTCAAACAATACTACTTTAAAATTTAGCAATTCCCTATGGGTTTTTCAACTGAGTTTCTAAGTTGAAATAATGGTAATTATATTTATATATTAATATTTATATTACAAAACAGAGTTTGAAAGAAAATATAAAAATTTGTGGTTATTAAATTTTTCATCTGTTAATCATGTGGACAGATTACCTTTATTCAACAAAATTCATTATATTACTTATTTAATACATAGAAAAATTATTTTAAGGAAGATAGTTACTACTGCACACATTTGTGTAAATGCATAATTATATACCAATTAGAAAGGTTAAGTAACAAATATACACATCAGTTTATTGGGAAGAAATCTGATGCAATGACATTTTCACATATAATCATCTATACTATATAAAAATTATGATATTTAATGTTTGTTGTTATTGTTGTGTTTTATCATACAAGTATGTGAAATATGTCCACAAAAGTGAGGAACATAAAGAAGATATAAATATGAATTACACCTACACAATTACTCATATGTTGGAGTTCCAAACTATTTAAAATGAATTTGAATAAAGACTGGACTTCAAGATATTCTATTTATTAACTTAGCAGTGGGTCTTGAAACTTACCCCTTTTCAAGACTCAGAATGAGCTGCAAATGTAGTATCCTAGGAAATGAACTGCCTTAGGTTCTAACTGAAAACTGACATCAAACCTAAGTGAATTCTTTCATCTCTAACTTAAGAAAATGGTCAAATTTTCTCTCTCTGTGCCTTCGGTTAAATTGACCTGTCTTTATGTATCTTTAATAGGAAAGTGAATTTACACAAAATACTATGAAAATACTGCGTTCCAAATTTGTAAGCACCTGAAGAAAAACACGCGATGCATATTCAAGTGAACTCTACACAACAGTCATCAAGTTTTGCTATGTTAGGGATTCTTGTTTTTCTAATGTATGACTTAAATTTAAATCATTTTAATTGTGTATTGCTTTTGAGTAGTCTTTTTCTGGCCAGTAGGGAAAAGCATTTGTTTTTCTGGGAACCCTGAAAGTTAGTATGAGGAAAAATGCATGTTATGAGGGAGAAGAATTAGGAAGAATTGACGAAACAATACAGAAGAGCTGAACATAGGAAAGTTTTGTATCTTCTTCCTTAACATAATCAGTCCCTTCTATGTTGTCTTTGTTAAAAGAATTATTGTGGTAGCCTTCATTTAGTGAATGTGTGTGGACTTAAGGAACACCAGCGATGGTTATGTTCACAGCTAAACTAACCAGGAAAAGTACAAGGATCCCAGAATACAAGACAAGAAGTACATCCAAACACCAGAGAAAGTAGAAATTCAGAACACAAGGTGACACCCAGAATATGAACCCAGAAGAAACCTCAGGGAGAGGATGCATGAGCCCAGGCTTCGTACAGTACCTGGGATAGGAGTTGGCACCAGTTTAAAGGAGAATCAATGTTAATTTAAACATTAGGCTAACTGAAATAAAACTGATTGATTAAAAAGTTGGGGCAAATAATGTAATTTCTTGTTTATAGATAACATAAAGAAAGAAATTGGTAGGGGAAGAACAAAACAATAGAGAAAAAGATGAGAGAGAAATAGTTATTATTTAAATGGTTAGAAAACATTATGAGAAACATTAAAAATTATGAAGTGGTGATAAAATATTGCACATATATGTAATGTTATTTCATTGTATATTTTTAAATTGTTAAATGGAGAATGTCATAAGCAAACTCAAGACTGCAATGTGAGAAAAACGGATAAATATTCTTCAACAAAAGTTGGTAAAAAAAAAAAAAAACTAGAAGAGAGATGGAGAGAAAATCTATAGATAGGTGAGAGAAAATGAACTCAGTGTAAGGACCATTTGAGTCTGAACTTGAACAAATTGGTAAAAAACAAACATAATTCAGGATATGCAAAGATTGATATTTGATGATATTCAGGAATTATTATTATTAATTTTTAGGTTTAGGGTTTCACATTTGCTAAAGTCTTAATGTTTTATAGACACCTGAAATATTTACAGATGGATTGATGTAATATGTGAAATTTGCTTCAAAATAATCTAAAGTTGACTAGTTATGGTACAGATAATGCAAGATTGGATATTACCTGAATTAGTAAATCTGGGTGTGGATATACTTCATTCTAACTCATATATATTTGAAAGTTGCCATACCACAATATGAAAAGGAAATTTGAATTGAATAAAAAATCAATTAGAAGAAGTTTGTGACATCACTGATAATAATAGGTAGAAACTCAAGTAAGAAAAATAGCTTTGAATATAAGCACTATAGTACATGAAAGATAACATAATTAATCATAAGAATTATAAATCAATATTTGATCACATAAAAATACAAAAGGAGCATAAAGAACATTAAATATGTTCTACTTTTAATTTATAGTGCCTTTTATTTTTCTGAGACATTTTCTATTGTTCTCAGCTTGTGTGTGTGTGTGTGTGTGTGTGTGTGTGAGAGAGAGAGAGGGAGAGAGAGAGAGAGAGAGAGAGAGAGAGAGAGAGATTATGAATTAAAGCCACTAAAATCATACTTAGGGATTTTTATGTGATGTAAATTTTCTTTTCTCTAGGGTAAAAGTTTAAAAACAGAACTGCAGGGTCATCCTATGTGAAATGTTTGTGATCTTGTTATGAATTGGCCAAAATGAAAGTGAGCATTACTGATGTATTCCCTGTCATGAGGGTAGTCATTAAGTCTTGAACTGTAACTATGATGTTAACTGTAGATATTTTAGAAATATATTTAGATGTACTTTGCTTTTATTCTTATTGATTATAAATATGTTTTTCCATTGAAAGTCTTTGATTACTTAAGTTTTAAAAGGTGTTTTTTCTTTAATATTTAAATGTATGGATATCTCAAGATGGTTTTTTTTTAAGTTTTTGCTTACTTCTACAGTAAGCAGAAAACATTCTTTAATTATTTCAATTATTTTAAATTAAATTAGGGTTTGTTGTTGCCCAGAATATTGTCTACCATGCATACTTTTAAAAAATATATATGTTCTGCTTGTTGTTAGGTAGAGCATTACATAATGTCAGTAGTTTTAGGTATTTCAATCACTTTCTTACAACTACATTAATTTTTGCTTTTACATAGATTCTAAAGCTACAGTGCACTGCTATTTGTGATGGTAAGAATTTTCTCAGGTATTGTTAGTATGAAAAAAATCACTTTGTCTTCTGATTTTGAATATATTTTGTGTATAAAATTATAGAATTACCTTTTGTGTTTGTATGTGTGTGTACATGTGTGTGTTTTCTAAGAACTTTAAACACAGATTTTCAGCTCTATGAGTGACATTAGCCAGTTTTTCATTTTTGTGGACAAAAGACTTTATAAGAACATAATACAGAATGGAAAGCTTAGTTTTGGCTCACAGTTTCAGTGTTTCAGTCCATGGTTGGCTGATTTCCTTGCTTTGGGCCTAACGTGAGACAAACCTCAGGATGGAAAGTGTGGTGTTGAAAAGCTGCTCACTTCATAGTAGGAAATTGAGAGTGTACCATGCAAGGATCTGGGAACAATATGCAATCCCTAACGGCATGACCCCAGTGACCTAATTTTTTCAGTCATACTGTACTTGTCTATAATTACCACCAAGTAGTCCTTTTAAATCATTAATATATCAAATGGATTAATCTACTGATGAGGTTGCAGCTCTCATCATTGCCTGAAATTCCTACCTCTGACCTTTAATGCATTAGAGATCATGCTTTCAAAAAATGAGCTTTCAAAGGGACATTTCCATATACAAACCGTAACAACACTCTTCTAACTTTAATCATTGCAGTCAGAAGTCTGCTGAAACTGTTAGTTATATGTCTTTCTTGATAATGTATCTTTTATCTCTTGTACCAGGATAATTTTTTAAAAACTTTAATTTCAAGTAGTTAGAATAAGACATGCCTAGAATTTTTGGCTTTAAAAAAGTATGTTTGCAATTGTATGACCTTTAACAGTCTAAATTTAAAAATTTTGGTTGTGTGCAAGAGAACTGCATGCAAAGAAATCTGTAATTTGTAACTTATGTGAAACTATAATCATATAAATAGCCATGAAAAGATGAGCAGGAGAAACATTACTAGATTTAGAAATATGGATTTAGTGTAGAGCAAGCTGGATCCAGGCAAACGGAAACCACAGAACACAGGAAATGTTCATGTGGTTCATATGTGTCAGTGTGGTGGAAAGAGAATAAGATAGGAATGTCTGGAGAATGTACTTTATTGCATAAATAGATGATATCCAACTTAGTCAAAATGAAGTAAGATATTTGTTTCCAATTCAGCCAGAATTAGCCATCACCTAAATTAATTTGCAATGATAATGACACTAAAATATGTATTGCTCAGTCAGAAAAAGGCATCAGAAGATGTTGAAATACATGAGTAAGTTTTGCATGTATTCGGTTTCTTCAGAAAATCATTAGATACTGTGTGGTTACTTTATTAAAAATATTACAATCTCCCAAATAATACCTAGCTACCTCTATTTAAAAAAAAGTCTTACATAAAAAAAAAAAAATGAAGCACAACTCTGCAACCTAAAATATTTATGTATGATTTAGAGAGATTTATGAATAAATTTCTAAAGAAAATCTTGGCCTTATTTCTTTATAGTTCATAATCTCACACAAAAAATAAAACAGTAAGGTCCAAATTCCTAAATGTAGCAGATTTTTCAGCATATTCCCCTTTTTCAATGTGAATGGACCTCATCTAGTGAATTGAAAGCCTAAATGAATTAATAACATCTTAAGAAATAATTATTTCCTCTGTCTGTCTTCAAACCTCATAGGAATGAGACAGGCATGGTGGCATATGCCCATAATTACAACTGCTTGGAAGGCTGAGTCAGAATGATTGCAAATTTGAGACACCCTTGGCAATTTAATAAGACCCTTTCTCAACATAAAAAATCGGAAAGTACTAGGAAAGCAAGTCACTGTTAAAGACGCCCTGGAGTTCAATCCCCAGGTCTGCAAATAAGTAGATAGATAGATAGATAGATAGATAGATAGATAGATAGATAGATAGATAGATAAACAGACAGATTACTTTCAGCAGAAGATACTGTGTGCTGCGTGCTGTGTGCTGTGCAGAGATTATTGCTAGAGCACCAATCTGCTGAGCACAGGTGACAGAACTCAGTTGAAATGTTACATTTATTTTTATGGATTAGTATATAGATAATTTCTTTCTACCTTATTGTATTCCAGCTCATTCTTCAATTTTCTCATGCCTTGGACTTCAAACTAAAACTGCAACTTATACCACTGGTTGTCCTTATTCTCAACCCTTCATACTGGAACTAAAACTATCCCCTGAGTTTTTTGTGATTCTCTGCTCGATAATTGTTAATCTCTGACTTCTCAGACTCCATAATCTGTCATCATATTTCCTGTAGTACATCTTTGTATGGTGTCTTTGTGTGTGCATGTATACATGTGTGTGTTGTATTATGTTTCTCTGAAGAACCCAGAATAATACATTGAAATAACATAAAGAATTATTGTTGAATCATACTAACAATTCTTGGTGTTAATTTAGGTTGAGATTATTTTCTTTCCTAATAATTCAGGCAATGAAGGGACTAAAACAAAGCAGATGCAGACAAGTTGAGGGCATAAGGAACTGTTTACCAGGTTCTTTATTCCCATATCCAGCATAGACTGTCCTATTATAATAATAGATTCTCTTCATTGTGGATGTTTATCAGTAGAAGAAAACTAATACAGTGAAGCACTTCATACTCAGGGGATGTTGTGTCTAGGAATCTGAGCTTCCTAAAATAGTACACAATGAATTTATTTGCTATACCTAACCCTTAGCCAGGATTGTTAATTTAATAATGTTTTATATAACAACTCTTCCTCTTAGTAATTACTTTATGTGCTTTCGACTGTTGGGTTTTCTTCCCAGTACTGGGAATATTGATTACGTGCCAATGGCCTTAAGTCTTTACTCTTGAATTTGTTGATACTAGATCTAAAAAAAGCATTATGTCACTTATATTCTATCAGTCAAAACACTCCCTAGCTATTACAGATTCAAGGGAAATAAACATTGACTTCACAATGTCAATGAGGACTACATTAACTAACCAGATTCATAATTATAAGAGATGAAATTAAATCTTTAAATGACACTTAATGAATTATTTCTGTTTTACTAAACCCAGCTAAGAGCTTTTTTAAAATTTATTTTTATTTACTTTTTATATTTTTACATGCTTATGTTAGGTCAAACATTAGATGTTATATATCTTAGAACATAATCTTGACAAGTACACATTAGGAATAATATAAAATTTAGATTCATGTCCATAGAAAGCATCATTATTTTAATGAATTATTTCATCTATTCATGCATTTATAGGTATAGTTTTTAATGAACTCCTTCTTGACAATGGCATTTGTGCTCGGCAGTGAAATATATATTAAAATGAATAAGACTCAAAAATAATGAAGAAGACTATATGCTTTGTGGTTGGCATCTTGTAATAGGAAAACTAAAGTAAATATGCATTTGTGGTACTATGCATATTTTAATAGGAACACATGATGTTAAGGACAAAAAAGTGATACGAAACTAACTTATTATGGAAAGAATTTTCAGTGGAGTCCGGATCAATTAACAATTTCAAGTTAAAACTAGATACTAAAAGCTGGGGAAGGTGGTGCATGCCTCTAAATCCAGTGTCTCAGGAGGCTGAGACAGGAGGATCTCAAGTTTAAAGCCCGCCTCAGCAATGGCTGTGAATTAAGCAACTCAGTGAAACCCTGTCTTTAAATAAAATACTAAATAGGGCTGGAGATGTGACTCAGTGGTCAAGAGCCCCTGAATTCAATCCCCACTACCAAAAATTTAAATAAATAAATATAATATAATATAATTAGATACTAAAATATAAGGAACTAAAATATGAGTACAACAAGTATTTTTTAAGTTTACATTCAGTACTAATTAAATGGGATAAAAATGTAGAGAATTGGTTGACCAGATATTTATCTGATATAGAAGAGAGAAATGGTGGCAAACCATAGGGACCCAGGTTACAAGTTGACATATCTCTGAGTCTAGAACTCATAGAATCAGAGAGAAGTAGGAGATGGGCTCTATCAAAGTTATGCCTCAGTTTCAGCTTTGAAACTAAATGCAATAGAACCTTGTCTTGCTAAAATGTGAGAAATATACAGAGATCAATTGAAACACAGATGGATATTCAGATAATAGTATCTTGTAATTCTAGTAAAAAATTGTGGTTACCTAAGGAAGCCATTCTTGATAGATACAACCTTGAACCTCTTTGAGAGATATTGAGAAGGATCAAGGTGCCTCGTAGACTAGGATGATGACAAGAGAAAGAATTATTCTCTCTCTCTCTCTCTCTCTCTCTCTCTCTCTCTCTCTCTCTCTCTCTCACAGTCTCTCTCTCTCCCCCCATACACACACACATACACACACACACACACACACACAATACATACCTTCCTCATTTAGTCCACTCAGGCTCACAGACCAATCTCCTCTGGAAACATTTGTAAAATATGCCCCAAAATAATGTTTTATTGTTTCCCCAGATATTCCTTAATTTCAGGATATATAAAATTAACCATCCCTACTGGGATTCTGTTATGTTTTATGATGACTTATTTATTCTGGTCTTTTAGGAAGAATGTTTCATTATATTAAATTATATCCACAGTTTATTTATTTATTTATTTATTTTGGTATGGGGAATGTAATCCAGAGTGCTATACAACAGAGCCACATCCCCAGACCTTTTTATTTTTATGAGACAGGGTCTCACTAAATTTTCCAGACTGGTCCTTAAATTTACTATCCTCCTGTATCTGTCTTTCAAATAGCTGGGATTGTAAGCATGTTCCCTTATGCCTGACTGCAATTACTTTTATCATGTGCTGATATAACATATAGTAAGAAATTGTGTAAAATATTTCTAATTAAGGATAACAGAAGATGTGTGGGAGATACAGAAGTACAATCAGCAAAGAAATTATGATTGGAGGTCAATGAATGGATATGAATTCCTGCAAAAGGAAGGCACTGAAGAAGAGGAAAAAGAAAACCCAAACCTTGGAAAGCTCCATATCTTAAAGACAAGCTATATTTGATCAGGACAGTTACAATTTTTCAAAAGTAAGAGAAAAAATTGATGTGTAGCATAAAATAAATAAAAAGACAGTATTTTGAATTGGGAAATACTTAAGCATACATAAATATTGACGAAAAAAATAATAAGAGGAACAAGAGGCCGATTTTGTATTTGGAGAGATTTTTAGTAAAAGTTAAACACTAAAGAAACACAAGAGATATCCTTTATTGGACAACACAAATTTTCATTTCTCCTTTGGTAAAATGTAAAATGCCATGCAATGTTTTAAACCCCAACAAATAACTTTCCTTTGAAAATATCACACAAGTAACTTAATATTATATGAAACTTAAAAAGGGATAAAAAATTTCTCTAGAGATTAAGAAAGTTTGGATTCTATGTAATTTGAAAAAAAGACATTCATTCATACACACACATATACTAATCTATAATTTTTCTTTCTTTTGTGTGTACATCATAAAATAACAGTATAAAAGTATTTTGGAAAGTTACCCTTATTCAATAAAGACGATATTATTAATATATTAGGCTAACATTTTTGTTTCTAGCTCCTAATTTAAACTAACTGCTACATGGCTATAAATAATCTAATCAACCATTTTCCAATTGCTCATAACTTTCACATTTCACTATTATAAATAAAACTACATTGGTTATTTCTTTATATGTACATATATTTATTATTGTGCATATATAGATATTGCTATCAGATAAATTACTGATATCAGAATTACTTAGTTAATTAGTGTGTGAGAAAATCATATGCCAACTAATATAGCTAACAACACATTAATACAATATCTATATAGGTACATACAGCCACTCAACAAGAACACATATCATTAAAATAGGGAACTTATATACATATTATGTATGTATTATCAAAATGATAAGATTAAAAGACCCAAACTAGCTATGCATGATTTAGATTTTAGTGAGTCAGAGAAGACTGTCTTGAAGTCTTCCTTATTTAAATGTGTGACAGGACAAATAGTCATGAAATTAATAATCAACCACACAGACACAAAGATATAAGGAATTTTGAAGGTTATAATTTGTATGTAAAGCTATGAAATAAATCCCAATTAATTTAGGATATTGATTAGTGAACTTCTCTCAGGATACTAGCACCTTACACTGCAAGTTTAAGCAAAATTATTTTCCATGCACCTCACAGTTAACAGAGTTGAAAATTAAGTGAATTTCAAGTGAAGTCAGGTGAATTAATTCCATATTCATGACTCAAATTCTACCAGACAGAAATAGGATTATTTAAATTAAGAGCTTGAAGAGCATTATGAAGAACTATATTAATGATTTGTGAAAAGTGATCCAACAGTCTGAAATGACAGGAGTAAATAATGTCTATTCAAAATTTAGTACTCATATTGATATTTCTATGCAGAAAAATATTGACTTAAATTATAACCTGTTTTTGAAGAAGAGGTTCATCTAGAAATGTATGAAAAAAGTTAATTAACCCATGCCAACCAATTTATTTTAATTGCACTCATCTATTCCAGTTTATAAATAAATGCTTCTGAGATGCTTCTTTCATTTTTAAATTGAAATCATTGGACATGCAGTCTTAAAAGTCACCCACTTTGCATTATTAACAGCTCAGTGATTTTAATTTTTCCTAGTTTAAACCTATGGACATATAGCATGAGACAATATACCTGAAAATAATATGTGAGTGCATTTTTTGAAAGCAATATTTTACATGCCCATAAACAAATACACATCCCCATGGGATTTAAATTCATATTCACATAGTATTTTGGAGGTCAATTACATTATTCCCAATGCTTTTGCAATCACCACCTGCTTATAATAGAACACTACAAGACTTTTCTTCCTTGCTTGTGCTATTTTAAAATGAATCTTCTCTACTGAACTCATTTTACTCTCCCATTAAAATTTGTGTATTTTTAAAAATAAATTTGGGACCCAACACTTCAGTTCATAGTTCTGGAAAGGAGGAAGTTCAGAATAGGGATGTTTGTCACATTCTGTTTCAACTTGTGACATGAAATAGAAGGTCAACTTGTGACTTAGTGTGAAGAGATGAAACAGAATGGGCTGTATCCTGTGATAACAGCTTTGCTGCAGGGTAACTAATGCAAATGAGAGCAAGAACTCACTCCTCTAAAACTACAGTAATCTCTTATCAAAACCTCATCACTGATGGTGGTAGTTTAGAGAAAGGGTACACTTTCCAGAAGTTCCATAGCCCAAGACGGAAAACGTAGGACGACTGTTCCTCAGGGAGGAAGGCAACTAAGGGGAACTCACTGAAATTCAGTATTGAATGGAAAAAGAGGCCATGGACACAAAAAGTTGTAAAATTCTAACATAAGAAATAAATTGAAACACTGTTTGACTGGTGGCACAGGTGACACCAGACATGGAAAGGTCGTGTACAGGCAGAGAGAGAGGAAAGCACTGGAAAATACATACATACATACATACATACATACATACATACATACATAAATGGTCTGGTGGAACCTATGGAATATGGAGTAAGACTGATCTTTGTTGTTGTTCTTCTTCTAATTAGTTACACATGACAGTAGAATGCATTTTGACACATTGTACACAAAAGGAGCACAACTTCTCCTTCCTTTGACTGTACTTGATGCAAATTCACACTGGTAGCATAATCATACATTAATATAGGGTAATTATGTCCATCTCATTCCACCATCCTTCCCAACCCCATACCCTCTAACCTCGCCTCATTCCCCTATGCACAATTCATAGTTCCTTAATTCTTCCAACCCACTCCCCACATTGTGGATCAGCATCCGCTTATCAGAGAAAATACCAGACTTTTTTTTTTGGTTTTGTTTTTCTGAGTTTGACTTATTTTGCTTAGCATGATATTCTCAAGCTCTATCCATTTACCTGCAAATGGCATAATTTCATCCTTCTTTAAGGCTGAGTAATATTTCATTTTTTATATAGACCATAGTTTTTTTTTGTTTGTTTGTTTGTTTTGTTTTTTTTGTCACTTCATCTGCTGAAGGGCATCCAGATTGGTTCCATAGTTTGTCTATTGTGGATTGAGCTGCCATAAATAATGATGTGGCTGTGTCACTGTTGAATGCTAATTTGAAGTATTTTGTGTATAAACTGAAGAGTGAGATAACTTTGCCAAATGCTGGTACCATTCTATATTTTCTGACGAATCTTCATACTGCTTTCCATAGTGAAAACATTTTCAACATCTTGAGCAATTAGAGAAATAAAATTAAAACTACTCTAAGATTTCATCTTACTCCAGTCAGAATGGCAAATTATCAAGAATACAAGAAATAATAAGTGTTGGTGAGGATGTCGGGGGAAAAGGTACACTTACACTTTTCTGGTGACATTGTAAATTGGTGCAACCACTAAGGTAGACTGATCTTAATGGAATGAGAGTTGGTGGGAAAAGTTGTTGAGTGAAAGGCAATCAAAACAGCTTGGCTCATGGGCATATCAACTAATGGGAACCAGGGTCTCCAGTAGAGACAAACATTGATAAGCATCACATGACAGCAAGCAAAGGAAAGTGATCTGAATTTCATTAAGAAAGTTGCCATCAGACCCAGCAGTCACTCCATAGTTGGTTTGGACCAGCATGAGTGAAATAGGCATAAAGAAAATTGTGCCTAGAGTATGCAGACTCTGCATACCAAAGATAAATAGTTCCCATTATTGCTAACAAATCATAGGAGATATTGTTGGAAATACACCAACAAGAGCCAGACAGAAGCATCATCATCCCCAGGGTGGACACGTGATAATTCACATCCACAGCAAGGAATGTGAACCCTTTGGAGTTGTAGACCCTACACCATAAAAGTGGTACTTACCAGATGTTCAGCAGATATCAGCAACTCCCCTTGCAAAAAGGGATATGGATCAAATCTCAGATATCCTCCAACAGAGTTCCCAAGTTCAGCCAAGATTAAATCCCAACCACTACAACTCCTAATTTCAAACATTCCACCACCCGTAGTACTGGAGTACACAATTTGTAAATTTGTCAGAATTCACCAGTCTATTGAAATCTATACTTAAAGACAGGAGCTGTGGCAGAGTCTCTCATTCAACTTTACAACCAACTTACAACCAACTGGACAATTTAGTGAAACAGCGTCTCAATAAATTACAACCAACTTTGGTTCCTACTCCCAATGGCTGGCAGCTAAGTGAGGAAAACAAAGACATTGGACTTAGTAACCGCGTATTCTTGAACCAATAGATGCAGAGTCCTCTAAAAATACAAAGAATAAAAACCCATTCTTGCCAGTAGGTTTTACCACATCAGCATAAATAAGTCCTTTATTTCTCACAAAGATTTTTTTTAACTTTTTTATGACCTTCCCATGTCTTTATTTTTACTCTTTTTAAAAATATCAACATCCATTATTTTTAAATGTTCATTTACTTATATTGTAATATGTTTTACTTTTTTCCATCTGTGATGTTGTGTGTGTTCTCACTGTATAGATAGTTTCAATATATGTGGAGACATCATTTTGATTGCTTCCTCCTTAACCTCCTTATTATTTAGTCCTGGTTTGACTTAGGTCAAATACACTTACATTTGACTTTGGTCAAATAAACTTGCATGTGGGTTTGACTTGTTTCAAACTCATATTGTTTGTTCATAACTTGCTTTTTCCCCCTGTTATTATCTCTTCTTCACTCACTCTGTCTTCCACCTAAAAAGTAAATTCTTCAATTCCCTCTCTCTCTTTCTTAATTTAATTATTTTGTTATTGTTTTACTTCTCATTCTTCATAGCCATCATCTGTTATCTGTCTTCCACCCCTCCTGAGTTCATGTTTTCAATATTTAAAGTTTTCTCTTGACTTCCAACTCTATTTTCTCTTCATCTAAGAAGCTATAATATGCCAGGCATGATGGTGCATGCTTTTTATCCCAGTGGATCAGGAGGCTGAGGAAGGAGAATCACAATTTCAAAGCCAGCCTCAGCAACTTAGTGAGGCCCTAAGCAACTTAGTGAGACCCTGTCTCAAAATCAGAAGGCAGGGAACAGTTGCTGTGGATGTGGCTCAGTGGCCAATCACCCCTGGACTCAATCCCTGGTACAAAAAATAATAATAATAAAATAAAAACAAGCTATAGTCCTACTATTAGATTCATTAATATTATAAAAATGGTCATACAACCAAAAGCAAAATGCAGATTCCTTGCAACCTTCATCAAAATACCAATGACATTCTTTATAAAATTTAAAAAAGCAGTATTTCAATTCATCTGGAAGAATAATAAACCCAGTATAACCAAAGAAATCCTGATGAAGTAGAGTGATGCAGGAGGCCTCACAGTACCTGATCTCAAAGAATATTACAGAGATATAGTCACTAAAACAACATGGTATAGGCATCAAAATTGACTTGAAGACCAATGGAATAGACACTTTGAAGACAGTTGAATAAAAAATTTGATTGTAGAACTGTGGGTAGCAATGAGGAAAACCCCAAGGAGTGGGACCTCAAGTTAGGGGAACCCAGAACAACTCCTGCCAGCAGCTTCTATGGGACAGGATAGGAGACCGGGGTACCAACCACTGCAGTAGGAGCCAGGGAAATTCCTACCCCTGACCTCTTACTGCTCTGTATGCAGTGAGATGACATCAGACAGGTGATGGAGGACAGCCAATGGGGGACAGACAATGAAATAGAAGACTCAGAGACAAATGCACTGATCTATAACCATGTGAAACATGACAATTGTGCCAAAAATTTATGCTGGAGAAAAGATAGCCTTCTTTTTGGTGTGTGTGTGTGTGTGTGTGTGTGTTTGTGTGTGTGTGTTTGTGTGTGTGTGTTTTATACAAACAGTGATGGGAAACTAGATATTTGTGTGTAGAAGAATGAAACTAGATCCCTGTCTCTCACTCTGCACAAAAGTCAAATCAAAGTGGATCAGAGATTAAGGAATTTGACCATACTTGGCAATTACTAGAAGGAAATATAGGCCTCACACTCCATCATATTAATGCAGGCACTGATTTCTTTAACAAGGTTCCTAAAGCTCAAGAAATAAAACTAAGGATCAACAAGAGAGATGCCATCAAATGAAAATCAATGCATAGCAAATGAAATGATTAAGTACATAATGACAGAGCCTACAGAATGAGAGACTCTGCCAGACATACCTGTGACAGGGGATTAATATCTGAATACATAAAGAACTCAAAAACTTAGCACCAAAAAATCAAATAGTCCAGTCAATGGGAAAAGAGCTAAACAGACATTTCTCAAAAGAAGAAGCCTGTATGGCAAGAAATAAATGGGGAACAAAATGTTCAACATCTCTTGTAAACAGGGAAATGCAAATTAAAACTACACTAAGACTTTGTCTCACTCCATTCAGAATGTAATTATCAAGAGTACAAATACTAATAATTCCTCGCAAGAGTGTAGGGAAAAAGAAACACTTGTACATTGTTGTTACTGTAAATTAGTACAACCACATTGGAAAGCAGTATGAAGATTCCTCATAAAAGTAGAAATGAAATCAACACATGACCCATCATATGAAATCATCAGCTATTCTACTCTTTGTTATTTATCCAGAAAATCTAAAATTAGCATATACAGCCACCTATAGCAATACAGCCAGCTCAATGTTTATGGCAGTGCAATTCACAACAACCAGATTATAGAAAAAGCATAGGTTGCTTTCAATAGATAAATGGATTAAGAAAATGTGTGTGTATGTGTGTGTGTGTGTACACACACACACTATGTTTTTTTTTTTTCTCAGCCAGAAAGAAGAATAAAATTATAGCATTGACTGTAAGTGGATGGAAATAAGAATACCATGCTAAATGAAATAAAACAGATTCAGAAAAATAAGAGTCTAATGTTTTATCTCATATGTGGAACCTAGAGCAAAGTAAGGGAAAAGAGTGGTAGTTGGCTATTTTCAAGGGATAGGGAATATCAGAGAAGTTGAAAAGAGATAAAGAGAGAGGGAGAAATTACAGGAAAGGGGAGGAAAATATACCACAGTTAATTTAATGTATATATAGAAAAAAACAAAAAAAAATGAATAAATGAATGTAAGGATAATCAGTAGAAGAAGGCAATAAGAAGTGGAGAGGTGGGGAGGAAAGGGGAGAGGGAACAAAGATTGAAATGGAAAATCCATGCATGTATAATTTTGTCAAAATTAACCCAATTGCAATATATAACTATAATGATTCAACAAAAAATAAAATAAATTAAAAATAAAATATTTGGTACACAATTCTTCAGATAAACTTTTAAGAATTTACATATTTTTATTTAAATAATCTTTACCAAGTTGTTATCAAAATTATGAAAAATGCAAAGTAAGAAAAATATTATTGGGACTTCCATTATTCAGCAACAATATAATAACACCAGTTTGATACTTTTATTTCCAAATGATATTTCTGAGAGGGTGTCAATATGTACATGTTTTTAATTAAATAAAATTTCAATCATTTTGAATAAATTATCTCTAATTCTAATACATGGCATTAAATTCATTTTTTTTTGCCATCAGTTGTTGACTGATAACATGATTTTCATAACTGCATAATACTCCAGTGTAAACACAAGTCATAAAATATGATACGAGGAGATTTTGTGTACTTAAATTGTTCTGAAAATGTTGTTTGGAAACAAAATGGCACAGTTGTAATGGAAAGATAGAACTCTTGGTTTGAATACTCATATTTCTGCCATATAATGGTTCTTTGGTTTTGGACAATTGTTTTGTTGTTCAATAAATAATGATATTGCCATTTCTAATCATATATATGTCCTCCTTTCTTGAAGAATGTGAGTCCTTAATGAGAGGCAGTGTCCATTTATTTTATGTATTTATTCATTTGTGTATTTAGGGTACAAGGAATTTAATCCAGGGGTGCTTCACTACTGAACCACATCCCTAATTCTCTTTTAATCTTATTTATTTATTTATTTTTGAGACTGAATTCCTAAGTTGCTTAGGGCCTCACTAAATTACTGCAGCTGGCCTCGAATTTACAATGCTTCTGCCTCAGCCTCCCAAGTTACTGGGGCACTGTGATCAGCCATTTATACTGTTTTTCTCAGTCCAGGATTTAACTTAATTTTTCATAATTGTCATTTACTTAATGATCTTGCATTATTTTGTTGAAAATCTGTAAGTAATTCATGATAAGAATGACTTTCATCACATGCGTTCTTGTATTTGCATGGTCAGATAACTATTATCTTTTTAGGGCAAAAATCAATGAATTTTTCATGAATATATCAAGAAGTTATACAAATAGTCGGAAGTAGTCCTTTCCCAGGAAAGATAATATTTAATACATTCTTTGTCAATGTTTAAGACAGTACAATGAATTATCAGAACATGAAATATCATGACTCAAGATTTCTAAGTTATATTCATTTTTATTTTAAATACAAATTAAATTCTATAGGCCAATCCAGAAACATCTGCATAGAGTACCTTATTAAAAACTGAAAAGCAAATTATCTCAGTCTTCTTACTTTACTGTTTTACCTCCTGTTTCAACCAGTATGAATGTATTTTTTTTTCCTCTATAGAAACATGATAGGAATATCTACCTGTAATTTTTCAGTTATTTTGTGGGCATCAAATTAGAGGATAGAAGTGATTATAATCATAAACTATTATTTCTTGTAAATGTTTTATCTTTATTTATTGGAGGAAATATTATAATCATGAAATTAACTACTAATAAAAAGTGTGCATTTGTACATCTCTAAGATGTCATACTTAATTATAGTATATCCAGACATGTCCCATTACAACCTTGAGAATCAGAGCTCGGTTGTTGAAGTTTTCCTTAAGTCAACTAAAGTGGTGGTAATGACCAAGAGCCCATGGAAAAAAATAGAGAAACACTGAATAAAGTGGACAATGAAGGTCTTGACCTTGTTTTGCCTGAATAAATATTTAATGAATAAAGTAAGCCCTATGAGACATAATACACAGTTTGTCATAAAATAAGCTAGTATAAACTGTAATCATTAAAACTCTGAAAATGAGTATGAATATTCAAGAGGCCTAATACAGAAATTTAAGAATAAAGTTCATAGTATAGAAAAGGAAAACTTCCAGTCATTAAATGGCTGATAATTATAATGGCAATTTATCATTAAAATATCTCACAAAAATCTTGGTTCTCAAAATATACAACATATAGAATTCTAGTGAAGTAATTCTGCACTGACTGTACCCTTCAAAACTATAAAATATAAAAATCAAATAATTGGTATTAAAAGACCAGCAAATATTTAATGACACTAAATTCATTATAATTATTCTTGATATGCAAATATTTCAGGCATATAAAACAAAATGTTGTAGATCATGTTCAGAGACCATCAACCTGTGAGGTCTTTGAAAGACATATGTGGTTTAGATAGGTATTTTTAATGAAAACATAATAGCACAGGTACAACTAAATATTTCTGAGAATTAAATAATCACTTTATATCAGTTGTAGAAATTAATGATATCTAAAATAGGGATGAGAGTATAAATATGAAATGGTATTATTCCAAGGAAAGTGCCCCACACATAATGTTCTGATCTTGTGAACTCTAATCTTCTCAGCATTTATTTCCCCTGATTTAATTCTGTGATACACTGTTGAGACCTAGGATTTTATGCTTCGCGAATAACACACATAATCTTTTTGATTGATTGATTGCTTCTCTGTATGGCCTGGCACAGTTAGTTAATCATGTCCTTGTTACATTTAACAGTTTTCGAAGACTCAAACCCTCATAAAAGGTGTTAAAATGCCATTTACTCAGGTGGTAATGAGTAAGCCATCATTAGCAAATTCTTGGTACAGACTGACACTTGGTGATGTTTGAAAAAGACTTGCCAAATGAAGACTTCAAAGGATTTTGTGTCATTAATGAGGACATTATTTCAATCTCTGTTCCATATGTGTCCATTTATCAGCTGAAAGAACAAGATAACTTAGTGAGAACTGGCGTCTATGAAATGATTCACAGTGACTATGTAGCATGGCTTGTATATTTCTAGGCTGTGAAATTACTGAAATGGGGATAAATATAGAAATGTGTGAAGATAGCAATGTTGACAAGCATGGTATTGTGAACTCTTTGACAAGAAACATTTTTAACATGATAAAAATATCTGCTCATGTAATTTTTATTTTAATCTTGATGATACTTATTTTGAAATTTATGTTAAATAAAATATGACATTGGAGGAAATCATTACAAAAACTATCTATCTGGGATTGCTTCAGTAATTAGGACTTTGATTCTTTTCCATCATTACATATTCAACTCTACATGATGGTGATGATGATGTTGATGGCAAAAATGATTTACCTTTTTCTCAGACATCCTCAAACAACCAATGATTATTAACATGTATAACATAGATACAAATGTCTGGCTTAGTCTAGGATTTATTCAACTCTTCTCTTAGAAATAGCATATTCTACACTAATTTTGGTCTATAATTATACCTCTTTTAAAATAAGTCTAATATTCTATAGTATTTTAAAATAAATTCAAATATAATTTATAGTCTTATAAAATCAATTTTATTGTAAATATTAATGTGTTTGATTATAATAATGCTCAGGATCTTATTTGAGCTTTCTGAAATTCATGAAATGTGAACTGAATTTAATTTCTAAAATTAAGATAAAATTTAGTTTCTGAAGCACAACTGGACCTGAGGATTTTTGAGTAAAGAACAGTGGACATTTAAAACAACAATATGTGTTTTAACAGGGCATTGGAAGACTGCAGAAAATGTCACCCCCTGTGAGGCCACCTCTGTGCTTATTACTGAAATCAAAGGCCATTGGAGACCAGTAGATGCTATAGGAGCCTTTACATTTTTATTCCTTATCTGTTTAAAAGACTGGCTCTACCATCAAACACAAATGGCTCAAGTCCACTCCCTGCAGTTTCATGAACTAAACTCATGGTGCAGGAAGGAAAAGTGAAGGATGCAACAATGTCTAGACAGACTGTCACAAGACTTTTCTTTCTCCCCAGCTAATGAATTCTTCTAAGGAGAACTGCTCATGAACACTTGGCACCTCCATTGCCCCAAGAATTATGTGCTCATAAGTTCTCACAAACCCCCATATTTTTCCTCCCCCATGAGGAAGGAAATGTTTCAGCTGAACATCACTGTATTTTTTGCATCACTGTCCTGGGATTTCCCCTGGGCTTTTAAAATAACCACTTTTTCTCCTGCTAATCTGTTGTCAGTTCATTTCTGAGAACCTTTGGAGGGAAAAGGGCAAGCATTCTTTCTGCTTCTACAACTAATGCTTGAATTGTGCTATCAATTAATAATGCAAAAAGAAAACACTGTTTAATATAATCCATAAAATCATGGATTGTACATGCACATGTTTCTCAAAATCTCTCACATTGACAGTATCATCAGTAATGTTTAAATTTTATTCTTGTCAAAGTTGCATATTTAATGATTTTAGATGATTGTACAAATGAAAATAAAATTATTTTAATTTATATATAAATATACATTTTAAAATGTTATAATATGAGGACCTCAAGAGATCAAATGCTTAATTTTGCATTAACTGGAAATGATTTTTCCTTGCTTAGTAGTTCCCCTACTCTGTAGGAAGAGCCACTCTCTTCACACTCTTGGAATTGAAATTGCTATCTTCATAGAGAATGGGAATTTTATGTCATTCCTATTATTTGTGTAGCCATTGCAAAAGGGGACTGATTTGAACAACAAAACAGAAAATTACATTAACAACGTTTTAAAATTTTGTTGAAAAAGATCAAAATTATACTATTAAACCTGGTCCAAAGAATGAACATTTAACTTTATTTTTTGGTTGCTATGTCTTGTATGATTTCTTCATCAATGTAGGGTTATGAAAATAGATAAAAGCTCCCAAATTAATTTTACAGTAAGATCACTTGAGTTATATATATTTTTATTCTGTATTTTAAGATTTTGATTGCTGCCAGTGATTATGTATGCACCTCACCAGGTATAAGAGTAGGTCATAAGTCAGCTCCACAAACTTGCAAGTCTATATATGATGAAATATATTTGATAAATTAAATATGATTTAAATTAAATATATAATCAAATTGAGGTATAAATTTATATATAATATAACATGTAAATGCATATAACTTTCTTTAGTTACCTATTTTCATTTCATATTACTCTGAAAGGGGGGCTAACAAGCCATTGGGACACAAGAATGTACCTAAAATAGTTTTTCATAGAAAATATTATGATTATGTGAATATTTATTGTGATTTTTCACTACCTGCTATGACTTGCATGTGGATTGCCCCACCAAAACTCATGTTGAATCAGATGCCCAGTATAATGGTATGGAAATGTGATGGGAACCATCAGAGGTGATGAGGTTTTGAGGAGAGATCAATGTCCTTTTCACATGAGTGAGTTCTCACTCTCTTGGGTTTGCTTTAATTACCCACAAGGAAGTTGTTATCACTTCAAACAGCCCATTCTGATTTATCTCTTCAAACACACCTGCTTTACCTTCCATTTCTGTCCTAAGTTGAAACAGAATGTCACAGACATTTCTGTTCTACCTTTGAACTTCCTGGTGTCCAGAATCATTAGCCCAAATAAACTTTTTCCTTACAAATCACCCAGTATCATATATTCTGCTACAGCAACAACAAACATTTTGAAAAAGCCAAAATTTAATACCTAGAGGTAAGATTGTTACTGAAAAGATGCCTGAAAGTGTAGAAGTTAGAAGAGTTTAAAGGAACAAGATAGCAAAAGCCTAGAATACCATAAACAGCATAAGGAACCATTCTTTTGAGGGCTCAGAGAATAATAAGGGAAAGTCTGAAAGCTCTTAGAGATGACTGAAATAGCTCTCACCCACCAGAACACTTATAGAAATGTGGATACTAAAGAGTATTCCAATGAGGCCTCAGAAATGAAGAACATTTGTTGAAACCTGGGATAAAAGACAACCTACTTATGCAGTTAACAAAAATCATGACTGGGTGAAGTATGACCTGGGGCTTTGCAAAAGGTCAAAATTCAGAAGGATTAACTTGAGTATCTGGTGAAGTAATATCTAGGCAGCCCAGCAGTAAATCTTCTGTGTGCCTACATTAAAGTGCACACACAAAGATGAAGGAACAAAATAATTATTTAAAGGTGAAATTTATAATTAAAAGGGATGCAGCACATAAAAATCTAAAAATATCACAACCTGGCCATATACAAAGTGATAACATGTACACATGTTCAGCCAAATAACCACATGCTAAATAAGTTAGCACAAAGAGAAGAGAACTTGTCCTATCTTTCAGGATGACTAGGGAATGTCCCTAGTGGCTCTCAGAGATAGTGACACTGCGCCTCCCATTGGCTCAAAATGGTATGACATTAATGGCAGAAAGGGTTTACTGCTCAGTGCTGGCTGAGCTCTCTGCCCCCTAACTCCTGGTAGCCGCCCCAGCAGTAGCTCATGTAGTCCCAGGCGCGGCTCATCTTGCAGCTCTGTCGAGTGCAAAGTGTAAACTTGGCAGCATCTCTGTCCACACCATGTTAATGCTCAGGCATGCAGAATGCAAAAGGACTGGAAGAACAACTCCAAAGAGTACAGCAAACTTCCTGTGTGTCCCAGTAAGAGTATGCTGTAGGGATTGAACTATCATCGCATATCTCCACTAGACTGACCATCATTGGAATGGGATTGACTGCCTTTGGGACCCCGAAATGGTATGGCAGAGTCATTAAGAATGTGAAACTCCAACCCAAGAGATCTACTGTACAGAGTCTTCCAACAAAGTCATAGGGTGGGGATACCTAATTTTCTAGGGACCAAAGTTTCCCAGTGTGATCAGGAAGAAACACAGGGAGTGGAAGATTACACTTCAGTTTTAGTACATAATGTCTGCCTATTGGTTTTCAGATTTTCTTGGGGTCTGTCACCTCTTTCCTCTGGCATATGTTTCCTTTTAGAATGGAAATATGTTCTAAGGACTTTGCCTCAACTGTATGTTGTAAGCGGATGCTTTTTGTTTTTGTTGTTGCTGTTTTTTAATGTCATAGACCCACAGAAGGAAGGAATTGCCTTAACTTTTAGAAGAGATTTTGCACTTGGACTTTTCAGTTGATCCTGCAATAAATTAAAGACTTTTGGAATTACTGGATAGTATGACTATATATTTTACATGAGATGGACCCCAATTCACATGTGTATATGTGTGTATGTATGTGCTGGTACTGCACATGATTGGTATGCTCTGATTTGGATGTTGTTTGTCTCCACCAAGTCTTTTGTATTGAAATTTCATTCTCAATGTAGTGATGGTGAAAGTTATTCTAGGCTTAACATTTTTTTTTAAAACAAGTAGGAGTAAAATTTAATATAATGAAAACATTTGCAACACAATGGTTATAAAATTTAGCTCATTACATAATTAATCCTTTCTTGTGAGAATGAGCTTTTACTCTTGCATGATAGGATTCATTATTGTGGATGTGGGTTACAAAGTGAAGCAGCCCCTCATGTCCCTTCTTTTCTGCACATGCCTGTTCCCTTTCACGATCCACAATGAGTCAAAGCAATACAAGGTGGATGCCACTTCTAGGTCCCTGAATTTATCCTTCACAACTGTGAGTCAACATGCAGACATGCACTACATAATCACATTTCAGTCAATGAAGGATCTCGAGTGTGGTTTCCTAAAATCATAATGGAGCTGAAACATTTGTATTGCCTAGTGATGTAACGACTGTTGTGATGTTGTAACACCTGTTGTAATGTTGTAACACATGTGTTAGTAGTGATGCTGGGGTAAACAAAGTGTATTCCACACTACCAGTTACATGAAAGTATAGCATATGCAATTTTGTATAGCACACAATGTCTAGTATAGAAATAAACAACTGTGTTGCACATATTTTCATTATATTAAATTTTACTCCTACTTATTTTTTTTAAATGTTAAGTCTAGAACAACCTAGGCAGGCCCTCATAGACTGTTCTAGAAAAAGGCATTGATTTCCCAGGAAATGACAGCATGTACATGTCACTGACCCTGAAGACCTTCTGACCTTCTGACCTTCCTGTGGCACAAAATGTAGAGGTGAGTCAGTGACAGTGATGATCCCAAGACTATGTTGGTTTTGACTAATATGTATATTTTTTATCTCAACTTACAATAGGAGCATTCACAAAATAATAATAATTATTAATTTAAAATGGATTTTTTCAAAATAAGAATACAAAGAAAATACTTCATATAATATTCAATATATTTGTGTTTTAAACTGATTTTTTTAAAAAAATCACAAATTTAAACATAAGTTTATAATTTAAGAAAATTACAGTATACTAAAGTAATTTATTATTGAAGAAAGAAACATTCTTTTATAAACTAAGTGTAGTCAAAGTGTACAGTATTTCTAAAGTCCACAGTGGTGCTCAGTTATGCCCTAGGTCTTTGGACTCACTCACTGACCACTCACTCGCTGTCACCCAGAGCAACTTCCAGGCCTGCAAGCTCCACTTATGGCAAGTCTCCTATACAACTATGCCATTATTATTTTATCATTTGTACCATACTTATACTGAAAGTTTGCTACATGAAATGTTTTAAGGTACATAAATACTTAATAATACATACTTACATTTGTGTTATAATCGCCTCCAGCATGGTTTTGCAACATTAGGAGATGTGGTCAATTACATACAGCCTAGGCATAGTGGGCTATATCATCCAGGTTTGTATAACTACCCTCTGTGATGTTTGCACTAGAATCAAATTTCCTAACTATGCAATTCTCACAATTTGTCTCCATTTTTAAGTGACCTATAAGTGTCTTTACTTTAAAATTACTCTGTCACAGGTATTTTTTTAATAGTAACAGAAAACAAACTAAAGCAGTGTTTGTAGGCAAATATTTTGTATGAATCTGATATCTTAAAACAAATTGTTTTATAAAAGTAACTGCTTTCGATTTTATCAAGGATATTCATTGCCATTGTTATTCCCACTTTTTGTGATAATATCCACATACGCATGCCATCTGTTCTAATTATTACCCTCTTCATATCTTTTATTGCTTCTGTAAGGCTATTCTCCCAGCAAATATTAGAAGGAAATGACATAATATTGTTCCTAATTTAGATTTTTTAAAATGTAAATATCTAAATGTATTAATAAGATGGTTCATTCCAATTCAAAAAGTTAGAACTTAAATGGTTAATCCGAATTGATAATTAATATAAGTGCTTAAATTAACCTGAATGTTGTTTTGAACATTAAACAGATAGCCACTTGAATTTGAAACATCTAAATTATTTGAAATGGAGGACATAGAAAAGGTAATAATTAGAATAGATAGCCAGACAGAAACAATATATTTGATAAAATATTTCCTTAAAGAATTATTTATAATTTGAGCAAAGTATTTCAATTTGTGCTTTTTAATTCTATGGATGTTTTATAAATAATTTGATACAAAGAATTCAAGGAAGTTATGTAATTACTGATTTCATGCAAACTATGTACATGTATGTGAATCACTTGTACAAATCTTTATAGATATTATGTATTAGAAAGCTGAAAAAAATGAAAATATGATTAGTTATTTTATCAGAAATATAGATATTTTACTAATATCAAGATTTTTATTGTTGTGGCTGGAGTTGTAGCTCACTGTGAGAGCACTTTCCTAGCATGTGTGAGGCACTGGGTTTGATCTTCAGCAACACATAAAAATAAATAAACAAAATGAAAATATTGTGTCCATCTATAACTATTTTTTTAAAAACAGGATGTTGATTGTTTACACTTGGGTCAAATGGTAACAGCCAATTATTTCTGTCACCAGCAATTTTAGTCATATAATTTTGAATATAGAAGCTGTAACATGTTCATCCAGAATTGTTTAATCTACAGAATGTCATTCTCAAAGGGAGTTCATGATCCACTAAGGTTTTTTTCATCATAATGTGTTAGAGTCTGTAAACAAGTCTGGATGGCACCTGGCATTTTGCCAGAGGGAGTGGTTTGTGAAGTAATGCCAGTGAGCCATTAAGTGTGGAGATTCCTTATTGGTTGACTGATGTATCTAGTTTATGCTAATTAAGATAAGCTGTGTGGAATGTATATATACCGCTCCTGTCCTACAATAAATGACTCCCACTTCTGCTGTATCAATCTACACAAGTTGCTCGTCACCCCCAGGTTATTTTGCTGCAGCCGGACTGCGGCAGATGGTGGCCCATACGGGGAGCCCCGGGAGACTCGGGGGTAAGTGACGGAAAAAAAAAAAAAAAGCTGCCCGTCCCTAGATAGGGTGAGAGAAAAAATGGACATTTTGAGAAAATGGAGAGGATTGATACAGTATGTTTGTGTCTTGTTTTGTCTAAGTGTATTGTATTGTCTTTGTGATGAAAATATGGAAGGGGTGAGAAGTAAATTACTAAGGGAAGAAGGCACCCCAGTGGATCCAAGAATAGTTAGGGTATGTATTGATAAGAGCCCAGGAACTCTAGTCAGAAAGAAAAAGAAAGTTCAGAAGAAGAAGGATTATCAAGAAAAACATTGCAGCAAAAGGCTATTACTGAATACTTTTCCTTACCGTAAGATGCGTGAACAGGTGCGGTAGCTGCTGCATGTGCGAGCTGGTCACTGCGCAGCAAGGATTTTTCAAGCCGAGGCGGCAGCAGGCTCTTCCCCACCCAGGGAGCAAGAGATGCCACTACCAAGAGCCCAAATCCAAACCTGACCCGGAGGCACAGTCTCGCAGGCACTTGCTTCCTGTGCCCAGTGGCAGTTTGAGTCTGGGACACTCCCCGGACTCTCCCAGGGGCCATCTGGGGCTGCCCAGGATGCTGCAGGCAGAAGATGTCCTGTGTCCCTCAAGTTTGATAGTTTCCAAGGCCAGTAACTACAATGGTTCTCCCACACCTGGAAGCTAATGAGTAATGGGCACTATTAAGGCTTATTTCAAATGTAAAAAACCTTGAGATAATGTACTAAATTGTTCAGAAGGTTGTTTTCTTAGTGGAATGCTACAGGAGTTTCTTTAGCCAGCATTGCCAGAGTTCCTGCCTTCATCCCAGTGCCAATGAGGACGAAGGTGGAAGAATTTCCAGTGTTGCTGAGAACCAGAGGAAACTTCCGCTAAGAAAAGGAGGAGACTTCGGATCAAGCTAGCTGCCTGCAGAACTTACCTGGACTGTGATTTACCTAGACTGTGAGTTAATCTATTGAGATACTGTTTTATCTGGACTGAGACAAACTGTAATCTACAACAAATTGTAACTCGGTATCTTTGCAAACGGTGTCATTGCTGGTATAATTTTTCCAAGGGCTTCTTACATGGAGCCATCGATTGACTTGGTATTGTGGCATTTTGATTCCTCCCCTTCTGCTCATAGCAGATTATTTATGGTGTTTGTGTAAAAACCACTATGGTCGTTATTTAAATTAAACTAAAGGGGGAAATGTTAGAGTCTGTAAACAAGTCTGGATGGTGCCTGGCATTTTACAAGAGGGAGTGGTTTGTGAAGTAAAGCCAGCGAGCCATTAAGTGTGGAGATTCCTTATTGGTTGACTGATGTATATAGTTTATGCTAATTAAGATAAGCTGTGTAAAATGTATAAATACCTCTGTTGTCCTACAATAAACGGCTCCTACTCCTGCTGTATCAATGTACACAAGTTGCTCGTCACCCCCCGGTTATTTTGCTGCAGCAGGACTGCGGCAATAATGAAACATCCATAAATACTGAAAAATAAAAGCATAAGATTTGAAAGCAGTGAATATTTTTTTATTTTGTTACATATAATTTTTTAAAGAGAGACAGACAGAGAGAGAATTTTTTTAACTTTCTTTCTTTTCTTTAGTTTTTGGTGGACACAACAACTTTATTTTTATTTTTATGTGGTGCTGAGGATCATACCCAGCGCGCCGCGCATTCCAGGCAAGCACGTTACTGCTTGAGCTACATCCCTGTCCCCTGTTACATATAATTTGTATCATATGTATTTACTTTTTACTAAAAATATTTTGTGAAAAAATAAAACATATTACAGCTTATATATCATATTTAAGAAATTCAAAGTTTTGTTTGAAGAACATTTAGTGTCTTTTAAAAAAAATCTAACTGGATGTTTTTGTTTTATTTTTGTCTTTACTTTGAAATGAAAATAAATGAATTTGCGTAATATATAGCCAGACTTCATAGAATTAACATTTCCATAGCAAGAGAAAGGCATTATTATTTACATGCTACAATGATTATACAATGATGATAGCAATAAATTTAATGCCAAATTTTTTAATTCATCATTAAGGTATTGCTGTAATAATAGGAAAATGATGTATTTATCATAAAATATAGTAAAATGTTAAAATGATAATATATTTACATTATAAATTATTTAAAATGACTTATGCCTGAAATTAAATGGTTTATGTATCTTTCCAAGCAATGCTTCTTAGGTTAAAAGCAAAAGAATCAACTATAAAATACTAAAAAGTTTTATGCTTCTTATGGCAGGGTTGACTAGATAGACTGAAGAGTATTTCAAAATAAGAAGATGTCACAGAAAGGATCGTTATTTTTAAATGTTTCCCAAACTGAAAGAATGTGAGGTTTCCCCAAAAGTGAAGTAACAACAAGAACAACAAAAATAATTAAGAGCTGAAAGCAGTTGAGTAAGCAAAATGTGTGACCAAATATCAATATGTTTAAGCTGTGCAACTGTATCACAGAATGGTAAATTAGACTTTGTATCACTGTGAGGTGATACAATGTCTAATTTTGACAGCCTAAATAAGAGTGGAGCACCCTAAATAAAAGAAAGAGAAGCAAAAACATCAGTTTTTTTGCAGAAAAAAAAGCCTTTTGTTCTCTAGTTCTTGAAGTAAGAGAAAAATATAACACTCATTTCCTGAGAAAACCTAAACCAATAATTTTAAATAGTGCCTTTCCATATGAGAAATATTGGCATATTCCTGTGAGGACCATTATATACCTATAGGTAGTAAATACTGTTGTTCCACATAACAGTAAGACTCAATGTCATAAAAATAAGCTTAAGCTAAAGAAGATAATCACAAAGACTGTACATTATCAAATTTCATAAAATGGAGCAATGGCAAAACAATTTTGTTCACAGAAAATGAGTTGCTCTGGAAGAAGACAATGACTGGAAAGCATGAAAGGAACTTCTGGTGTCATGATATACTACAGTTTTTGACATAGATTCTGGTTATATTGACAAGTTTAATTTGTGGAATCAAACAGATTTGTATGCATTTAAGCTTGCATACTACTCTTCTCTGTAGATTATGATTACATTTATATGTTTGTTTGTTTGTTCATATATTTAGAATGTAGTGCTGGAGATAAAACCTAGGGCCTCACACTAGGCAAGTCCTCTACCACTGCGGTTTCTACACAACCTTTGTGCAATAATGGTTCCCAATTCTCTTTAAATAAAACTAAATAATAAATGAATGAATGACTGAAAATTTACAGTTGAAGGGTTCTTATTTATCATGATGTCTTTGGACCTCTAGGGAGTAGAAATATACCCATGTATTTAGTTCTGTTGTCCACTTTTCTTAACCAGCAGGACTGATTTGAGTTCACATCAATCAAACATACCAAACAAAGGAGGCATTACCCTAATTTAATTTGACTCAGTTTTAAGAAGGAAAAAAAAATCTGACACACTTATTGCAGCATGCAAAGCAACAATACAGCAGATTTTTTTTTTTAGATTCTAAGATAAACTTTCCAATGTCCTTAATTGTAACATGTCTTCATGATAAATAAGTATGTTCATGCATATCAGATATGGAATTGCTGACCATATTTTATCTGGTCATAATGCTCCCTCTCCTACTTCCTCATACTGTGACCCACCAGCTAATTTAATCACTGTCCTTTACTTTTTTTGAATTTTTATTGTGCTGATAATTAATCCTAGGGTTCTGCACAGGTTAGGTGAATGTGCTCCACTGAGCTACACTCCCTGCCCACTCTCTTTTTTTAATTTTTATTTCTTATTTTTCATAAAAATTTTAAAAATCTCCTTCAACTTAGCATATTCAGTTTGGTTGAAAATAGCTCCCTCTAATGTCCTTATCTAAATTATTATATCTTTATCATAACTAAGGTGAGCTTTCAGTCAAATTTTTCCATTACCAGTCAATGTCAAATCCAGTTTTCAAGGACCAAAGGACATTTGACTACATCTTTTCCAGAGTTGGATGAGTCTTCAAAAGTTAAGGGTTTTTCTGGTAAAAGAGAACATCAAGTGAAATTAATTCACCTTCAAGTAGCAATGTCACCTGGGTCATTATTAACCATTCAGAGATGTATTTCAAGATAAAGTCTGGTGTATATAAAATAAATGCTCCTCATAATTATATTTTTGAAGATTTAGGGTCAAATAATCACTGAGCATTAGCTATTATAGAACACTTATATTCACCCTTTTGTATGTTATTCTGTTGCCTTACATAGCTACTTTTACATTACTTCAGCCTCACTGTATCTGGACTAAGCAATATAATAAAGCAAAATATGGTATAAGAATAAACAGTCTTATGTATTTTATTTCATATATGTGCAGTCTTTATTATATTATTTTTTCATGGTATTATTTGCTTAAATTAGTAGCAAAATTACTAGACAAAATGCTCACATTTTTTTCAGTTTTGATTATTGGGAGCTCTTTCAGTTTCTTTCCTGTATCTCTTTAACAATTGACATCATTTTGTTTGTTTGTTTTAATTTTTGCTACCCAATCCCATGTGTTTCTTTATTTGGTATTGGAAGATATTCTAAGATCATATTTCCAGTCCTAGGGTTAGCCATATCTCTAAGGGTCCTAGCTGGTTTATTTTTTTGCTCAGTGGTTTTAGAAATCAAGACCTGATGCTTAGTGTGCTAATAGATTTTTGGGAGTCATTGCCTGACATTTGCTCAGCTGACAGAGCAAGGAAGTATATGTATTAATATGTTTATGAACTCATATCCACAAGTACAAGTTTATGAAGATATATACACATGTATTTTGTGACTAAACCTGAATTTGTACTGTAATATCCAACTCTAATTCATTGTTACTTGAATTATTGTAGCATCCTCTTCTTTCTCTTTTGAAATTTCCTCTTTCAATATTACAAATATTAGTCCATTTTGTACTATTATGGAAGTTAATTTAATAATTTACCTATTGGAGAACATCCTGATTTCTTTCATCTTTTAACAATCATAAACAAAACATCTACAATAATTTTTATGAAGCTTGTGAGTGCATTTGTGGATACAGCTTTAAAATCAAGTTATATGTATGTAGGAGTACCATTGATAGATTGGTAAGATGGTATTTAACTGATAACATGTCCAAGGTAGACATATCAGTTTACATTTAAGTCAATGATTAATGAGAATTATTTTTTTTCTAAATTTTAGTCCATTTACATTACATATTTTGTAGATTCTAATAGAATATAGTGTTTTATCTTGTTTTAGTTTGTAACTCATAACTCATATAAAGCATATTTCCAAAAGTACATTTGCCATCTGTATGTATTTTTTGGTGAGTTTTTTTTTTTTTTTCAGATTTTTTCCTACTATTTAATTGAGATTTCATTTTCTTAAAGTTAATTTGAGGAGTTATTTGTATATATATATTTGTAAGATGTTATTCTTCTAGTCTATGTCTAGAAAATATTTTTGTTTAGATCTATAATTTAACAATTCATTTTAATAATGTCTGTCATAGAACCCTAGTTTTAAATTTTAATAAATTAAAACCTTAAATTTTACTTTGATGAGGCATGACTTTGATGTTTTAATTCAAAACATATTTGAAAAAGCCCAAACACATAGATTTTTCTCACATGTTTACTCTTAGAAGTTTATACCTTTTCATTTTATATTCATGTCTTTTGATTTTAAGTTAATATTGGTTAAAATATAAGGTCCCCTTATAGACTACTTTGTTTGCACATGGATGTACAATTGTTCCAGCATATTTGTTAAAATTTTTACAAGGAAATATCCAGTTTGTCACCATTAAATATGATGTCAGCTGAAGACAGATTTTGTCAAACTGTGGCATTTTTCTCTCCATTCCTAATTTTGCTGAGAGTATTTAATCTTGAACAGGTGTTGAATTTTTCAAAACATTTTTCTGCATCAGTTAATATAATCATATGATTTTTCTTTTGACATGTTGTCATTATGGATTAAAGGGAGTGATTTTTAAATGTTAATATCCTTTCACACATGTTATAAAATTTCTTTTGACAGGTTAGTAGATTCAGTTTGTTAATATCCTGTTATAACTTCAATGGTGTATGTTCATGATAACTGTTGGTCTGCAATTTTCTTTTTCATAATATCTTATTTACTGAAAAGTTACTAGACCAGAGTAGAAAACATAGCCAAGATGAAATTCTAACTAAGGAGGCATTTGAATGGGGACTCATGGACTAGATATCTGGACACATGTATGGGCATGTCTGGGTAGGAGAATGTGAGTCCTGGGCTGCAAATTCACCAGACAATTTCAGTGGAGTGTCAGTGCACAAAGTCAGTGTTAGGAGAGAAGCTGCTACTGTACTCCATGAAGGTAAAATATTTTAATTGGCTATTATAAGGGCTGGAAACATCAAACATAGGATTTTGGTGTAGAACCAAAATTCCCAACTGAATGTTTTGATCCTTCACAATATAAATAAGAAACAAATGCTAACCCTTTAATACTGAAGTGAGTTGAACATTAAGTATCCATAACAAAAACTGAGGTAATAATAGATCAGGATTAGTATAAAATTATACCAAGCAAGATGAACAAGTCTTTCTGAAAGAGTGAGCATAACTGAGACAGAACCATTTCTAGGCAAGGAAAAGATACACTATCACCCATTATAATCTCTTACAGACTCAAGATGCCTATCATTTGAGACTCACAATGAACTCTTTTAAGAGATTATTTGACATTGGAATTTCATTGATTCAGATTCAACATGACGATTTCATAATCCAAATAGATATCTTCCTTTGTGGTTAGTCAGGAAAACATCAAGAATTATGCAGTTATCAAGGCTACATGGACCAAGAAGTTGGAAGCAATGTGTTGAACCTACAATTCTACAGTGTCTATTTATAATCTTAAAGACTATGAATGCCAGGTAGCTTGTAAGCTTTTCTAGGTGAATGAGCTTTATAGGATATAACTACTCTAGAGTGAGTGAGGATAGAGCTTTGGTATTAACATCTGGTAACTGAACACTCAGAAAATCTCACAAGGTTTTTTGTTTGTTTGTTTGTTTTTTCCTTGTCACATGTTCTCTTGAGGCTACCATATAGTTATATATAGTTGTGATTTATCTAGATCTGTCTATATCATCTAAAATCTATTAGCTACACATGAATTCATACGTGTTACCTAAAAACCTGATTCTGCCAAGATATTGGTTTAATGTACATCATCTACAGAATATCTCTCACTTCTCCGATGAATTATTCTTCAAATTGCATTATTGTTCTGGGCCTTCTATTTCAGCCACATAAATTAAAAATATTCAGTAAGCAATATGTGCCTTCAGAATGTCTAATTGACATTTGGTTTATTTTTCTGAGAAAATATAAATATTGTCATCTTTATAATTAATCAGTTTAATTTGAGGGGACAGGATTACTGAGATTGGACTCAGGGGCACTTGGCCACATTCCAAGCCCTATTTTGTATTTTATTTAGAGACAGGGATCACGGAGTTGCTTAGAGCATTGCTTTGACTGAAGCTAGCTTTGAACTCTCTATTCTCCTGCCTCAGCCTCCCGAGCTGCTGGGATTACAGACATGAACCACCACTCCCGACTTGATTTAATTTTGATGGTGGTCAAATTAAGATATGGTTTCAAAGTATTGACTCAAAAATGCTTGAAATTTCAGATAGCCTGAATGATAGAATAATGATATAAATCATATTACTCAATAGAAACATTGGATTTGACAGTTCAAATTACAATTTAGGATTTGTATTTCTTTCAAAGATATAAAGACTTAGAATTAACTCACTTTATATGAGCATGCCTGTCTCTTTAGATGGTGAGACTTCTAAACAGATTAATCACATCTGGCATGTGAATATCATGAATTCATTCTACTCAAAATAATTAACAGTCTCCTTGAGCCATATAGTTTTTTTTTTTTCTTTTAGGAAATTTATTCTGAGAAGGAATAATACATGAAAAATGTACCTCAGAATTTTTTTTTATAATAAAGGAGATAAGAAAGTAATGCTGAAACACATGAAGAAGGTTTTTGTAGCATCTGACAGAATTTTCTATGAAATTTAGAAATTAATTAAGAAAACACATAACAGTTCCTGAAAATATCCAAAAATATGGATCTAATATCAACTTTGGAGATGAGGAGGGGGAGATAGATGGAGTGTAAGGGGAGGAGGGTGAAGTGGGCGAGCAGGGGGATTCTTCCTTTGAATGGGGACTCATGGACTCATGGACAAGAAATTTCTAGTCCATGACTCTTTCAATTCATTTTAGTTATAAATAATGTTAGGATACATTTTGACATGATCATAAAAGCATTGAATATAATTTGCTCTAGTTTAGTCCCCAGCATTTCCTCTCTTCCCTCCTCCCTCCCTCTATTCCCCTGTCTCTACTCAATTGGTCTTTCTGCAATTTTTGTATATATTTTGTAATTAGTGTCTTATGGATGTACTTGATGTTGAGATTCACTATGATATAGTCTGTATATAGGAACGTTTGTCCAGATTCAGATCACTTTATTCCCATATTCCCCTTCCCTCCTTCAATCATCTTCCTCTCCTCTACTCATGTTTCTCTATTTTGATGAAGTTACCCCTCCTTTTCTTTTTTCCATTCTCTCCTCCACCCTGAAATTGCCCTATTTTGGATTAGTTTCTTCATATCAGAGAAAACATTAAACTTTTCACTTTTTGGATTGGATTATTTCATTTGATAGTCTCCAGATCCATCTGTTTACCAGTAAATGTCATAATTCCATTTCTCTTTATGGCTAATTAATATTCCATTGTGTATATACCATATTTTCTTTTTCCATTCATTTGGTAAAGGGCACCTAGGTTTAGCTCCAGAGCTTGACTATTACAAATTGTGCTGCTATAAACATTGATGTGGCTGTGTCACAGTAGGATGCTGATTTTGTAACCTTTGGATATATTTTGAAGATTGAGTAGCTAGGTCATAGGTGGTTCCATTCCTAGTTTTTTGAGGGATTCATATTGCTTTTGATAATAGTTGCACTAATTAACATTCCCACCAAAAATGTGTGAGTGAACATCACTAGTCTATGTCATCTTATTTTCTTATAACTCCATGTTTTTATGCTAATAATCCTGTCCAAGTACCATTGTTTTTTAATGTAAAGAATCAGGAAATAATTATTTAGGTTTTCTGCAGTATCTAATATTTTTCCCAACTACTCAATTTTGGGTTGTATTAAGCTACCATATACTGTATATGAACTTATAGATATGGATATGTTCCCCAAAAATTTAATTTATAAAAAATATATGGCTTTGCTTTCAGGCTATATTTTGTTTGCCCCGGATTTTTTTTAACCTCATTGATTCTATTTGCCTATGCCCTCTTTTCATTCATTTAATTTCTAACCAACAACATTTTTGTTAAATGAAGAATCTTTACTCATGCCAATTTTTAATATCTCTATTTGGCCATATGAAAAAATCTGAAATTCAAGATTTGGAACATTGTATCATTTCAAATTACTTTCTTCCACCACAGAAAAAAATCAATACCATATTCACTCATTCTTTCAAGGCAGGAAAATTATGTCTTCTATTGGACTTAATTTCTTGTCTTAATCTTGTCAGTTCTTTCTCCAAAATATGATAAAAATGCATTTAGAAAGTTATTCAATAGACAAATAAAAAGCATATTTCTACACAAAAATTGTAACTAACTGCTCATAGCAAAATTTTTAAAACAACCTGAATCTGGATACATCCAAACACCTATTATCCTAGTAAGGATTAAATTGTACTATGCATTCACTATAGAAGGAAAACTGGAAAACAAACAAAATATTGGATAAAAATCTAACACATTATGACATGCAAAAAAGTTCAATGTAAGATACTAGTTATAAATTAATACATTATGTTTATATGAAATTTTAGGTGACAAAAATTTCTATAGTGATTTTTAAAAAATCTCAGAGATTGTGTGGGAAAAGAATAGGGAAAAAGTTGAACCACAGGGAAACTGAAGGTAATTCTTGGGAGAAGCTGACATCTTTGATATACTAATTGTGGTAGTGGTTTTGTCACTATAAAATCTGCCACATTCAATTCTTTATCTATCTATCTATCTATTTATTTATTGAGACAAGATCTCATGAAGTTGCTCAGTGCCACTCAAAGTTGTTGAGGCTGGTTTTGAACTTGTCATCCTTCTGCCTCAGCCTCCAAACTTGCCTGAATTAAAGGTGTGTGCCACAGGCCCAGCAATATTCAACATTTTTTGAATCAATTTTTCCCTCATTGCAGTTCTTTTCAAATTTGTCATAAATCAAGTGACCACGTATCTGAGGCATTGTTGTTCCATTCTTTACTTTGTTCCATTGGTTGTATTGTCTATAATCACAATAATTCTACACTCATTTTATTACTATAATTTTAAAATAAGGTTTGATATTTGATTTAATGAAGCTGTCAATATGTTTATTCTTCATTTGAGAATTTCTTTGACCCTTTTATATTTTCACATAAATTCTAGAATCTATGTCCCTGTTTGTTCAAAATATATGTTCATACTTTTGCTCAGAGTGACATTATAACTGTTATCATAAACAATCTTTCATCTATTATAAACACTTTATATTCCTCAATTTTTTAAGGAGCACCCTTTGGTTATGTTGAGGACAAATAGTTACATTCTTGACAAAATACAGGATCAATCCAAAGCTTCTATAGTTATGTATTTTATTTATAACCTATAAAGGTAATTCTAGAAATTTATTTTCTAAACCTCACTAAGTATGAATCAACACAAAATCCAGACAGATATAATTAATTTGCTTGAGCTTATTCATTAAATCCCTAATTGATAGCTGTATCAAAACTAATATTATGGGGCTGGGGATGTGGCTCAAGCGGTAGCGCCATCGCCTGGCATGCATGTGGCCCAGGTTCCATCATCAGCACCACATACAAAAAAAGATGTTGTGTCCGCCGAGGACTAAAAACTAAATATTAAAGTTCTCTCTCTCTCTCTCTCTCTCTCTCTCTCTCTCTCTCTCTCTCTCTCTCTCTTTAAAAAAAAATTGATATTATTGGCCTGACAACAATATTTAATGTAGGTGGTGGCTTTCTTCCTTGTATAAGAGGCTCAGAGTCTATCTCCATTCACATTTCCTAGGATTTAGATGTTTTTTATTACAACATACTATTTTATTAGGCCTTATATTACCAGATAAGGTTTTGTTTTTGCTAGTGCGGGATGCTGACATGAAGTCCACATACAGGTCAGTAAAGGATGAGAAGTGGCATGAAGGGCACATAAGTAGAATTGTAGGCCCTTACACAGTCTTTACTCAATATTTTCATTGTAGCATTTCTGACAACACAATAAGACAGAAGAGAAGGGGTTACTTTTACTAGCAAGTGAGATTCAGTGATGTATTGTGGTTTAAAATCACCTTTAAAATATTGAATATATACATAGAAAAAACAACTTTATCTTTACCTCCCACTTGCAAAAACACCTCAATTCTTGTTTTCAAAGCTCCAATATTTCCTAGTAAATAGTTTTACCCAAAGAACTGTGAAGCTAAGCATTCACCCTCACTGGAGTTCATCAGTGGCAGATTTGGCTTCTCAATTTTGGGTGCACGAATCTTGTAGCTGCAGGAGATGAAAATATTGAAAGACAGTCCTGTAGGATCTATGCATTTCTCATCACTTCTTCATTTGATATATTAAACCTTGAGATTGTCATTATTCTACTTTTTGGCTCTGTATTTTAAAACACCTCCATTTTCCCCACATCATTATAATTCCTCAAAGTATACTTGTGAAACTCTGACCACTCACTCTGCCAAAGTCTTATCTCTTGTAGGCACTTCTTTTAAATTATGATATAAACTGCTTTGTCATTGTCATGCACTAATATAACCATTTTTTGGGGGGGTGAGGGAATGGGGATTGAACTCAGGGGCACTCGACCACTGAGCCACATCCTCTGCCCTATTTTATTTAGAGAGAAGGTCTTACTGAGTTGCTTAGATCCTCTCTAAATTGCTGAGGCTGGGTGAAGCTCTTGCCTCAGCCTCCAGAGATGCTGGGATTTAGCACATGTGCACCATGAATAAAATCATATTTTCATTCAAAATATACAACATTGACTGTATGAGTACAAATGTGTACGCGTATCAAATTATCTCATTGTACAATTTCAATGTGTTCAACTAAAATAAGTAATTCTATATTCCCTCTCTCTTTTTTTTTTCCTTTTTCTTTCTCTCTCTCTCTCTCCTTTTGGTTTGGGGCTTGAACCCAGGGGAGCTTCAGCACTTAACTACTCCTCTGTCACCCCCTACCTTTTTAAAATTTTAAAACAGGGTGTCACTAAGTTTTTTAGGACCTCCACTAATTTGAACCTGACTTTTAACTTGCAATCCTCTTGCCTTAGTTTCCCGAGTCACTGGAATTACAGTTGTGCACCACTGTGTCCTGCTGAAGTCCCAATCTTGATGTTCTGCTGCAATTCTCTTATTAAATAATGTATAAGCTAGCATTCTGTTCAAGTAAAAATATGTAGTTTATATATTTTATCAAAAAGAGTTAAGTATCAAATCTAGGCTTTGCAGTCTAAAGAAGGCAGTGCATTAGTTTCCTACAGTTATCAAGACAAAATACCCAAATCAGGTGGCTTCTTTACTGTCATATCTCTGTGAAAGTATATGACTTACTCTCTTCTGATAAGGACATGGGTCAAATTGGAACACTCCTACCCTTATGGCCTCATTTTAACCTAATTACATTTTTAAAGACTGTCTTCAACACAGTCACGTTCTGAGGTACTAATGCTTAGGAATTAAAAACATGAATTTTGTTGGAGATAAGGTTCAGTCCTTAACAGGCAGGATATTCCAGTTATTGGCTTTGATACCAATAATTACTTCTAAAACACACACAAACACAAAAATAGACTCTCATGGTGGCTGCCTCTGCAACTGTTAGGAAGATGAGAAATCAAAAACCACAATTGGAATCAAGGAATGCAAACATATACACTACAAAAATTTGCATCAAAGCATCATGAAGCTAAGTAATGCATTCAAATGGTTGTGAAAAACCATTCCAAGAATCAGTCAAAATAATTTATATTATCAGCTCTTTGTAAATGCTTTTATATTTTAGTCTGTTAAAAATTCTGATTTTTTCAAAGCCTTGATTCTTTGATTGCAGAGAGACAGGTATTATAATTTAGTTCTGTTTAAATATTGTCATTAATTTTGAGTACATCTGTCTCAGTCTATCACAATTTTCCCCATTGACAGTCACTTTTGCTCATTTGTTAGCATTCTCCTCACAAATGTTCATTTTACAATCATGTTTAATGAACATTTAACAATTGTACATTTTACGGCAAATTTTGCATCTAAAAATAAAGTTCATCAGGACATTTTCAATTTGTTTATTTCAGTGACATTTTGAAACATGTAATCAGGTTAGATTTTAATGTTGTAATACTCCTCAGGTTCACTGCCATTCCTTTGGTAAGATAAATACCTCACTTGGAATATTTTTGCCAGATGTAGTCAAGTGGAATTTTAAAACCCACACAGGTGAAATGGAAGCTGTCATATATATTTTATAACACATTAAGCATAAATGTGGCCGAAACATGAAAATGCAACAGAATAATTTATACCATTATGGATATTTTATTATATATACTATAAAAATTGTATATGTTAATTCCTAAAGATATGAAAAATAAGTACTATACTTAAAAACAATACATGTAGTTTTTATGGCATTGAATTGTTTAACTGATCAGATTTGATGTTGTTACATTTCTTTCTGCTAAATTGATGGAGACTATGAAAATCATCAGAGGAAGTATTAATAAATAAACTGAATTGAGATACAGCTGTATTAATTGGTTTAATCATCCTACACATTGTGTGTGCTTTTGTGTGTGTATCATAATATTGCATCAACCACCTAAATATGTATGACAATAAAGGAGCAGATTCTCTTTCTCAATTAGATCATGTTTATTAAGAGTAGAATTCTCTTTCTTGAAAGTTCAAAGGCTTTATTTTGTAGTTGTCTTTTACTTTCTATGTTTTGTAAAACAGGACATAAAATTTATTTTCATTCCTAAATCTTTAATAGATATTGATATTCTTGCTTACTTTCTTCCTTGTATGTTTCTTTTTAAGATGTTGTGTACTTAGAAAGTCTGTTTTATATTTAGTGATGAGCAGAAATTAGTGATTATTGGAACTTAACAGAGGTTGGCAAGGTTGTGGTTGAAACTTTTGCAAAGCTTACCATTGAAGCTTATAGAAAGATATTCTTCCACATAAAATTAAATGTTCATTATTCCTTCTAGAATATTATAGAAGGAAAAAAGTGTCTAAAAAACTAAATATAGATGTTAATTATATTGCTACTCACAAGCAAAAATAATTCAGTTATAATATGGATGTTATAATAATCTTTATGAATGAAATAAAATATAATATGTTGTAATAAATATTAAAATGTGTGAAATTTTAAAGAAATTATAGGCTTTTATAAAAAAGATATTAATTATAATATAAAAAATATATAGTCTAACAATTCAGACTCAATATTTAAAGTACTGATTTTTAAAGATTATATGTGATTTCAAATAATATCTAAAAATATCTTCAAGGAACATGATACATGAATCTAAAAACAAACAAACAAGTACCTGAGAGAGTTCTAAAGAGTAAGGTGGGTTATATCTTACTAAATACTATGATTTGTTTCTGAAAATTGCAAAAAGGCAGTGTAAAATTGTACATTGGCAAAGATATTAATCTTGTTCAATGAATGGTATTAATTATTATATTTTTTAATTTCATATTAAAATTAAAGTTAGATCTTGACTGAGCAAAACTATGAATTAGCAAGACATAATCTTGTCTTAGGATTTTGAGTAGAGAAAACTTAAAATTAAATGATACACAGAGAGCATAACTTGTCAATTTTCAATGACCAGGGTTTTTTTTTTTTATTTATTTACTGAACTGTTTAGCTCTAGAATTACTTTATTGTGCTCTATTATGCATATAGTATTTTGTTATGACTTTATCTTCTTTATAAATGTGTTTAATGATCATTTTCACACTTTATCTCTTTGAAATTTTCAACTACATATGTCTAATCTTTCACTTAATGCAGTTATCATCACCATATCAACGTTCACTTTCTAAAAAATTTACTTTGATTATGAGAGTATACATTATCTGACAATAATGCCCTTCTACATTTAGTGAGGTGGTGTTGATTAGTGCTTCCAAGGAAAAGTGGTGAGCTGTGAATCTCTTCTTCTAAAATGAAGAGCTGTAAGCTTGAATATCAAGTGAGTCTTCCATACCCCTCCTTAATTACTTCACCATTACTTTTTCCCCTTAGACCTTAGATTGTGTTTTCTAACTCCTAGAGAATATTGAGTCTGTCAGGTAAATGATTAACAAAAACTTATTCACATATTTTCCCTCCATTTGTTTCCTTATGTGTTTGTGTAATACTTATAACTTCCAATTGACTGTAGGTTACATGACTTAGGGCATACTGCATTCCATGTTATGGCACTTTGGTATGTGTGGCAGTGCTGGAATTGTACCCAGGTCCTTGTATATTCTAGGCTAGAACTCTACCACTACGCTACATCACCATCCCTTTTTAAATTTTATTTTGAGACAGGTTCTTGCTAATTAGTCTGTGATGGCCTTGAACTTGCAATAAGCCTGCCTCAGTAGCTGGCATTACTGTAGTACACCACCATGCCTTGGAGGGAACAGAAAAAAATTTGAAAGCATAAACTTCTCCAAATTTCTCTATCCCATATATGATTCTCATTTATTCTAACTTGATTATAGAAGAAGGTCCCAAACCTTCTTGTAATCAGCTAAGCTTTTTAAAAAATATATTTTTATTTATATATGACAGTGGAATGCATTACAATTCTTATTAAACATATAGAGCACAATTTTTCATATCTCTAGTTGAATACAAAGTATATTCATACCAATTAGTTAAACTTTATTTGTATATCTTTAACTTTTAACTAGACGTATAAAGTCAAGATTTGTTCATTTTAAAAAAACAACCATACTGTTTTATATAACTGACATCTATAAGCTACTTCAACTAACAAGAGCAGAATACACATTCCCATCAAACTCATATTGGAAATTCACTAAGGCCATATTTGGGGCCACAAAACACATTGTAAAAATGCAAATTAATAAATCATTCAATGATTTCTATGAAACACGATGAGATTAAATTAACAGTAAGTAAAAGAAAAATATTGGGGGAAATGCCCCAATTGAATGGAGTATAAACAACATATGTACAAATATTAAATTACATTAGTAAAGAAAATTCTGAAGATATATTAAGATATATAGAAACAGAGTGAAAATTTTAAAAGCATAGCATTCCAGAATTTGTGGCACACATTTAAAATAATGACTAGAGGAAAACATATCTCATTGAATGCAAGTATTAAAAGAGAAGGAAGCCAGGCACAGAAGCTCACTCTTGTAATGCCTACTGCTCAGGGTGCTGAAGCAGGAGAATTGAGAGTTCAAAGCCAGCCTCAGCAAAAGCAAGGCTCTATGCAACTCAGTGAGACACTGTCTCTAAATAAAAAACAAAATAGGGCTCGGGATGTGGCTCAGTAGTTCAATCCCTGGTAGCTGTGCATGCCCCCGCCCCCCCAAAAAAAGAAAGAAAATTTAAAGTATTCTAAGTTTCTTTTTAGGATAACAGAATAAAAAGAAGAAATTAATCCAAAGTGAGAAGGAGAAAACACAAATATCAAAAATTAAAGAATAAAATTTTAGATCAGGTAATCAAAATATAAAATCAATACATCTGAAGCTGGTTATGTTAAAAGATAAATAAGTTTGATAAGACTCCAGCCTAAAGCTACTTGAAAAAAAAAAAGAACATGATTGGCAAGTATGGGAACTGGAAGAGGTGATATAACTACAGTCACAAAGGACATTTAGAGGATAATATTATAAACACCTCTATGACCACAAATTTCATAGATGAAATGGATTAATTATTTGAAAGACACACTCTGCCAAAACTTGGGAAAAAAATCTGAATAAGCCTATGTCTCTTTAAAAATTGAAACAATAATTAATAACCTTCCAAAAGAGAAGAAACAAGAGTTCATTTGGGTTCATTGGGGAATTATGGCAAATATTTTAGGGAGAAATTATACCAATATTCTGCAGAGTCTTTCAAAAAACAAATGCTGTTGTAACATTTCCTAGCTTATACTCTAGGATCACCATTGCCCTAATGCACACCAGGAGAAAGCATTACCAAAAAATAAATAAATAAATAAATAAATAAAAGGATCTACAAATAATAGTTCTGTAGAGAAAGAAAAAATAAAGTTTTACAGAACAATAGTTTTCATGAACAGAGCTGTAAAAACTATCAACAAAGTATTAAACAATTATGACAATGTCCAAAAACAGTGATACACCACAATGAAGTAAGATGTATTCCAGGTATCCAAAGCTTGTTCAATATCTGAAATTAATTGTATGTAATCTCTCACAGGAGCAGTCTCTAGAAGAAATATACATAATCACATCAATAGATAGCAATATTTTTTCATAAATTTTCATGCTCATTAATTATTGAATCTCAAGAAGTAATAAACAGCATTGTCCTCAATTTGATAGACAATGTGTGCATAAAACTTACAATAAATGTTACACTTAAATGTGGAAATGAGAATTTTTCTCAGAAAGACTATTAAGATCAGGAAAAAGACAAAAGGTAAGAGGGAACTTAATTCCTACCACTTATTTTTTATATCTTCCTCATAGTCCTAGGAATTACCCTAGGACCTTGCACATATAAGGCAAGTACTCTACCACTGAGCTACATCCACATCCCTTTTTATTTTATTTTATTTTATTTTGAGCTAGGTGTCACTAAGGTTTATAGGATGGCCTCCAATATCTGATCTTCCTTCACGAGCCTGCTGAGTAGCTGAGACTACAGGCCTGCACCACCATGCCCAGGTCCTGCCCATTTATTTCCAATATTGTACTCATAGTCTGTGCTAAAATAACAAGACAAAAAATGGAATGAAAGACAAACTGGGAAAGAAGAAATAAAATTGTTCTTTTTTTTTTTTCCCCCATAGGACATGTCACGTCTGTAGAAAATGTAAAGTAATCAAGGAAAGAACTGATAAAAATATGTAATTATATTTAGATTGCAGCATACAAAGTTGATATGAAAAGTAGATTTCTTTCCTATATACCAGCAATGAACAAGTGAAATTTGAAATTAAAAAAAATTACACTACAAAAGAAATGCTTATATATAAATTTAATCAAATATGCATAAAATCTATATGAAGAAACTATAAAATGATGGTAAAAGAAATCAAATAAGACCAAGAAAAATGGACAAATGAATGTCATCTTCATAGTAGGAAGTCTCAATACTGTCAAGATATCAGTTCTTCCCAAAATGATGTATAGATTTGGTGTAATCCCAATCAAAACACGAGCAAGCTATTTGTAGATAGTGACAGACTAATTCTAAATAATAAATTAAGAAGGCAAAAGGCCCAGAATATTCAGTACAAAGCTGAAGGAAAGCAAAGTTGTCAAACTAATCCTATCCAGTTTTAAAACTTCCTATAAAATTCTAGTAATCAAAACAATGTGGTATTGGTGAAAGAATAATCAAATAGATCAATGGAAAGAACATAAAATGACCCATACAAATATACAGAAATATTATTTGACAAATAAACAATATTAACACAATGGAGAAAAAACTATTCCTTTTAAGAAATGATGCTAGGATAGCTGGACAACCACATGCAGACAAGTAAAGTTAAACAAGGAAATTATGTCTTCTACGAAATTAATTCAAAATTGATGGGTGATCTTAATGAAAAATTAAAAACATTGAAAGTCCAAGAACTTAAGATAGGAGACATGCTAGATTACTTTAGGTCTGGTGATGATGTTTTAGCTATAACACCAAAGGCCTGATCCATGAGAGAACTGAGAATCTTGACATTTTAATTAAAAGAAAGTTTGCTTTGCAAAAACAATGTCATAGAATAAACATAACTTGTAGATTGGAAGAAAATATTTGTATAAGTGGTGATGGTGATTGTATAAGCATTGATGGTTATGTTAATCAGTTCTCTTGTTGCCTGATTAAGTAAAAATATTAAATGTCTTAAACAGGCAGAAATATAAGAAGTTTAGAAACAGTCATACTTGATAAGAAGCTAATTTTCTACTCAGTGGGTTTATGTTCAATTTGAAATGGTAGATATTCCTCCTTTTTTTGTTAAATATTTCCCAAAATCCTTATCTTATTGGGGACATAAGTTGGGGGAGAAATGAGCTTCCTAAAAGAATGCTTGTTTAAATAAATTTTTAGATAATGCTAAAAATAGAGTAGTTTTGTAAATTCCATTATTTATTCATATCTGCTGCACTCAAATAACACATTATCATGTGTTGGACACATTAGGATATAGATAATGTGAATGATGTAATTACTATAAAATTTAAGTATAGACTTATTCTGTTAACTGATATCATACTATTGTAGAAAATGACATATAATAAAAAAGTTGTGAGTTACTTTCCTTTTATTGATCTTAAAATCTAGTTTGTCAAAAGTTAAATTTTCTTACTAATTATTGGAAATTAGATAATTAACAATAAAGGTCTTCTTAAAATAAACAAGTTAATGTATTAAAATTATGTATGCTTTATAATGACTAAATAAATATAAATTGAAACATTATTCTGGCATTGATATATATATATATATATATATATATATATATATATATATAATATTTCAAATAATATCTATTATATTTTTACAAAATATTTTATATGCTTGTGTGCTTTTTTTTAAAAAAAGAGGGGGTTCTATAATTTTCTTTTTATGATTGTTTTAGAGTAGGAAAATGATTTACCGTGAAAAACTTTAGAAGATTGTTTGCCTTTGAGGAAGTAAAGTCAAGTAACTCCTGTCAAAGTGACTAAAGGAACTTTCTGAAGAGACAGCGATGTTATCTTAATAAAGTTTTGATTCCATAATATTAATGAAACATTCATTGAAGTTATACTTAAGTTCTACAGATATCACTTAATATAAAGTTTCCTTAAAGAAATCCATAAACAAATGTTGAATTCTTGCTACTAAAATGCATATTGAATAGTTTAATCATAAAGTGAACCTGCATCTATAATTTAGTTTGAAATGCATCAGAAAAATAAGATGGATTGAGAGATGAGTGAATAACGTAAGTCAAAAACTATGATAAACTAGATCTGCTATGCTAATTCTAGAATTTGAGGGGTAGATTTATGGGTGTATTCCTTCATTATTTCTGCATCATTAGACATTTTCATAACATGTTCTTTTTTTAAATACAGTAAAATATGGTGTTCTTCCACACATTATTACAGTTTAGATTATTTATAAGAAACAAGATAATCATTTTAGTATTTGACTCTCAGATATCTGCAGTAGAAAAATGTGTTCTAAATTTCTTACATGTAAGAATATAGATATCATAATGTTTAAAAGGAATTACTTCTGAAAATCTGTAACTATCTGTGCAGTGCACTCAGACAGAGATGCTTATGTATGTTTATTAAAAAGTATTGGATCACACAACTCTGGAGGTCAAGAAGTCCCATGAATTGCTAGTCTGCAAGTTGGAGACACAAAAAGGCCACTGGTGTGGTTGGAACATTTCCACCACTCATGGCAGAGACTGCAGTCCTAGTGAAAAGGCTTGAGAACAGGAGTCACTGAAGGAAGAGCGTCAGTAGTCCACTGAGACAGACAGTGGGAGAGTGAATCCTCACTTCTACGCTTGTCAACCAGAAAAAGATTGGCTGAGATTCACCCACCTAATTAGGGAAGTCTTTGGTTTGGATGTGAGATATCCCCAAAAGCTCATGAGTGAGAAAATACAGGAAAGTTTAGAGAAAAACTGACTGGGTTACAAAACCCTTAATCAGTGAATTAATCCCGTGACGGGATTAAATGGTAGCTGAAGGTGGGTAGGATGTGGCTGGAGGAGGTGTGTCACTGGGGGCCTGCGTTTGGAGGTATATATTTTGTATGTGGCAAGTGGAGTCTCTCTGTCTGCTTTCTGATCATCATGTGAGCCACATCACTCCTCTGCTATGATGTTCTGCCTCACCTAGAGCCCCAAGGAACAGAGCCTGCTGTCTATGGAACAAGACCTCTGAAACCATGAGCCTCCCAAATAAATATTTCTCCCTCTACAATTGTTCTGTTCAGGTCTTTTAGTCACAGCAGTGAAAAAGTTGACTAAAACAATCAGTCTACAAATTCAAATACTAATGTTTCTCAGAAGCACCCTGAAAGAGAGAAAAAATCTTAATCACACATTGGAGGACCCATGATCTGATCAGGTAGACAAATAAAATGAACTAAAATTAATAACTAAATACCTTTGTTTCTTTTTTTTAATTGATTTTATTTTTTAAATACATGACAGTGGATAGCATTACATTTTTTTTTTATTTTTATTATACATATAGAGCACAATTTTTCATATCTTTTTTATATAAATTATGTTCATGCCAATTCATGTCTTTATACATGTACTTTGTTTTTTTGTTTTTTGGGTTTTGTATTTTTTTGCATTGCAATTCTTATTACACATATATGACACAATTTTTCATATCTTGGTTGGTATATAAAGTATGTTAAAACAAATACCTTTGTTTCTATCTATTCATCCATTCATCCAGAGTTGTTTTTTTTTTTTTTTTTTAGATTATTTTTCTTGGGGTTGGGGAATGGGGGTTGAGGGGCACTGAACCACTGAGCCATATCCTCAGCCCTATTTTGTATTTTATTTGGAGAAAGGGTCTAACTGAGTTGCTTAGCATCTTGGCTTTGAACTCAAGATCCTCCTTTCTCAGCCTTCCTGGCCATTGGGATTATAGACATAAGCCACCACACCTGGCTAGAGTGGGATTTTTTTCTATTCTCTGTTTTTATAAAGTATTACTTTCCCAAATATGTGATTACATAGCAATTCGAAGAAACAACATGCATATGTACTCTAAAAATAAATGTTGTGGATGTGGTCCCATGACTGGTGTCCCAGCTACTCTGAAGGTTGAGGAGGCAGAATCTTTGGGTCCATGAGTTTGAGACCAGACTGAGCAACATAGCAAGAACCAGTATAAACACACAAATGTATGGGTGTGCGCACACACACACACACAGACACACACAATTTGCTCTTAGATATCATTTGTGCTTGCTTGTTTGTTTGAGGTGCTGGAGAATAAACACAGGACCTCCAAAATACTAGGCCATGGCTCTATACTGAATTTCACCCCCAAACCTGTCTCAGAGATTTAAAAGACAGAAAATTCTGTTCTTATTACCAAGGCATCAGCTGACAATCACTAATAGTGTTTATGCTTGCTTGTTTGAGTTAATCTATTTGTAGACTTATCTCTTTAACTTGTTTTAACACAAAATTATTATTGAGGTCTCTCTCTTATTTTGAATGCAATTGGAAAAACAAGAAAGAACTGTTAGAATAAATACACTATTTTGTTAACTTAGTATATGTAAACAAAAATACCTTATGGTAGAGGTGAAATCATATATTGATCCAGGAGTTTGTGAAAAGAAAAATTAAATGAGTACCAATTAAACCTAGTTCTAAGTTTATTAGCCCTGATGATTATTTTTCATTAGAAATTGGAAGAACATACTCTTGAGAATAGAATGTTTTACAGGAAGATTCTTGGTTTTGTGTCAATTAAAATCAGAATAAAACTCAGGCTGAGAAAAGAAATCGCAATTGCTTTTTTAGCACAGGTAAAGCATCAGGAAGAGTTTCATGGCACTTAATTGCTACGTACAACATTGAGCTAATGGCATTTATTCTAACAATTTATTATTATGCACTATAAAAGCTCTTTAATATATGTTGACTACTGAGTTTGGGTTTCATAATCTTTTCTAACTTTGCAAATGTTTCTTATTATTTTGTATATTCCTTATTAATTATAAAAAGAACAATAAAATAGATTTTTCCTAGACATCAGGGTATAAAATATATGAACAATTTTATTCCCAAATTAGAAACTGTTGTGTTCTTGTCTATTTTACAATACAATAATTAAATATATTCAAACAGAATTGTTGTATATTTATTGAATAACTTTTTACTGGACAGATTCACAATATTGTTCATAGTTGTTGTATACATATTGTTAGCTTAGAATTAGTTTCCATATATAAAGTAGTATATAAAGTAGCACAATAAGAATAATGAAGAAAATTCCTACTGTAAAATATATAAACAATAGCATATTTTGTGGTTTGGATCCAGAATCTCTTCCAAAACCAATAAACTCATATGTTTTAAGCAAGATTGAAGGTACAGCAAATTTCAGAGATGGGCTTTTGACAGGATTATATACCATCTGAAGTCACTGGTGGATTAATCCACTGATAGCTGAATGAACTACCACAAGTTGGAGCCCTGTTGGAGGAAGTCAGTCACTGTGGATGTGTCCTGGAAGGACTTTTCTTCCCTCCGGCTCCCCCCTCCACAATCTCTTTCTCCTTACTGGCTACCATGATTTCAGCAGCTTTTCTCATATATGCCCTTCTGCCATGAAGTTTCTGCCTTATAGTCAGCTCACTATAGATCCAACTTCTGAAACCATGAACCAAAATAAACCATATTCCTCTAAGTTGTTCTTGTCACATATTTTGGATACATTGCTGAGAAGCTGGTAATATCCATAAAACTGGTATGAGTTATTAACCAAAATGAAGTTAAATTTTATTATTTCTGTATAACTTTCATTGTCTTTAAGAATTAAATTAGTGCTAAGGGCATTACTGTAAACATAAAATCAATCTCACTAGTTTAATTTTGTGAAATATAAGGTAGACAAATGATATATTATCTATATATATATATATATATATATATATATATATATATATATATATCTTTCTATCTAGTTCTCCTTATGGATGTGCTAAATTTTATACATCATTTATAGACTTCCATGAACCAATAATTACAAATACACTCATTTTAACAATAATGGATTTTAAGATATATTTTAAAATATGCAAAAAATAACCATATATATTCTCCATTATAATCTCATGTTTCTTAGCAAATTTCCTAAGAAAAGGACTTACTCTATAAAGTTAGTAAATTTTTAAGTGACAAAAAGTGTATGTTTGTCACATAAACATAATGTTTTGAAATATGTGTACATTGTGGAATGATTAAATAAAGCTAGTTAAAATATATGCATTACCTCATATCACATTCTTTCCTCCCAAACTCCAGCCCCCACCCCTTTTTTGTTAATTATGCAAATACTACAGATCTATTATCTTGTTCTAATTATATATGATAGTAGAATGCATTTTAATGTATCATACATAAATAACTGAAGCATAATTTCTCATCCTTCTGGTTGTATATGATGTAGAATTATATCAGGTATGTGATCATATATGAACATAGTGTAATGATGTCCAACTCATTCCACTATCCCTCCCACACCCACACCCTCCTCTCCTTTACTAACCTCTGTATAATTCAAGTACCTCATTTTTTTTCTAGCCACTTACTCCCCCTTATTTTCAATTGGCATCCACATATTAGAGAAAAGCAAAATGGACTTTGGTTCTTCAAGATTGGGTTATTTCACTTAGCATGATATTCTCCAGCTCCATCTGTTTACCATTAAATGCCATAATTTCCTTCTTCTTTGAGGCTGAGTAATATTCCAATAAACCACTACTTTATCCATTCATCTGTTGATAGGTACCTAGGTTGATTCCACAGCTTAGCTATTGTGAAGTGAACTGCTATAAACATTGATGTGGCTATGTCATTATAGTGTGTTGATTTTAAGTCTTTTGGTATAACCTGAGGAGTGGGATAACTTCATCAAATGGTGGTTCTATTCCAAGTTTTCTGAGGAATTACCATACTGCTTTCCATAGGGGTTGCACCAATTTACAGCACCATCAGCAATTTATGAGTGTATCTTTTTACCTATGTTCTCACCAATATTGATTGTTCCTCATAGTCTTGATAATTGTCATTCTTTCTGGAGTGAGAAGAACTCTCAGAGTAGTTTTGATTTGCATTTCTCTAATTGCTACAGATGTTGAACTTTTGTTTTCATATATTTGTTTATCAATTGTATTTCATCTTCTGTAAAGTGCCTGATCAGATCCTTAGCCAATTTATTGATCAGGCTATTTAGTTTTTTGGTGTTTAATTTTTTGAGTTTTCATATATCTTGGAGATTAATGCTCTATCTAAGGTGCCTGTGGTAAATATTTTTCTGCCATTCTGTAGGCTCTTTTTTCATGCTATTTATTGTTTCCTTTGCTGTAAAGAAGCTTTGGTGTTTGATTCATATGATTTATTGATTCTCAGTTTTACTTCTTGAGATTTAGGAGTCTTAGGAAAGTCAGTTTCTAAGCCAACATGTTAGAGATTGGGGCCTACTTTTTCTTCTGTTTGAGGCAGGGTCTCTGGTCTACTGCCTAAGTCTATGATCCACATGGGTTGAGTTTTGTGCAGAGTGAGAGATAGGTGTTTAAATTTTATTTTGCAACATATGGATTTCCAGTTTTCCCAGTGCCATTTGTTGAACAGGCTGTCTTTTCTCCAATGTGTAATCTTGTTGTCTTGTCTAGTATCCGATCACTGTATTTATGTGGGTTTGTGTCTGTTTCTTCTAGTCTATACCAGTGGTCTATGTGTCTGCTTTTGTGCCAATAGCATGCTGTTTCTATTACTAAGGCTCTATAGTATAATTTAACATCTGGTATTGTGATGCCTCCTGCTTTTTCCTTTTTGCTAAGGATTGCTTAGGCTATTCTGGGTCTCCTATTTTTCCAAATTAATTTCATGTTTGCTTTTTTTCCATTTATATAAAGTATATCTTTGTGATTTGAATATAAATTACATTAACCTTGTATAACACTTTTCTTAGTATGGCCATTTGACTAGGTTAATTATGCCTAGCCAAGAGCATGGAAGTTCTTCTCATCTTCTATGATCTTCTTCAATTCCTTTCTTATTGTTCTGTAGGTTTCATTGTAGAGGTCTTTCAGCTCTTTTGTTATATTGATTCCCAAATGTTTTATTTTTTATTTTTTGAAGCTATTGTGAGATATTTTTCTTAATTTCTCTTTCATTGTATTTATCACTGATGTATAGGAACATATTTGATTTATAGGTATTAATATTCTTTCCTTCTAATTTGCTGAATTAATTTATTAGTTCTAAGAAGTTTTCTGGTAGAATTTTGGGCAAAATACACCACCCTTTAATGCAAAAAAAAAAAAAAAAAAAAAAAAAAACACTAGAAAACCTAGGAATACTAGGTACATACTCAACATTATAAGCTATCTATGCTAAATGCAAGGCAAGCTTCATTCTAAATGGAGAAAAATTGAAAGCATTCATTTAAGAACTCATGGAATAAGACAAGGATGCCCTCATTCACCATGTTTATTCAACACCATCCTTGAAACTCTAGCCAAAGCAAATAAACAGAAGAAAGAACTTAAAGAGGTATGAATAGGTAAAGCAGAACTCAATTCATCACTATTATTCATGTTTACTTTTGAGAGATCATTTTTTTTCTTGATACCACATGGAAGTGATTTGGTGAATTACCATCATGCTTCAGCTTACTACACTCAATCTAAATCCTCCACATTCATCTGCATCTATATGTCACAAATGATAGAACTTCTTTCTTTAAGCTGAATAGTACAAATCCCATATTTTCTTTATACTTTCATCTGTTGATGAAAAGTTAAGTTGATTACACATCTTGGCTGAAGTGAATAATGCTTCAGTGAACATGGGAATGCAAATATCTCTTCAGCATGCTGATTTTATGTCATTGACATACATACCCCATAGTTAAATTTCTGTATTATATGGTAGTTTGATTTTTAAAATATTTGAGAACTCCATATGATTTTCTATAAGAGTTGTGTTAATTTACATTTACAACATTGTACAAGAGGTCCCTTTTCTCAACATCCTCACCAATACTTGTTATATATTTGTTTTGATAATAAAATTTTTATCTAGTGCAAGGTCATATCTCACTTTGAATTATTAGCTTGTGCTTCTCTAATGATTATTGATTCATGATTATTGATTCTTGATATTGAACATTTTCTATATACTCTTTGATCATTTATGTCTTCTTTTAGAAATATATATTCAGTTCTTCTTTGCATTTGTTAAATAGTTTTTTCTACTTGCTATTGAGTAGCTTTATTTTCTTATTTTTAGGATATTAATGTCTTATAAGTTGTATGGAAGCAAATATTTTTTACTCTTTACTTTTTTTTTCCTTTGACTGCATACTGAAGTCTTTGTTTCCTCATCCAAATAATAAAGCCCATTGCAATATAATTTCAAATAGTAATTAATACATAAATTTAATATATTATTTAAGGGAATGATGTGTCTACATTTCAGGGGTGAGGAAAATAAAATTTTAATCAATAAATATATTACTCTATCATTGCAAAATTGGAAAACAATTATTTAAGTAAACCATATATTTCAAAAAGTTCCTACCCCAAAGCAGTATTTTATAATTGTTTGATTTAACACATGCTGTGTGCTAAATATTTTCAATTAAGAATCATATTTTTAAAATTGTTACAACCTGAGCATATGCACAGCAATCACATGTAATTAAGTTTTAAAATGTTAACATATCCTGTAATCCCAGAGGCTCAGGATGCTGAAGCAGGAGGATCACAAGTTCAGAGCCAGTCTCAGCACCTTAGCAAGGTACTAAACAACTCAGTTAGAGTCTGTCTCTAAATAAAATATGAAAAAGGGCTGGGGTTGTGACTCAGTGGTTAAGCACTGCAGGGTTCAATCCTAGTACTAAATGAATAAATGAATGACTGACTGAATGAATGAATAGTTAACATGTTTAAATTACCAGCAGAAAGCAATGGTTGAATGAAATGACATTGCTTCTTGTTTCTAATTGCTCCATGCTGAAAGAAACAAAACAAAGTAACAAAAGAGATGACATAAAATATATTCCAGAATATTTAAGTGACTTTTTAGAAAGACTTAAAAACTTGAAAAAATGTACAGATAATTTCTTTCTTATTAACTTAATTAAAGAAACCATAGGAAAAACATTTATTATAAAGTTGTTGGCCCTTCTGGAGCAAATGTTAAGTATTTATTTCTTTTTGGAAAGTGCCAGCAAAGGGCACCCTGAGGACAAGAACAGCAAAGATGTTTGGTGAAATGCTGGGATAGACTATGCTGGAAAGAATTGAGGAAAAGCCATCCACTCTAACTTATACAGCTACAAAGGAGGTTTCAACCAATTTATACCCACAAGCATTTCATCATGATTTTTCTTGCCCCCATTGTTTGGTAATACTTCCCTATTTTCATGCTAATCAGAACTGGCTACATGGCCATTCAAATATTTTCTTATCTTTGCCTGCTTGTTTGCTACCTGAAGAGACCAAACTAGCCAGTTTTGCACATCTTCAAAATCAATTAATCACTCTGTTTCTTATAAAGTCTTCCTTCCCTGCTGTGATTCAATATGTGTAACCCTGCTGATACCAAGTTAATTAAGAATGGGGAATCTAAATCCCATAGAAGAATAAACTGAATTTGAAAGGGAGCTAAGCTTGTCATTCCTATAATTTTAGATTAGAAAACCATCTATTTTAATAACTATAGGAGACACTATGAAATATATCAAATGCTAGTTTAATGTATCTAACTCATTTTGGAACATGGCACGAAGCTTACACTCCTCAAGGAACTGCCACCTGAGTCCTCCATTTTCTGGACAAGTGTTTCCAGACTAGTGCATGTAGAAAATGGATTACATAATCAGTAGACTGTTATCATTGTTTTGTCATAAAATATCTCCTTTGTTCTGAATAATTCTGTGACATAGTTTGTTGATAGATAAACATCATTTAAGACTTCAAATAATAGCATTGCTAAACATGAATTCAGATATGCATTGATTCCAATTAGGATTTTATGGTTTACATATGAAGTGTACTCCAAACACTCAAGCATGGGACAATGAAAGAAAGTTTAGAGGTAAAATAACTTAATGGTTATGAGAAATTTAACCTAATCAGTGCATTAATTTTCTGATAGGGATTAATTGGATGGTAACTATAGGTAGGTAGGGTGTGGCTAGAGATGGGTCATTGGGGGTCTGCTTTTGGTGTATATATTTTGAACATGGTGAGGTGAGGGAATGTTCTCTCTCTCTCTCCTTTCTGATCATTATGTCCATAACTTCATTCCTCTGTCACACCCTACCTCATGATGTTCTGCCTCACCTTGGGCCCAGAGTAATTGAGTTGCCTTCTTTGGACTAAGAGTCACAAATAAACTTATCCTCTTACACAATTGTTCTCATCAAGCCTTTTGGTCACAGCACACACACACACACACACACACACACACACAAAATGAAATAAAATAAATTTAAAAAGATGACTAAAATAGGAAGAATCACTAGTGTATCTACAATGATACCACCATACGCAATTCACATTATTACTTATCTCAGTTCCTGTTTAGTTGGTTACACAGTAATGACAATAAATAGATGAAGCTTAGTTTAAAAAAATGATCAATTTTTTTTAAAAATAAATTCTTTATTCCAGAGATGAGAACTATTCTGTCATCAGCTCACTGTACAGATACAAGATGGGCCACAGTGAGAGGTTGGCAGGCTGGTATTAGTGTTTGTTGAGTCCAGTCAGTCTGCAGTAGTACTCTCACATGAACAGTGACTTGAACCATAGAGATCTTTACTCTGGAAACTTACTCTGGAAGATTGACTCATATCTCCTCTCTCCAGAACTCCTTTATTGTTGCTAAAAGTCTCGATAAGAAGATGTCTATAGGACTTAATGTCTCTGAATTTAGGTCTCTGTATTTTCAAAGTAATGGTTTGGGTGTATTTGGTTTTGTTTTCTACAGTTGCCACTAGACGGCACTCACAAACTCATTTCTTCCAGACACCTGAGGAATTTGAAAGTGCAATTTATCTTCTCTAATAATCTACACAATATAACTGCCTTTGGAAATTATCTCCTTAATGTCAATGGGCTAGAACAAAGACCAACAAATTGACATTTTTATAGCTCCAATTCTAAGTTTGTTTTTTAAAATTATGTTCTGAAATATTGTTTTATTTTCAAAAGTTTTTAATTATTAGAAATTTCTAAAGTTGAAATGAAAATAATTTTTAGGAGGATAATATATAATATCAAGGTGAATTAAGTTTTATTAGTTTTGAGTCTCTAATAACTAAATTTATATTTGGAGATTGTTGAACTTTTTTTTTCCTTTCTCTTTTTTGACTAGTTATGGAACCCAAGGGAAATGTACCACTGAGCTACATGTCAGGTTCTTTTTATTTAGTTTGTTTTGAGAGAATGAATAAGTTGCTGAAGATTTTGGTAAATTTCTGAGACTGGCTTTATGATTTGCAATTCTCCTGCTTCATCCTCCTGATTCACTGGTTTTAGATGTGCCTACCACACTGTGCTTGTTGAACACTTTTGAATACCTGATACATATTTATAACAAATTTATTCATGCCTATTAAATATTAGTCAGTAAAATTTTATTAAATACATATTTTAATAGGTTCATAGAATGGATTACAATACATTCACTGCATATATTTACAACACAGTCTCACAGAGTTGCCAGTTTAAAAGAAAGGGTGTAGTATGAAAGACCTGAATAAATTCATACATAGGGCCAATATAAATATAGCCATCTGACTTGTATTTAAAGCCCTTATAATCACTAATATTTGTAAATTATTTGAATCATAAAATATTGTCATATTATCATATTCATTTAAGTATGAAAATATTAACTTTTTTACTTTAACATTGAGAACATAAGCATCATTACAAAATAATCTTCAACATGTAAATAATTACTCTTAACTTGCTATAGGGGTTATTTATGAGAAAGAAAATAATATTAACTAATGACACCAGACAAGGGAATAAAGCCTACATTTGATTTATAATGATATTGTTAAAAAGCATGTTATTAAATAAATATAAATGAATTCCAATTCACAAACCAAAAAGTTAAACTCATCATTGTTAACTTCATAATACAGAATTATTTCTTAAGTGATAAAACTGGATTAGTTATTTCTAAGTGATAAAGCTGAATTCCATTGTCTCTCAAGATTCATTTTTGTTATGTATGTACTTTCAAGTCAAAATAGCTCAAACAGTTGAATGACTTTAATTCAGGCAGCATAGGAATACACAGAGTATTGCTAAGGAAATAAATTTGAAATTAATGTATGGCAGCATCTTGAAAGGTAGACTTCACAAAATCAAAATGAACCAAGAAACTTTCCTGTTCAAAAAGGATAGACTATAATATATCCAGCTGACAGTGCAGAAACCAAGTCATCAAGACATTGTAAGGAGAACCTTGAACAGCTTAATAAAATTCTGTACATGACAGCCTCAACTTCATCTACCATGTCAGCAATAGTAGAAATACACACCATGGTAAATGCAATCAAGCTTAAATTCTGATAAGCAATAGATTGAAAAATATCAGAAACCTTAGTACTTAAATATCTTTGTAAACATTTTTGGAGCCAAGTTGTATAGAAGAGTATTATTTCTCTTTATGGTAAATATACATATATTTTACATTAAGATACTTATTATTTTGAAATTTTTTCATCAGAATTTCTAAATGTGTGTGTAATTTATTAATAACATATATTTTTAAATTTTGAGCTTGGTGAGATCTTTTGTGATTAGTTTGGGTGTCCAGGGATTGAAAATCTGAAACAATGTTGAACAGAGAAGAGGATTTCAATAAACTTATGGATTTAAGAGCTAAAGACTTTAATTAATAACAGGGATTTAAATATATAAAAGCACAAAATATTTTGGAAATAATTTTTCAGCTCTGACTTTTTAAGTCACATAATGCTCAGAAGTTTCAAATAACAAAAGAAATTTATTTGGTTTTGATTCCTTTTTCTCCTCCTTTAAGCACATTTTACCTGGCTTGGAGATCATCTACAATAAAGGGAATTGAATAATCAGGTGCCCTCATCCTGTTTTCATATAGAACATATATGCTTTTATCTAACTGAAACTTAGATTTTCTAAACTGCTCCATTTTTAAGAAATGGTTCCTGTGCATAAAGGAAAAGAAAATGAGTCTCTATTACATTTCAAATTTATTTTAAATAACATATTCTTCCCTTCTCATTTTATTGCTTTTTGTTCTACATAAACTCCCTGTAAAATTAAAAATGACATATAAATTTTGTCCTCTTATTCTTGGACATTTCAGGAGACCATTTATAAATAAACATTTCTTATTGCAAAACTCTGTCATAACATATGCTATAATTTATAATATTCAACTTATGCAGAATGTTCATATATTTGTTTTCCTTCTTTATTAAATCTGGAGATAAGATATTTCTAATCTTTTATAAAGCTTACAGACATAAATCACATTCTTCCCTTGTATCTTCTCACTGTACACTTGGGTGAATTTCAGTTTTCTGCTTTAATAAAATTTACATAGTGAATGGACCTGGTTATGCCTATCACTGGACAATGACTCTTTATCCATTATAAATGTTACTATTTTTCAGGTGTCATTCATAAATTCCTGTATCTTTTCTGATTTTGTGATTTCTGTCCTATCTCATCCCACATTTTTGTTTCCATACTTTCTATAGTTTGATAAAATGCACAACTGTGTTTCTACTCAATTCCTTTTTTCTCAGTTGTAGAAACATAGAAGATTGCCTAAATACATCTCAATTTGGATATGTCATGTACACAACAATTTCAATATGTCCAAAGTCAACTTACATAATTTTAAATCTAAATACAATTTTTTTAAAAAAATATTATGACTTCTGATGTCTGTGTGAGCTTTGTATTTCAAAATAAGTTTGCTTTTCCCTTCTTCCAGATGTGAACTAGTTTAGCAGTGATCATTTCTACTACAACAACCAGATTGAGCTAGGGATCACTTGGATGTCCAATGAACTTTGAAGGTTCTGTCAACAGATTTTCTAAACTATAGAAACTTCAATTTTTGCATGCCTTCCTAAAGGAAACTTTATAATCTAGATTATATATGATTATTCTGAATTCACTTTACATGTCTCCTTCCATTAATGTAATCAATATCTAAACCCTACACAGCTAAAACTTCAATGCTCCATCAATGAATAAATGAATATTTTTACAGTGCCATACTCTGTTGTTTCTCTTAAACTCTGAAGAAGCCCTTACTTTCTGACATTTCTTTACATTTATCTATAATTAAATCTCTCTTTCTGGAAATGAACTCTAAATATACCCTTTACTTTGACTAATTTAATGCCCATTCTCTATGCATATACTATTACACTGTAATTGGTATATACTTGTTCTCTGGATCACTCTTTCCAGCATGGGTAATGTGATTTTGATTTCCAGCATTTATAACAAGGTTTATGATATAACAAATTCCTAATAAGACACCTAACAATTGAGTACATAAATTGTTAATATGTAAGTGATATATGTAAGTAATATTCCTAAACATTTAATGAACTTTCTTAACAATATTTTTTAATTTAAAAATGAAAAGTAAAGGAATTTCAGTTAGTTTATAGAACATATACCAAAAACACAGTTGATCCCATATCTCCACCTCCAAAACTTTATTTCTCAAAAAAAAAAGTTTTACTAGTATCTAGACAGTGTATTTTGGCTCAAAAAAAAAAAAAGAATCACAATTTTATTTTTTGATAATTAGAATAAGCTAGAAACCTGGTTTTACATTATTGAGATAAGAACAGTTAATTTTTTTTCTTATGTATGATTGCATCATAAAAGGAAATAAATATTTGACACTGAAGTTCACAACTCCTACTATAATTATAAAATAGTCTTTGGAAGTAAGAGAACAGTGAATAGTTGGCTACCATTTAATTGGCTAAATATTGTATAATTAGCAAATAAATAAGTGAGCCAGATACCTGAACTGGGGTTGCATCTGTTGTAAGTGTATTCTTCAAGGTGTGATGATTAAGTTCAATAGTACTTTTCTAGTTCTTACTAGAATGAGGAAAAGAAAAAGATTATGTATGATATGAAGGAAGACAGAAGAATAATAAAGCATTTTGGCAAAGAAAGGAATGGGTTAGGGTGGGCTATACTGAGTGATAGAAAGCAATTCAAAGTCATTTCATCTAGTCACTTGATGAATGGTTCTGATCTTATCCTTACAGGAGATATAAAAGCATTGGAAATATTTTATTTTTTATTTAATAATGTTAGCTACAAAACCATAACAATCTGTTGAGCTTAACACAAAAATAGTCTTTCAGTGCACATGAGAAATGTGTGTATTTGGTATATTAAAACACTTGGAATATTCTTAAAATAGATAATGCAGAGAATTTCACGCCAACTATCAAACAATACCACTATATTATATTTGAAATTCAACAGTTTTTTTAAAACTATTAATTCAAGTTTATCCAACCATATTTTTGTATCATACAACAATAGGGAACTATGTGGGCATGCTTGTCTGAAATTCGAGAAGTTTGGGGGCTAAGCCAAGAGAATCTCAACTTCAAAACCATTCTCAACAGCTTAGGTAGGCTCTAAACAATTTTGCAATACCTGATCTTAAAATTAAACATTTTTTTTTAAATTAAAAATGTGCTGAGGATGTGGCTCAGTGGCTAAGTACCCCTATGTTCCATCCCTGATGGAACAAAACAAAACAGAACAAAACAAACAACAACAAATATATATATATATATATATATATATATATATATATATATATATATATATACACACACACACACACACACACACACACACACACATATGAAACTTGCCTTTCTTCTCTTCTCTCCTATAATGGAAATTCTAAAGTACTGCAGATGCCATAGGGCTACTAACATAAAAACTGAGTATAATTAAAACAAACAATATTGAGAGAAAATGGCAGGTTCTATCATTTCCTATTGTACATTTCTCATAGTACAAGAGGAAATGATTCCCAGGACGGGAAATGATGGCAGATATTTTTATTTTGTCCTACTGTGCTCTTAATGTATCACTCTTGTACAGAAGCATAGCAACAGGAATAGTATCTAAGGTAGAAGTGTAATTTTAGTGAGTTGTAAAGATTAGTGTTCCTGGGAGCTGATAAGAGTGTCAGGCCCACTGACCAGTTCATGGGCATTTTATGCTTACCTTCACAATACTGAAGCTCAGGAGAACTTTTGAAAAGATCCTTGAGCTGGTACAGGAGAATATACTAATGTTTATAGGTGTTTAAAGAAGTAATGAAGCCATATTGCAAACTCCGAATTTTAAAACCTACTCTAGTCCCCCCCAAAAATTCTCTGAACTCCTCAGGGGTTGTACTTTCTGGAACCCTGAGTCCTAGGTTCTCAGCTGGAGTCATGGAGACAACATATACTCCAAAAATATAAAGGTTCAGAGGTTAAAAATATCAAAATTCACAAAATTCTGCCTAAAGTAAATGAAGTAGAATAATGTACTCAGGCATAAAATAATTAAAAGTAAATTTCTATATGTTATTACAGACTTTAAGATAATGACAAAATAAAATCATAAAATCCAAAATATACTACGAGAGATATTATTGTAGAAATAATAAATAATGATGAAATTGAAGGCATAGGTAATAAGTTTAATATCAGAATAAAACTGAGAATACATGGAATAGTTGTAGTATTAGATTGAAGAATGTTTACAGTGGCATCAGGAAGTAAACCAAAGATGAGATACATAGAAGTACATTTATGTGGCATAGAGTTTAAACCTAGAATTATTAATCTATTTAACAAAAGTTCTAATAGACATATCAAAATATAAATTTCAGAGAAGAAATAATTGATGGAATGACCAAATGTAGCCTGTATTTATAAATACTAAATCTCAAAATGACACAGTTAATGTCATTCCTATGGAGTAAGAATAAAATTATCCCTGAGCTGCACTATAGTATAAAACAATAATAAAAAGGAGGAGGAGGAGGAGGAGGAGGAGGAGGAGGAAAACAACTTACTAAGGCTCTGGGGAAAAAAAAAGGTTGTTCTAAGTAAATAGACTCAGATTAAAATGTGATTCATCAAATAATAAGTTGTAAAGAATCTCAATGAAGGAAGACTGAGACAAGGTGCAGACACAGGGAAGGTGGCAGAGTTGATCTTTTTCCAAGTGGCCATGTTCATTTATGCCAATAGGTTATATTAAGTCATTAGTACCATAACCACATTATTGTTTAGAGTATCAGTAAAGTTGCTTATGCTGCAGTTATATTTCACAGTTACAATATGCAATGTCAGAAGCTTTGTGCAGTTCTTAAGAAGGTTCATTGTCTGAAGTTACTATTAGGCAGGCAGCTCCAGAAACACTGGAGCTTGATAAAACATTGTAGTTATCTATCAAAGAAACATTTTATTCTTTTATTCCCAGGAGCTATGTGCCTAAGATCAAGGTCGAAACCCTCATGAAGAATATTGCTACAGAAGCCAGGCATCCCATGTCTTTAGCACAAAAGTTTCCCAGCAGCCTGGCATTCTGAATGTTGGCACAGAAACCTCCTAGCCACCAAGCATGCCACAATCCTGAAGTTTTTCAGAGACCCAATCTCTAACACAGAACTCCTACAATAAGTAATAGAAGATTACAGTGCAATACATTTTTCAAAGTAATATAAGAAAATTACTTCAATTTTATAGTAAGCTGAATGATTGCTTAAATGTGAGACTAATAAAGTATAGTGAAAGTTGCACAAATTCTTCTTGAAAAATGTTTGAGAAAATAATTCAATAAGAAAAGAAATACATTTATAAAAATGTAGTGTTTTAAAAAGTAAATAAATGAAGAAAACTTTTGTCTGCAAATATATATTAAAATAAAAATAATATTTATAAACATTTTACAAACACCTAGATGTACACTGATGAAACTAAGACATTTAAAGAGTGATGTTTCAAAATCTATTTTTTCTGCTTTATTGTTAACACAAACTTGTTATAGAATATACACAATGAAAACTATTTACCTGACCTACCTTGCTAAATGTGGACTAGAAAAATATATAAAGTCACTGAGCTGAAAGGTGAAGATAATTCAGGAAATTTGCTAAATACAGCAACCCCTGCATGATTAATTTTCTCCTTTTCACATGAAATACAGAAAAATCAAAAGAATGATAAGAGTCATATTGGAACTACATAGCAAATCTTTATAGACTAAGGTGTACACCTAAGGACAGTATATGGAAATGTGAAAAGTGTCACTGTCCATGTTATTGAGTTAATCTACCCATTTTTGCACTTGATTTACAGTTATAGAAAAAACTTTAATATTTATGTCTATGGTATATAATTTTTATTTCTTCCCCGGTTTCAAGTCCTTCACAGAAAACATAAATGTATCTAGTAAAAGAAAAAAAGATAAAATATATATTTTAAGAAGACAGTAAATATAAAACTTTGAATAAAATATCAGATATATACCCACATAGCACTCAATAAAATAATATTATTATTAATATCAGTATAATTATTAATATGGTATTAATATTATTAGTATTATTAGTTCTCAACTCATCAAAAGTAAATGAAAGGAGGGCAGATGCATTGGTGCACACCTGTAATCCCAGCAACTCAGAAGGCTGAGGCAAGAGGACTGCGAGTTCAAAGTCAGACTTAGCAAAAGTGAGGCACTAAGCAACTCAGTGAGACTCTGTCTCTAAATAAAATAGAAAATAGGGCTGGGCATGTGGCTCAGTAGTTGAGTGCCCCTGAGTCCAATTCCCAGTAACCCCCCCACTACACACACAAAAACACACACACACACAAAAAGGAAATGAAAGGAGAGAGAAGAAGTTTCAGGCTCTATAATTGATCGACAAATATAACTGAAAACAAACAAACAATATTAAACAAAATAACCTGACCCACCTATTTATTTTATATGAGAAAAATACTTCAATGCTTAAATGAAGTAAGCACAGCATGGTTAGAAGAGAGAGAGCTGGAAAATTTCAGTATTAAAGATGACTAAAAAGAAATAAGAGAACAAATTTACTATCAAAAATGAAATTTAAAACAAAACATCATAATTCACCAAAAAGCACATTTCTCAATATATCCATGTACTTATTAAACTACAATACAATTTTTAGCAATTCATATGGTCCTGATAGTATTGGGCCTTGAGGATGCAGAGGCAAAGTTTAAAAAAAGCCACTTAGCCATTAAATTTTAATTTTAGGTATTCTTACATATGATCGTCATATAAGAGATGTTTATTTTTCATGCACCCCATTGTTCTCAAGGGCTTTGTAATTGCTCCTCTTCTCTGCTGCTGTTCCCTTTCATTCCTCTCTCTGGCATCATTATCAAAGAAACAGCATGAGATATCATGGTGAATACTTTAAGTGACCAAGATGGCACTTGCAATCAGTCACTCCTTTCTTCTAGCGTAACTTCCAGAATTGAAGACATTAGAATACTAAAATCTTGTTTCTTAGACCCCCTGTGATTCACAATTTGGATATCAGGTAAGTTCTGTCAATTAACTGGATCAGGTGAAAACTGCAAGGAGCAATGTGTGTCTTGTGTTCTTTTACTTCCTACTACCAGGAAAGAAAAATCATAGAGTAATTGGAAGTTTTTGACAGTAGGGTTTCATATATATTATTAGTTTAATGAGTGTCAAGAAACAAGGAGGAGGTGCCAATCATGGTTGGACACAGCTTTCCCCAACCTGGAGCTAGGCACATTGATGGTAAGTGGTGAAAGCATCAATGGTGGTGGCTTCCAGAACCTTAAACATCAGCTACCTTGAAGGCAGTAGTTCCAGTGGAGAAGTCATGATTCCCTATTTGGGGAAAAAATTACCCACAACATGTCACGTGTATCACCTTTGATAGATTACTTATAGAAGTAAGGTCAGGAGTATGGGAATACAAAAGTGATACTGAAGTGCCCAGCAGGAGTTACCATTCCTAGGGCTGACTAGAAAAGGAAAATTAAAAACAAAAACATTACTGGAGTCCCAAATGCCCTCCAACTATGGAGAAACAACTCCTGGCATAGGTAATGCTTCGGAGAGACAAAGACAGGATTTCTGCTAGAGATTGTTAGGGTACTTTTAAAATCAAATTATTTGTATTAAGTTTATACTTTAAATAGTTAAATAGTTCAAAGGTTTCTATTTCTTGGAATAAAATCTTGAGTTCTAAATAACAAATTCATCACCTTGTCTCCATACCCTTACTGAGATATTTCCATGCAACTTTTTACAATGACCATCATCATTTCTTACCAAACTTTCTGTTAGACTCATTCCAAATGAGCTTTCATTCTCACCCTTCCAGATCAAGTTCTTTTCAAAGTGACTGATGGCTTTCACTTAACCAAATACAACAGTCCTTTTCAGTTCTCCTGTCTTGACCACTTACTTTTATCACTTGACACAACACCCTGCTGTTTTCCTCCACTAGCACTACTTCACAAAACCAATTAATGAATTACCTTCATCATTGTATACTTCAAATATGTGAGAAATTTCCACCCTTAGTTTGAGACCAATCCTCATCTATGAATTTGTTTCGTCCCTGGCTGATTTCATTTACTTATTTAACACAAACTCTTTTTTCTATTATTCATGATTGGTAACACCACACCCTCTTTCACGTGGATTTCAGATTCAATTATCAATAACTCCTCTATACCTATACCTTTTTTATTTTTTATGATAAGAAAAAGTGGCATTAGTTTATTTAGTAGTTGCTATCTTTTTTTTTTTTTAGTGACTACAGTGTAAACAATTTATTATATATCTTACAAAGAACTAGAAGGGTTCAAAAGTTCCCAACATAAATGATAATTTTTTTATTGGTTATTCAAAACATTACAAAGCTCTTGACATATCATATTTCATACATTAGATTCAAGTGGGTTATGAACTCCCATTTTTACCCCAAATACAGATTGCAGAATCACATCGGTTACACATCCACATTTTTACAAAATGACATGTAATAATTATTTTAATTGTTATTGACTTTATCCAACTGGATTTTTCCATAGGCTTTTCCTCTCAATAAACAGAAAACCATACTTTTTAAGTTTAGGCTAAAACATTTGATGTCAGCAGCAAGTTCCTCTTCTTTCACCTTTTATATTGAATCTGGAAGGAAATTTTGCTGCATTTCATTTGTTTCTGGCCTCTCATTTTCTCACTATTTCAAGTGTGTGTTAACATCAAATCCATCATAGTACCTTTGCCTAAGTTCACTATATTGCCTCCCTAATTTTACCACTACTTTATTGTCTACACAATAATTGGTATGCTCCTTTGTTAAAGCTGATTAGGTTGTGCCCTTCCTCCTCAGCAACCCTAAGTGGTCAGACTCTCAGAATAGCACTCACTAAAATTTACAGTCTAGACATTGCATTAAATAGCCTGCTCTTTCATCTTATTCCCTTCAACTTGTCCCCACCTCAGGGTCTTCTGAACCCTCAAACATCAAGCTTGCATTTATCTAAAGAGCATTGACACTTGCTATTCTTTCTGCTGGGATGTTTTCCTAGAAAGCTGACTTATTCCCTGCCTCCCATTTTCCCCAAAGTTCCATGTAAAGTGAAACCATAATTAGTCTTGAACTTTATAACTTAAACTGCATTTTGTGTGCGTATGTGTGTTATGACTTTCAGTCAGCACTAGAATGTCCTTTAATTGGACAAGATATTTTGTCTTGTTCAGTGCTTGTGGTAAGCCATCTTCTAAGAATGATTCCAACTTCCACCATTGTATACAACCAAAATGAACCAATAAAAATATAGAAAAAAATTTCAAAAGGGAGAAAAGAAAAAAAAAAAAAGAGGGCTCCCATTGATCTCCTCCTGTTTGCTTTCAGACCTTAATGGAATAACATCTCCCTGAGTATTGGCTAGAGAAATTCTTCTAATAGTCATTGTATGGAAAATGTGAGATGACCTCTCAGGTCAGGTTACATATATACATTTTTAACTTCCAGACTCCTAGTATACTCCCCCATAATCTGTGGCCCTTGGGTACACAGTGCAGAGAACCATGTGATAAGGAAGACAGGGCAGAGCATGATAGTATCTCCCAGAACAGAACAAGGTAACATCATTTACTAGAAGTGATTAATTTTTATAATCAAAATGATACTGGAAAGGAATCATTTTATCAATTAGATTTAAGATGATTATTTCAAGATAGAATCATTCTTCAGAAGGAAAACAATAATCTTGCTTTGAATCAAAATGAGATATTCAGGTTCAGAACTATAACTTTTTGTAGTAGACTCTATAAAATATTGAAAAAGCCAAAGAATATTTTTTTGAAAGTCAAGTATGAGATAGGCACTTTAGAAACGAATTATGGTGATTTGTCTGACATTTTTTCAACTTTTTATTCATCTACCTCTATGAGTAAGTTAAAAGCTCCCGAGGGCTTAGACGACCCTTTCCTGTCTTTTTACTGGTTCTACACTTGACGTCTTTCATGGACTAGCTGTGGCTTCCCTCAGTTGTCATTCCTCATTGCTGCCACCCCTTTGTTCTTGATTTCTCTTCTGCTTCCTGGCTTCACACTCAGAGCTCTGCATATCACTTTCTGGGGTCTCCTTGCAGGGACTGTGACTCTACAACATACTTCCTCGCCTCTCATAATAATTTCTTTTAAAATATTGTTGGATATATCCATTACTCCATGCTCTTGCATTCTAGTTTCCTATAAAACTAGCATGATGTGGACAATGCCTAGGTCAGCCATTGTTATAGGCTGTTGATGAGCCTGTTTGAAACATGACAGAAGCAACTCTGAGTGCCTTGCTGGATACACATGAAGAAACTATTCCAAGACAGTTATGATTGAGCAGATGAATTAGAAAGTCTTTGATGCAAATTTGCATTTCTACATCTATGAGACAGTGATGGCTGTGGCCTTGCTGATTCCTGAGATGACCTCAAGATATCTTTCTTTCTGTACCACTTGGCATATTACCTGTGTAATCTTTGGACAAAACCTTAGACACACTCCTTTTTCTGGTCAAATGGTGAAATTTTTAGATATTGTTCCTCTATTACTTTTTTATTTATTTATTTTCCTTTTCTAATTCTCACTGTAAATTAGGCAAGAAGCAGTAATACCCATACTGTAAGTGTAAGTGCTTTACTACCTTGAAATTTCTTTCACCAGATAAAATAGATCAACACCATTAAACACAGCTCCCAGAAAGTCACAGTGTATGAAGAATATACAGATGGTCTCTAATCCAACTGTCAACAGAGTCCTCATTTCCATTAACATCTTCTTTACTGTTGGCATTTGTATCAGCATTCTGGTCTTCTATGTACTCATTACAACTGCCCACTAAGCTCCAACTGTAACTTTCTATGACAAATTTTTATGAACTTCTCCAATAAAACAGTTCCAAGGGTATTTCCACATTGGAATAGTCACTGCAAGGACTCCATTGCTGGTACCAAATTCCAGTTAGTATGATTTATGCTACTATAACGAGTACCTAAAATAAAACCTAAAATATTTAACAGGCAAATTCAAAAAGTTTATTTTTCCTCTTAGGTTTGAAGTTTAAGTGCATCATCAATTTGTTCCCCATTGTTTTGTGCCTGTGGCAAGGTAGCATCTCATAGTGGAAGCACACAATATAGTGAAACTGCTTACATCATAGCTGTGCGGGGGGGAGAATGAATATGGGACAGAGGTTCCACTATATCTTTCAAGGTCATGCCAACAATGATATGAAGACTCTCCACCAAGCCTCCCCTCTTTATAGTTACCACCTCCTGCCAATAGCTTCTATCAGGGAAACCATACATTAACAAGGGACTTTTGGGAACACTTCAGATCCAAACTATAGTAGTTATTTAAGCAATCCTCTTGAAAGGTACTTATTAGTGTTTCAAATATGTGGTAGATATGAATATGCTCTATTGAGATCTCTGGCTATAGACTCACATTTCCAGATATGTCACCGTATTATGTTAAGAACTTATTTCCCAGTCTGCTTCTAACCAAAGCCAGAGCAAGGTAGATATAGTAATGCCAGGGCCTACCCCTAAGTAAAGCACAGCTTGGAATATTACCATGGATCTGGCTGCATGTTCTCAGATACAAACTATAGTCCAGGGCACTTCCTGTCCAATTCTTCTATTTCTCATTTTAAAAATATATACTTTCATTAATAATCATATCTTCAAATTATAAACAATTTATTGCTTTTTTATTAGAAGTATTTGTATTTGGCAGAGGTATAATGAGAAAATAAGGCCATTATTTAATAATATCTGGTATGCTGATATGAAGAATGGGACAAGTAATTATATATCAAGATGGAAGGAAGGTCCTAAAAACATTGTCTGTTGGACCCTCTGACTCCTTAGAGTTTGTAGAGATGATTCACCACTTGTCCCTTGTCAAACCACCACTTTATCTATGATGGAAGATGCTGTTGTGGCCTCTTCCACTAGGATAACAGGTGACCACTTCCCCTGCTTAAAAAGTTCCATTGGTAACTAGCCTTTAAATTTAACAAATTTCATCTGGAATGGAATAACACATGGATGGTATTTTGAGGATATTACCAGCATGTAAGTCTTAGTAATTAATACTTCTTCTAAGGAAATGGGGATTTACTTTAATATTCAGGCAGGGACCACAGGATATAAAACTAACTCACCACTCTAGAAAATTAATATTTCATGCTGAGCAGCATGGACATGGCTGAATTGCATGACATAATAGGAGCTGAAGGAAGAGGTAATTGAATAAACTACCTGAGTCAAAAGGCCTAATATACAATAATGCTTCACAGAATGACTCAGAGTACACACCCTTCCCCATAATACCAGGAACCCATCAATTGGTGAGACTTCAGGGATGATTCTTCTCTTTATGCCTGAAGTTGGTGTTGGGGAAGGCAATGAAAAAAAAAAAAAAAAAAAAACAAACAGACAAACAAACCCCAGGAAATTATTGTGCATGAGGAGTTTTAAAATAATTAATGTGAGGTGGTGGTGATTAAGCATCAGTTAAGCACCTTATTCATTCACTGGAGAGAGACTCAGATTTCCTGGAGGAAAGGTATCTGCATGACAATAAGTATAAATCCCTCCAGTTTTTCTTCCAAGAGACCTATGGTTATTTACCCAATGAACATTTGGTGTGGGTATAGGGATACATTCTAATAACTGTTGGGAACAATTTCTGAGTGGACAATGATTCTTAGGAAACCAAAGTGCTTTCACAGTTCACGGGACTAGAAAACCAGTGGAACCTTGACTTAAGTCTCACTGAATCTGTAAAGCCCAGGTATTCAATCCCAAATTTTCAATTTTTGCATACTTGGAATTTATATATTGGAGTTAGCTTCAAATAACATCATTTCTTTGTAGTTTAAAAGCTATTATAGTAGAGAAGGACACATTAAACTTCCGATACTATTCTTTCACTTATCCAAGATAGAGCACAAAATTATATTTGACAATTGAGGTTATATCAAAGATTAGTGATCACATGTAAAACATGAATAATTCAGCAGTTTTTTTTCCTGTTATATTTTGTTTTTATTTGTTGATCTGGTTTCTTAATTTTTTTTTTTCTTTGAGAAGCATATACCTAGACTCTCATATATTCAATTTCGTGGTAACTCAAACTGAGTCTAGGTTCTAGACTTGGTGTCATTTCCAGAATAATTAATATGGCCTCAGGAATACATTATTTGGATATTTCTTGTTCCTTACTCAATTGCACATTTTAAATATAGTCTTGTATAGCTATGCTGGTCTAAGAAAGATTTTGCCAAAATTTCAGAAAGTTTAGAAATAAAGGTTTTAGTTGCTTCCCTGGTAATTCACTAATACCTGAGACTATGATAATTGATGTTGTAGACAGAGTTAAAAAGAATAGTGTTTAGTTTTTTGTTTTTTTTTTTATATATATGGGAAAGAAAAACTTCCAGTTATGGGCTTAGCCTAGGTGCTTCAATCAGGATGCAGTTCATCCTACCACGTACCTCTTCTGTTAAGATTCCCAGTAGGAATTCAGTCCCAAGGGAAACACAGTGGAGGGTATTTTCAAACCCACTTGAAGAAGTAGACCTACAAATTAAGAGAGGATTGAGCTAACATGGTCACAATTTATGCTTATCAGATTTTCTACTGAATGGAACAGCATTTTTAGGCATTTGTTGCTGCTCTCTAGATTCTCCAATTTTATGATGCTCCTGGGTTATAGCTAGTGCCTGAGTACAGCAAGGATATCAGTGCACTGTCATTCATATGGAATGTTGCCCTCTCAAATGGTGCATTAGCTTGCAGATTCCCAGACACCTAGCCAGAAACACCCTCAAAACATTTCTGCAGATTGGGAATTTCCTGTACCATTTTTTTTTCTTCTTCCCTTTTGCTTTCTAAGGTTAGAATAGAGTAATGGTCTGAAGATTTTATCTACCCTTGCTTCATACATTTTATGCCTCATGATTGTTTTATCTAATAATTCTTTAAGCAGGTCTAATACTGCCTTACCATTTACTTTTCAAGTCACAAAGACAAAACACTTTTATAGCTTTTAATAAAGATGTGTTTGAAATTATGTGACATTTTTGTTGATCTTTCTCTTGCTCTCTCCTCTTTCATCTCTCTTTTCTTTTCCTTCTGAACATTTCTTGTGGTATTGTTTATGTGTGATAGAAATTGAGAGGCAAAATCAAGAAAGAAATGCTAATTATATGCATTTTTTGGTAATCAATAAAAATCTGACTTTTTTTGAGAAGTCATGATTACTATAAAACAGAGCAATCAATCATGATACAGAGGTTTTATGTGAAGTTAATATTTGATTCTACATTTTTTTTTACTTGCAGATTCTTAATTTACCTCCCAATTAATTTATGGAGTTTTTCCCTTTTTGCTAGCAGCAACAATAAAAAATGACCCTTAATCATATTTTCCCTAATAGCAAAAAGCTCAAAAAATATTTTGTCAGGTCTAAAACACATTCAAAAGATTGAAGTTTTTAATTTGTGTTAAATGAAAAATATGTTTAAATATTCATAGCTCAAATTAATTATGAATTAATGTGATAACAAAATACACAGTTCTGATTTTCAAGATTGTCTGAGTGAGATTAAGGCACTGTCACTGAATTAAGTTGTTTTTTTTTTTTTTCATTTTATTGTTCTATGTATTGAGAACTCTCTCTAATAAAGAGGAATTTATTTTATCAATCTTATTGTTTGTCAATTTTTCTTGCTACAAATCCAAAACAGTGTTCAGAAATGGTTAATTTTTATTTTTTCACATTGACAAAATGGCACAATGAAATGACAAAACCCTAAACATACCATTGATTTTCTTAAATCACTAATTGGTAAATTTTGATAAAGTCACCTAATCTAGAAATATTGTGTATCTCTGTTTTGTCAGGCACTGTGGTGAGCACTGAAAATGTTTGGTAAGTACATTGTAACCTGCCTGCTTGTTCTTGGAGATTGGAGAATGGAAATAAGATAAACATAAAAAAATTCCAAGTCAGTAATAATATAGTGAAATGTATTGGTTGATATAACCTCGGCACCTAATTATTGGTAATGGTCAGAGATATTTATTTATTCAGGAATAATGGGATGCCTGGCAAAACAAAAAAAAATTATATACATTTGTTTATTGAAAGAGAAGTTATTAACATTTTTTGCATAGGAAAAATGCATGTTGTCTTTTAGATACTATTCCTTTTCAACCTTCTTTTTCATGACCTCACCTCTTTCTTGTGTTGAGGGTATTATTAATATTTTTATTGTGGCAAACTATACAAGAGACCTGTGTCTGGAAAAGGCTACTGCTCCAAATATCTTTTGCTTTATGAAGTGGTTGCAATTGCCAGAATATTTGTATAGTGTTGGAGACATTCCCATGGGATGGGGATGATATTTCACAATCAAGACTGTGAAGATATCTGTTTTAAGTGTGTACACTATTAGAAACCATGTTAAAATAATTAGAAAGTACAAAATGATGTCCATTTGCATTGATGCCTCCACAGGTCTTAAAAATCCACTCATTAAAAAAAAGACAGCATCTTAAGCTCTAAAAATATCGTAGTCTGTAGGTTTATCTAAAATCTCAGTGCACAGTTAAGCTTCGTAGTCATTACAACAACTGCCACCAAGCCCACTGACTGTATAGTAGAATAGTGGCTGAATGTGCCTGTGCACCAGAGTTCTGACCTTGGAAAGGAGATGGTCTCTATGGAAACCCAAAGCATTTGTAAAGAATTGTGGCTTACAGAAAACATCAACAATGTAGAAAACAAGATTCAGTGACTTTTTTAGGACTTTGTACAATAATGGTATGTTGACACCATTTTATACTGAGCCTAGTTCTAGAAAATGAATTTGTTTCATCAAGAAATTTCTCTGCCAGGAATTTTTTAAGCAGAACTGCTTTCTTTTGCCTGTCTTATGGCTGAGTTCTTGAAAATGTATTTGGAGTTTATAGAAGAAACCAATAAACTACTAAATTCATTTTTTTTCATTTTTGAGTACATAACTAGACTACACTTGGTCAGCAGCTGACATTGACTGTGGCCTTGAGGCCAAGTTCTCTTAAATAAAATTCGAGCAACTGGCATTGTTTGTACTTCCAGGTTGAACATTTAAAAACATTCTTCATATTTTCTTTCAAAGCCTCGTATGGTTAAACATTGAAGCTTGGGTAGATGGTAAAGTCATGTATGGGAGTAACACTAGAATCCTGATTCATTGATGATAGGTAAATGAGAAAAAGAGCACATTTACCTGAACATCTGCCTACAGCTTAAGAGTGATTTTATTTTAAATTATTTTTACTTTATTTAGTTCAATTTAAACAATATATGATTATCTTGCTAGAGAAAATGGTTTCTAGATTTAAAATACTTTTTTGTGTGTGTGCTACTAAAACAACATATTTGTTCTATATATAGATGGATGATTTTTAATCCAGAATATGGAAATTAGAGTACATCCTACTCCCTGAATTTTTTATTAATTATGATGAGAATATTGTGTTATTTAAAGTGGTTTATAAAATAAAACAAATATATACCGAATCACTGACACTGTTGAAATCAACTACTTCTTAAATTTGAGAATGAACTAAACTATCCATAAGACAGACTCTCTTAAAAGGGAAAATAATTTGAAGAATAAATGGATGATGTTTTCTTTAACTTAAATAAATATAACTTGGAATACATATTTGCCATTTCCTCTCAAACTTATGACTTCATAATTTTAGCTTCAGACAAGATATGTTCAAGTAGATTTAAAGATACTTATTTTTTTCTTATCTGTAATTGCATAATAAAGATTTTTGTATAAAAGGAAAGAAAAATCTACATTGTCCCTCTTGTACTGAAAGGGAAACACTGGTGGCCCTGGATTAGAATAATAGTGTGTTGCCAAGTTTGACTGGGAGGGTGTTTAAGAAGATGGTGTTGGATTTGGTGCACTGAATAGAGAAGATCTGAGCACTATGTGGGTGGGCACAATCAAATGAGCTAGGAGTTCACATAAAAAATTAAAAAGGCCAAGGAAGGGCAAATTCCCTCTCCCTCTTCCCATGTGGGGATGTCCCTTCCCTCTTGCCCTTACACATCAGAACTGCAGGTTTCCAGCTCATGTACACCAGCAGACCCTCTGTTCCTTTAGTCTCTATCCCTAAACTGAGCATTTCACCCCCTACTTCCTCCGTGCTGAGAATTTTGGTCTTTGCACCATGTTCCCTGGTTCTCCAGCCACCAGAGTGTGTAACTCTTGAAAATTTCTGCATGAGTAGCCCTGTTTGTCTGTATTTTTTATTATTTATGTATTTCTTTCCAGTACTGGGAATTGAACTCAGGGCCTCATGCATGCTAGGCAAGTTCTCTCCAAATGAGCTATATCCCCAGCCATTTAAAAAAATATATATATATTTTTGGGACTTCATACCTCCATAATTATCTTAGTCAATTGTCCTAATAAATTCTTTCTTCTTTGTCTCTGTTTATCTTTTGCTGTTACTCTTTCTCTCTCTTCCCTGAGACATGTATCTTAGAAACATGATGTTTAACGGAGTTCAGAAAAAAAAAGCTGTTAATATTGTATGAAGCTTTAGAAATCACAAGCATTAACAAATTATTTTTGAAAAATTTTGAAAGTTTGCAGTTATAGACTGTCTATATATATATATATATATATATATATATATATATATATATATCAGTGAGAATAATCACTTTAATGTCATGTTTGTATTTATGTGGTATTAATATTTAGTTATTTAATATTTATTGCAACATTTAAAGCAATGTATACATTGTAATGATCTGAATTTTTGTGTTCCTTCAAAATTCCCATGTTGAAACCTTATCCCTAAGGTGATGGCAATGTAACGTGGTGCCTTTGGAAAGTGATTGGGTTGGGAGAGTAATGTCTTCATGAATACGTATTAGTGTCCTAATAAAAAAATACTTTAAATAGCTCATTGGCTAGTTCCATAATGTGACATGAGAGTGAGAAGACAATATTTATAAACAAGGAAACAGGCCTAAATATGACAGCATCTTGACTGACATTGGACTTCTAACCTTCTAGAACTGAGGGAATCAGGTTTCTATTTCTAAGCCACTTAGCTTTTGATATTTTGTCATCATAGGCCAAATGTGCTAAGAATGGCTATGTATATTGGTGCAATTGAAGATTAGAATTTTGTTATAATAGCCTTCAAGTACCAAATCAATTGTTTGAAACTCATTTGTGCAACTCAGTCATCACAATTATAATTTGGATTTTCAAATTAAAATAAAAGGCCCTGTAAATTCCCACTGTATCTGAGTTTAGAAAATATTATTCTTAAATATTTATACATGGGTAAAACTGTAAACACACACATATATATATATATATATATATATATATAGTACCAGTGATTGTATAAAGGATCTCACACATGCTTGTGAAGCACTCTACAGTTGACCTACATCACCAGCAATTATTATTTTATTTTGAGATATTCTTGCTAAGTTGTCCAGACTGGTCTAGAACTTGTGATCTTCCTGTCTCAGCCTCCCCAGTAGCTGGAGATACAGCTGTACACCACCATGCCCAGCTATTTTTTTTTCAGCTTGTTTACAGGGCATTTATGTTTAAGCTAAGCTAAACATTCAGAGGACTGATATCCCTGTTTCCTGTCTCCAAGTCATAACAAAAAATGTAATAGAAATAAATAACATTACTAAGAGCATTAAAATAGTTGTCATTTTTTCACCTTATAATTAGTAAAAGTCACACATATTAAAATTTTTATTTTATCTCTATTTTGGAGATATTATTTTTTAGCATATTTTCAATTGTCATAAAATAATTTATATGTTTATAGAGGACAATGTGAACTTTTTTTATGCATGTGTATATTATACAATTATCAATTCAGGAAAATGAGCATATTCATCACCTCATATATTATTAATTCTTAGGGGTGAAATTATTCAAAACTCTTCTTGTTGTTTTGAAGTATATAATACATAACTATTGACTATAGTCACTCTACCAAAAGTTCTGGGACTCCAGACATTTTTTTTTTCTATCTGTAACTTTGTACCTATTCCTTATCTCCACCTCCTTATCCCTTCCAGGCTCTTTCTAGTTTTATGAGAGCCACATGTTTAGATAATACATGAGAGTGAGATTATGCAATATCTGTCTTTCACTGTCTTATTTCACTTAATATAATGATATTCAGTTTCAACCATGTTGTTATAAATGACAGGATTTTATTTTATTTTTTTTTATGGCTGACTAGCATTTCTTTGTGTGTGTATGCCACATATTTTTAATTTACTCACCAGTTTAGGAATACATGGGTTGTTTTCACTTCTATTGTGAATAGCACTGCAATAAATATGGGAGGACAGATGTCACTTCAGCAAAATTATATTATTCATTTGCATATATACCTAACAAAGAAGTCCTTTGGTCATATAGTAGTTCTGTATTTATTTATTTATTTATTTTTAATTTCCATATTGTTTTCCATATTCATATCTTACCAACTTATAATCACACAAAGTGTTTGCAATGGTTTTATTTTCTGTGGAAAATATTTCAGTGTAATCCAAGGAAGGACAAACCTGTCCTTGAATATAATCAATCAAATGATTATGCTATCTTTGGATTTATTGAATAATTGTGGACCTTAGCATTGTTAGAGCAAGTGGTTATGTTATAATAGATTTGGTTCAACTGAGTATCCAAATTTTAAAGAAAAATTCTGCTCACTTTTATTGAGATGGATACCCAATTAAAAAATTATGGCACTTTGACATTTTATTATAAACTTTTGTTTTTGAAAGGAAAGTGTAATCTCTTTACATCATTCAACAGACTGAAATTTAGATGGAACTCAAACACTAAATATATATTCTTATCATTTTCTCTATGACATAATTGTGTTCAGAATTTTTAGTAAATTCATAATGATTTCTAGTAACATTTTTCCCTGAACAAAATTAAATTATTATAAACAAGTAGAAAATGAATAGTTGTGCAAAAAAAAAAAAAAAAAAAAAAAAAAACAAGCATGTGAATGATAAAAAGGTGAATAAAATGATGAAAATTTAATTTTGGATAGTTAATAATGTGAACCAAAATGCTGGGAGAAGGGGAGGACCTGAGTAGTCTTCAGAGGTATTAGAACAAAAATTAACACAGATGTGGTTAAAATGCCTATCTGTTAATGGTTATGAGAGTTATATTGCATTTCAGTACAGCATGGCACATGGCCTTAATTTGGCAGCTACCATAGTATGTTCATTAATGCCATTACTTTTATTTTCTCACTAGCCTATAGAAGCTAATCTTATATCACTAACATTTGGGAAATTGTTAATGAATACATAAAAGCAGACCCTGAAATGGTGGCACAAAAATTACATTTCTATTAAGCTAAATGGGCTTAACCCACAAGAATGATAACACAGATTCTGAACCTGGGGCAGTTTCTCTCCCTAGAGGGCAATGTATAGAGCTTTGTTTACATTTGTTTTTTTTTAGTTTTCATATATGAGGGTAAAATGTGCTACAGAATCAATCAAATTAAGCCAAAAATAACCCTAAATTTCCAGAAATGAACAGGACATCTTACTGTAATAATTACAACAAACTTTTCCAAGACATAGTGTCAATAGGACAAAAGTAGAAAAACCTTGATACAGGATATGATTGTGTTAAATGCTTTTCAATAAATTTAAAGATGAAAAAATAAAGTTATTATAGTTATAGATGAATTTGAAATTCACAGACATCCCAGAATATATCCACTTTACTTAGGATATGGCTTCAATCAATCAATATTAAAACCTAAAAAACCTTTTTTCAAAAGTTACATCATGTGATTAATTAAGTGTGTAGTGCAGATCTAATGAAAATAAGAACTTGTAATTATAGTCAAGGTAATAACTGATCTTAAGAATATTGAATATCTGATATCAAGGCTGAATTCTTTATTTTTAATTTCCCAGAATAATAAGTTTAATTTAATTATTATATTATATATTATATTATTTAATTTAATGATTATATTTAATTATTATAATTTAATTATTATATATAATATAATAATATTAATATATATTCTACATTTGCACATTATTTTGTTAATTTTTGAATTTCCCACTAAATTTTTCTTCTCTGCACTTTCAAATAATGATTTATTAGTCTAATTCATTGATTAGAGGAGAGAATTAACAGTCTGCATTATTACCTTTGAAAAACATTTCAAATATCATTGAGTACACATGTATTTTCTCATTCATTTTAAGGTATTTTCTTTCATTAAAGATAACTTTTCTTATTCTCCATTAGTCCATTATGAAAGATTCTTCTCCCATATTTACTTGTTTTTTTCTAATCCATTAATCTTATCTTGTGTGTTAGTGAATTATGTTAACATTCAATCATGCTTTAGAGTGTCCCACCTTAAATGAAAAGTAAGGAAAATAAAGTAAAAGTAATTGAAAAGATTTATCTAGAGACCCTTCTTAAAGACCTGGCCTATTAAGTAAGCAAATAATGCATACTCTGACGAAAACATGACCTTCTTTAAATGTGTTTACTTTTATTTTTCTTTCTTTTCCTCCAACCCATCAAGTTTCATTGTATTTTACCCTTATATTAGATATCTCCTTTCACCTTCAGAATTACACTCAATTTATATTTTACAGCTTTGTGATTCTCTAATGTAGACCTATTTCTTTAAACTTTATTTTGATTACCAACCAAGTAAAGATAATATATGTAGGCATCATAAGTTGTTGTCTACTTCAACTTATTCTCCCTATTAGATAGTCTATGTGTTTATGTGTTTAATTCTCTTTCATATGACAGCAAAATCCAGTTTAGTCTCAGTCAGTAATGGAAATTTCATAATCTCATTCTCTCTGTTGGGTTATGGGACTTTGATTCTGCCCAAAAAGTTTAAAAAACAAACAAAACAAAAATTACATTTCTATTTCTATTTATGTTCATATTTATATCTGGCAAAGTATGCTAGGAACATTTTGAAGAAATTTCCCTCATAAAAATAGATAATACACAATAGTTATACTCATTTCACCTGGATGTTTTCATGTACACACAGACACAGAGTACCTTTCACTCTCTCCAAGGAAGAAGTGCAGGAACAAAGCTGTTTTGCCGAGGAGGGCAGGACAAGGAAGGAAAAAAGATGGGTTCTGGTGTCATAATTGGGCACTTCATTAAACAATGTTGGAGGTTCCTGACCTTTGGAGTCTGGGCTATATAATATTTTTTAATGGGTTGAGATTTATATTTCTTTTTTCAGGCAAAAAACATTGTATCTGGTACAGTATGTATCCACAATTCTGGTGGAATGATATATTAATTCACATACAATACATAGTAGAGAATTTGGTATACAAAATACATTAAATATAGCAGTTACTAATACTGAACTTCTTTTTCTTCTTTTATAACTAATATTATCACCTTATAATACTTATTACTATAATTAATTTCTTTCTTCTTATGGTCTAAGTGAAATTTAGTAAAATCTATTTTCCTTGATATCAGTGTATTTCATTTTTATGAAACAAGAAACAATACTAAATAATTAAGTAACACTTAAGATGAACATAAATTATTTTCTATGTATAAGAAATATTTTCCTGTACAACTTTTTTGTTTTTTGTAAAGGAACATCTTTAATTGCCTGATCAATTTTTCAACAATTGATCCCTGATCTGCAAACATTTCTCCCCCTTTATGTATCTTGAATAGTTTTACAATTAAGATACATCCCTAATTCAGGTTAGATGCATTTTTATCGGTCATGATAGATAATGATATAAAAGTTAAGCAAATAATAAGTGTGACAAAGTGATCTTGACAATTTAAAATCATGCAGGTTTCTTAAGGAGAAATAGATTTTTAAAAATACTAGGAAATTGAAGAAGCATAATGGATAATATCCAAACACATCCTTATGTACTTGAGTCCTATTAAGACAATAATGAATGCTGATCTCTTAAAATAACTTAAGCTCCACATTCTAATAGGTGTGAAGGTGTGAGGTATTTTCTCATTGTAGCTCTTTTTCATATATATATATTAGTTGTAGTTGAACACAATACATTTAATTTATTTAGTTACTTTTATGTGGTGCTGAGGATCAAACCCAAGGCCTATCATGTGGTAGGCGAGCACTCTACTGCTGAGCCACAACCCTGGTCTCCCAATCCTTTTAATTATTATTATTATTTTTTTTATTTTGAGACAAGGTCTTGCTGAGTTGCTTAGGGCCTCATTAAGTTTCTGAGGCTGGCCTCAGTGATCCCTGTCTCAGCCTACTGAGCTCCTGAGCTGCTGTGATTACAGGAGAGCTCCATGGTGCTGTCTCTTTGTAGTCCCCAGAACACACCCCTCCAGTGGATAGGTGTGTTTCTTGAAAGATTAGCGATGTCCTGCATCTGTTAACCTGTTATGGAAAAGTTGGAAATCTTTGAGAGAAAGATTATTCACATCATTTGCCAATTTTTAATTTTAGAAATACTTTATTTCTTTTATCAATCCTCTCTGGGAAGCATGATTTACAAATATTCTCTCTTCTTCCATGGATTGCATTCTTACTGCTTTTAGAATAGCTTTTTTTGGTGTTGCTGGTGTTGCTTGTTGTTGTTGTTTGTTTGTTTTTTGTTCGCTACATATACATTCCCAGTCCTCCTTTTTAATTTTGAAACTGTGTCTCAGTCATTTTCTGAGCCTGGGCTTGAACTTGCAGTCCTCCTTCCTCAGCCTCCTGGATGGCTGGGATTACAGGTGTGTGTCACCATGCACAGGTATAATGTCTTTTAATGCATATTGTTTTCCAGTTTTCATGTAGTCCAATGTATCTTCTTTTATTTTCATTCTTTTGTCTTGGCCTTGTGATTCATATCCAAGAAATCACTGCTAAATCAAATATCGTGAAGGGTTTTTCTTCTAAGGATTTTGTAGTTTTAGGTCTCATGTTTAGTTTTGATATATTTTAAGTTATGTTTTGAATACTGTGCGTTATGTATACCCAGTTTTCTAAGCATCATGTGTTGAAGATATCTTTTCCTTTGAATGACTGTGAAACCCTTGTCAACATTCTGGACTTCTAGGTAATCCCAGAATATTCTTTTGGGAATTGATTTGCCTTGAAGTGCTGAAGTGCTTATTTGTTTGCTTGAGATGTGAATGTTACCAACCATAGTTCCTCTTCATTCCCAAATATGAACCTGGTTGGTTCAATTTTCCCATTAAAATTTCTAACATAGGAACACTTCAATATCTTTTCCCTCCTGAGGGCAATTTTAGTGTCTAGCTCTTTAATGAGATGCCTCTGTTTAATCCCCCCCATAGTTTAAGAAGGCTGTCCCAAGGGCTTACCTTGTATTATCCATGAACATAGAGATAGATATTTGAATTCCAATTTCTGCATACATTTTTCTAAATATTATTTTTATAATAGCATTTTAAAACTTCCAAGTAATTTGTTAACATTTTTTTGTAATTACTCTAAATAATCATTTATTTATAAGGGGAAATATAATGTAAATTCTAAATAGTTGTATTGACATGGATACTCACTTCCTTAATCTTCTCTTTCAGTGGTGTATATAAACAAAATAATGTGTAAAATTTAAAATTCTAGTCACAGCTTTAAATATAGATGTCAATATCTACATACAGGAAAATACATTCTAGTTAATAACAGAGTAACTTAAAAAATTAAAGTAATAAAAAGAAGAAAATACAACAATCTGTTGGGGTGTTTAATTTGAATTAAGTTGATTTTATTCACTAAAATATGTGATCAGAAATCTTTCTTCCTCCTAATTGGACTGAATTTATCTAAGGCTAAGCATTGTTGGTAATGATTTTTAGAAAGAAGCCTTTAATTATTCTGTAAAGTACTGCCATAAAGTAGATAGATTCAATCAATTTAATGCAATTTGGCTCTTTGTGAATAACCTTAAAGCCGGAAAGCAAGAACATTTAAAAAGTGATTTCGAAAATGGTCTGAAGGTTTCTTGTCAGGTAGCTAAAGTTAATCCATATTATTTTACACTACAATAACTCATTTAGTTAGCATTTTCTTGATCCACTGAAATCCAAGGGCATCATGAGGCTTCTGCATGTTTGTGATGGTGAGAACTTTAAGAAATGAATTATTCAGCAATAAATCTAGAATGGCAATGAGATAGTGTAATAATGAAATGGTGTCATTCTAAAAGCAAAGTAACAAATTTTGGCAGTAATTTCTTATAGTTTGAAATTAAAGTATATATATTTTCTTCCTCATTGGTAACTGAACACGTTTCAAAAAAATTCCTGTCAGTAAGTGACAAAGTTTCTTATCTGTCTAACATTACTTGTTGCATAATATTTTGGAGGTGTTTATTCCCTGATAAAAGCCTGGAATATAATACCAAATATTCTAAAATTTTGGAAATATTCAAATTTAAGATTGTGACTATTTTAATGTGCTCACAATTTACTATGATATGTCCAAGAATAAAAATAAAATATTAGATGAATGAAGGAAAAGTGCATAGTGCAGAGATACCCTGTTAAAATATAATTAGAGTCAAGGGGATAATTTAGATTGGAAATCTAGAAAGAAAAAGAAAACTAGGGACAAGTTTGAAACTGATTGCTTAATGAGAATGTGTGTAATGTGTGAATGGATTTCTATTGCTTGGTCAAATGTCAAAAAGTTCTGTATGATGCTTTTTGAAATGGTTTATATTACATGGAAATTTGTATAATTAACTAATTCTTCTCATTAATTCATCATATAAAAAGGAAAACAAAAAAATGAAATTTTTATTTAATTATATATTATAAAATCAGCAGTCTGACTTTATAATATTTTTCCAAACTAAAAACATTGACTCATTTAGGAAGATTAAATACTTATAATATAAAACTGTCCCAACAATGGTCTCCACCAGGCCAACTATGGTAAGAGATTTTCTGGAAAATGTATAGGCATTCTATTAGAAATGACCATAGCTAATGATAATACCAGTTTATTCAGATAAATAGAATGGTGTAGAATGCCTGCTTCAAGCTTTTATTTCCACACTCAGGTTTCTGGTCTCCTAATGATCCAGTGGGTTCAAATCCTTCTTTTAACATAGCTTAAGGCTGAACATGAATCCCCAGGGTATGGTGTGTAGAATTTTTTTGCAATTTTCTTAAATATCCTTACATCTATCTATCTATCTATCTATCTATCTATCTATCTATATCTATCTATATATATTTATATATATATATAATATAATATATATATATATTATATAATATATAATATAATATATATATATATATATATATATATATATATATATATATATATATATATATATATATATATAATTTCCAATAGCTAGAAAATTCATATTAACATGAAAGATACCTTGGGAAGATCATGTTTCTGGATATGTACAACCTTCCCCCCACCCAGGTACCTGTGACTGAACCCATGGTTGCTCAACCACTGAGCCACATCCCCAAACCTTTTTCACATTTTTTTTTGTTATTGTTGTTGTTGAAAGACAGAATCTCACTAAATTACTTAGAGCCATTCTAAGTTGTTGAGGCTGGCTCTGACCTTACAATTTTCCTGCCTCAGGTTTCCAAGCTATGGGGATTACAAATGTATATCATGTCCCCACCCTAGATATGTGAAATCTTAGCATATGCTAGGATTTGAAACAATCTAAATGATACTGTAATTGCACATGTTGGATTTTCATTTGGAAAATCCTGAAAGATAACATAATTTTCAGATTATGTTATGTTAATGATAATATTATGATAATATTGATAATATGATAATATGTTAATATTATGATAACATAATATTCAGATTATGTTATTATGTCACTGGTAATGTTAAAGTATTCATTATGATATGTAATAAGCATCTTGGTAGAACTCACTCATGAGGTGGAAATTGTATAAAAAAACAAATCATTGATGATAGATTGGAAAAACATATTTTATTCATGAATATTTTGTCACCCTGCTTCTGGGGAAAATGATAAAACTCCTAGAATCACTGATGGCTTTTGATGATGAATGACCTGAAAAATAAGATTCTCTTCTTGCTAAAGCAAAACAAGAGGCTAAAGTGTAGTAGGCTATGCAAATTGCAAAAATATCACTTTGTCTTAAGCCTTATTTTGTGAGAAAATGAAGATTCAGGAGAACCTCTTTTTCTTCCCCTTATTTGTTACAAACAAGATATAAACTTCTAATGATGTCTTTCTTCCCCTCTCAGCCAATGCAGTATAAAAGTTGATCACTGAAGACAACTTTTAAGCCATTGTCAGCTTGGAATGTCAACAGGAAAATCTGCATAACCAACTTTACTAAGAGGCCTTCATCTGCCATACATTTCCCTTCTCCCAATTTGCTGCCACTGGTGACTCAAGATCATTTGTTGAAGAAGTTACACTACGCTATAAGAGAGACAATTCCAAAGCACCTTTTCAAGAATTACTCACACCCTTGTATATTTGAAATATACATATGAATGAAACTCTCTTGGTTTTACTTTTGTTAGTTGGTCTTGTCTTAAGGGCTACCAAATAAGAATGTAGAAAGGTAGAGACAAAATTACTTTTTTCCTTGCCTGTGCTAAGAATCCCAAATTAAGAGAAGTTAACATTTTGCAATCAGGCAACCATTCTCCCTACTGATGAAAAAATACACGTTCAAGAAGTCAAGGTAAGTAAATGTCCTGGAAATAGTTAAAGACAACATACAGGGTGAAACAACAAAATAATTAGATAATCTTGAATTTGTGAGAACTTTTTGGCCATAATAAGTAGCACTGCTCCATGTTCAGGTGTTTGGGCCAATGCCCTGATCAGACCTCCTGTACAAGGTCAGTAGACCATCCATCACAGCTATGCATAGAACTAAATGTCTCAGATTTTCAGTACACTTTGGTGGAAGGACCAAAATACTAAAGTATTTTAATATTCTGTGAAATTAATGGGTCCAAGAATATTTGTTTCTCCAAGTTTGTGACTTTTCTGAAGTAAAATAAACTGCAGAGTAACTTCATCTTATTGACTAATTGAAGAATAAATAGTGGTCAAATCATGACCAAAGAAATAGCCCCTACTCCTTCCCTCTTCTTCCTGTTTAGAGAAGACAACTTAGGAGTATGTAGGAATTCTTGTCCAGCTGCTGATCTGGACTATGCTTTATTGTTGATGTAAAGGCTCCCATTTGGGTCACCAATTCCTAATGAAGATAGAGAGTCATACAAAGATGAAAAGGAAGAAATCATGGCAGTTAAAAATGAAGGTTGCAAATGAGAGATTATGGTGGAAAAAAATATCTTTGCCCTTTCTCACAATACCATTTCATAGCAGGGGAATAATACATTTTCCTGTTACACTCAGATATCAAGTCTATGAGATTTTCCAGAAGCAGCAAGGCTCAGCTGCTTCTGGAAAATCTCAAAGACTTGATATCTTATGCAGAGAATAATTATATAAAAATCAATTTACAAGAATTCTTTAAGTCCCCATATATGTGATTTGGAGAAAAGGCATTAACTCACTATCATTTAATTACATCTCAATAATAGCTTTTTGATACTGATGGCTTTATTTTTTTTTTTTTTTCTCCTATTGGTGCTCATAGAGATTTGAATTTCTTACCTTTAAACATTACTGAGATTCTTGATATAGTCAAAATGTCATTCAGTATACTCAGGTGTTGTGAACCTGGGTGAAAATTGTTAAGATGGATATATGGGTGTGAAGGGATATACAACACTGGTGCTTGATGTTGTGGATGCATTTCTATTACTTTTTGACTATTCCGGATAAAAAATGGTTGAAACATTTCAAAAGCAAGCACCAAAAGGATCATACAGGGCTTCAAATTAGTAAACACTAGCATGATGCAAATATATATATATAAAATTATTTGCACCTTATATTTAAGAGAGAATCATGAGAGGCTTTATGACATACTCAGACAATCCTCTACTTGTTGATAGAAAATTCTCAATGATCTTTTGGAGACCACAAAATAGTTCTTGATATCAAACACCTAATTGGTTTCATTTCATAATGGATTGGCAGCATTTGTGGTGATTTTACGAACTAACCAACACCAACTCCAAAATCTATGGGATCATGTAACTTGATGTGTTATGAGAAAGACAAATTATTTTCCTAGACGTTTTATAACATACTAAAAAACTTTTATTAACTCAGCTATTGTCACTGAATGGAATTTTATGAAAAATTAGCAGAACATGGAAATATACCAAGCACCACACAAAACTGTTTATTTATTTTTAAAAAAGGTGCAAAGAAAGGATAGTGGGATGATAATCAGGAATAAGTCACTGGTGCCAAGTTTTTACTAAGAATTAGCAATTGAACTTCAGCTAACATGTCATTTGACATAGGCAGTGAAAGATGAATGGAATTTAAAAAGACAAATGTGCAGAAAATTTATGACAGATGATATGTTTATCAATAAAAAAGTATGATTCTTTTCAATAACACCCAAAATTTAAGACATGATGAATTACCTGGGTTTTCATAAGTCATATTAACCCCAAATCAAATACTCAAAAACCAATCTACACACACACAAAAATATTGTTTTACAATTTTGCTGAAGTTATTCAGTACTTGACGGACTCAAACCAGAAAATTCTCCATTACAATTGTCTCTCCTTTTTTTCATGTTAGCACCCACAATCTTTCATAATGTCCAATGTTCCAAAAAGAAAAGGCATATTTTTGAGATAAGAAATATAAACACACTTGTCATTGACATTGGTCATAAATCTGGAGTAAAATGTTCAATTCCTCAATAGTTATCATGTTTCTTTAATTTTATATTAATTGATAATAATATTTATGATTCTTAGGCATGATGACTGGTGGTTGTCAAAGATTAAACCCTTAAATTCCTTGCCATAGAAGCTGGGTTGTTTTATAAAAGCTTATATATTGAGCATGCACCAGAAACTCCAATAGCATTATGATAGTAACTTACCCCCCAAAGTGTCATACCCTCAATATTACTTACTCTGCTTTGTCATTGCAAGTTTTCCATGGGAAAAGATTTACACATAGTCATGACGGTTGGGAGCAGGAATCACTGGGAAATATCTCAGAGGCTGCAGAGCACAAGGCATGTTTAAAAGTGTTCTCTTGTTTCTTAAATTGTCCTTACAATATTGGTTTATTTTGCTATTTGTTTCTCTTTGATGCTTTTGCTTTTCAAATAAATATTTTATAAATGTTGAATGCCTTTTGGCTGCACACTAAATAACTGTGTGCGTGGTAAGATTCACAGAGCAGAGAAGTGTAATTTTTTTATTTTGTTAGATTGTGTCACTAGGGTGATGCAAATTCACAATTTTTCTTTCTTCCTTTCTTTCTGTCCCTTTAGTCATTTCCTTCTGGTTTCCTTCCTCCCACAAGACAGACTTCCTAGAAAGGAATATTCTAGACTTCTGATTGGATGGACTCCATATCCCTCTATGATTGTCTCAAAGCTTAGAGAGGAAACTGTCCTGTGATAGTGGTTATTCTCACATTTGTTTGGTAGATATTTTTGCTTATGGACTATTTCTATTTGTGTAAGTTTCTGCAGTCACATGTGTACCATATATATATTACGTTTCATATATTCAAAAGAATAAGGTCCAATTTTATCCCTGGACTTGTAAAGGCAATTACATTTATGACCACATTTACAGAAATTTTTGTCTTGCTGCTAAGATATATAAGTAATGCAGGTTTTCTGAACAATTTCACTTCTATTGTAACAATGTCTACCCTAGTGTATGAATCTTTCTGAAGTTCATTTAGACAGTTTAAAATGCTTCCTGATTATTACAGGAGGATTCAACTTCCACTAATTTTCTAAATCTGTAACTATCCTTTATCTATTTCTTTAGCAGACTTCCTTTTTATTGTTGCTGTTATGTGGTTTGTGTTTCTAAATATTTATAGGTATATTCTTTTTTTTATTTTATGCCTTTATTGTTATTTTAGTGAGTCTTATGGGGGAATGGAATTAAACACATATGTTCAATGCAACTGTCTCTTCCAGATGTTATTACTATTTTTATTATATTCAGATTCAAACTACTTTGTACATCTCTATAAAATTTAATATTCCATTGCTTTATTTATGTCTTGCTTAATGAATTTTAAGGCTACACTAGTAAACATAAGACAAGAGTCAAATATCTTCTTTTCTGAAGCTGCTTTCTGCCACAGGACTTGATTGACATTTTCCCAACCATGGTATTCAATTTTCCCTTACACATACTAGCTAAAGCCATATTCCCATTCAGGTCACCGAATTTAAATGTTCTACCCCCACTTACAATTTTGGTTCTATGGAGGGGTTAATTTATTTTTTCTATGCCAAATTGCAAGTTTCCAGGCCAAAATTTATGCCTAGAACAAGTGATTTTAAAGCACCATTTCTTTGCATGGCCCTGAGTGCTCTGCAGTAGGATGCTTATGTCTAAACCCCCTGTGGACTACACATTTCCTGAACCAGTACTGACATGAATTCTGCACAAATAAAAACTCTGAAGTTCCACTATTCAAGTAGAAATTACATATGTGAGGGTCTCTAAGGGTGAATTATCACAAAAAGAGAATTATTTAGGAATTAAAAAACTGATTATACCTATCATAGATGATTATCTGTGCCCCCTTTGTTATACCCATTTGAGTCTCAGTAATAGCTACTGATCAGATATATTATGTAATTGTTTATTGAATAGTCCATAAATTATTCATGTAAACCAAAAACAATAACATTGCTTTTATTTTTTTTGTAAGTGCAACTACAAACTTTCTCTATTTGATGCTAAGGAAAAATTTTACAGGGAGGAGTATTCAAAATCTTTTATGATTTAGATTAATTTCTACTTTATTAAATTAACTTACAACTTCTCCATTTAGTGTATGCTGTGTGTGTGTGTGTGTGTGTGTGTGTGTGTGAGAGAGAGAGAGAGAGAGAGAGAGAGAGAGAGAGAGAGGATGAGAGACTTGAAATTCTATTCCAGCAAATTGTATACATAAATAAATTGTGGAACCAACCTATATATTCTTCAATAGATGAATGGATGAAGAAAATGTGGTATATATACACAATGGAATAATAGTCAGAATTAAAAGAGAATACAATCATGGCATTTGCAGGTAAATTGATGAAGTTGGAGAATATCATCCTAAGTTAAGTAAGCCTATTCCCAAAATCCATAGGTCTAATGATTTTTTTCTTATATGTGGATGCTAATCCATAATGGGGTTGGGGGAACATGGGAGGAATGGAGGAACTTTAGATAGTGAAATAGGGATGATGGGGAAGGAAGTGGGCATGGGGATAAGAAAGATGGTGGAATGAGATGGACATCATTACCCTAAGGACATGTATGCAGAAAGGAATGATGTAACTCTATTTTGTGTACAATCAGAGACATGAAATATTGTGCTGTATATGTGTAGTATGAATTGAAATAAATTGTCCTATCATGTATAACAAAGTAGAATAAATAAATAAATTTATAAAAAACAAATAAAATAAAGGTCAAATTATTTTTTTTTTGAAAAACACAGCTGCCTCATCTACTGTGTGATTTGTATGTCATGATTCATGTTTTGATAAACTTCTTTTGAATTCTAAAAGTTATATTTTAACATTGAATAGGACAAAGTTACACCATCTCTCTTGATTTTGTAATCTGCTGTATTTGTCGGATGGCAGGCAGACCAGTCTAAGTAAAAAACCTTGAAGTTACTTCCTTTCAAAAGCAATTATATATTTATCTTGAACCCAGAAATCCAGTGTATGGCAGGTCAAAGATATTGAAAGCTGTTTTTGTTGTAGAAATTATATTTTTTAATTTGAAATCACCTTTTCTACTACAAATTGTTACACAAAAAACCAAAAAATTTGAAATATCCATTGATTTATTTAACCTCATACCAAGTTTTACTTCAATGGGATGTGTGTCCTAGTTTGAGTCCTTCTTAGAGCATGTCCCTGTTATGATCCATCTCTTTAGAAGTAAGGGAATTGTTCTGTTATTTGTTGTAATTTCCATTTTGCCCTTGGCTTGAACAGAGCATGAAGGAATGTCCACTTGAGAGATTTCCAGGAACACCAAAATGAGTCATATGCCATACTAGACATTATTTCCTCATAAATTCAACATTTATTGAAAGCATTTTGCCATTCCAGAAGGTGACCATAAAGGTATCTTGGCTATGCATCCTGTTAGTAGCAAATAGAAATTACTATCATGAAACCATTAAACTAAAGCTCTGCTGATGACCTGATACAGATCCTCATGATAAAAAGAACATCAAAGATTAGGGCACTCCCTAAACACCTGATGCAAATGTGGAAAATGGCTCAATGCTCTTTCAAAATTTAATACTGACTTTATGAATGCATTGTTCAAATCATGTAGATTATTCTGATTACTCCAGTTAAAATTCACTCATCGGGAACAGAGATGATGAAAATAAAGACTATAACCATACATATCTCTAAATACTATTTTTCTCTATTCTTCCATTATCTCTGTTTACATAATAATTTTTCTATTTATTTCATAAATATTTACTGTTTCCAAACACACATGCATGAATATAGATACACACACACACAAACACACACACGTGCACATGTACAAACACAACACACAAACAGAATTAGTGAAATAGAGTAGACTTGATAGGAAAAGAGGCTAAAAGTGATCAGTTTTAAAATGATGGATTTTTAAAAAATATATATTGAACTAGAAAAATCTAAAGGACTATTAAAAGTCTGAAACTAGAGGTGAAGATGGAATTGGAGACAGAATTGGGAGGTGTTAGAAGATATTTTCTGAGACCACAGAGACTGGGTCATTTTGTATGTATACCTACTATTGGCAAGGGAAAACAATGATGATTGATGATAATGATTTTAAAAGGAAGATCCACAACAAAAAAAGAATGACCTCCAGAACATAGGTGTAATGTCTGAATTTAAATCTGCAAATGCTACATTTCCCGAGTAGTTGGAGGTGTGGTAAATTATCTGGGCATACATTCTTTTCATCACATCCACATACTGTGAACCTGCTCCAACTTTGAACTATGGTTTTAGGTCTAAACATCAGGAATGTAACATTACTGTGGGAGGTAATACATAAAGTAAATATCAAAGAATTATCTGAGTTATATCACAATTTCCCTGGCAATAATCAGCTAATTGGGTGTAGATTTCACAAATCAGATTTGTAAGTTTATCCAAGATCTATGATTTTTGCAGAGGTACACTGAAAGAGGATGAATACTCAGGGAACTTAATGTGGGAATCAAGTCAGAGTTATCTATATGTCTCCTTTAGATGATTTTTATAGTACAAATTCATTGTTAATAACAATGAATTAGAAGTATTGTGAGTGAATAATAGATTAAGTTTTTACACTAAGTTGTGTAACCTGGAAAGTTGAGAAACAATGCTTGGGTAATATTAGGTAGAAAAATGAGATTCCAATGGAGTATTCTCTAAGATTTTTACCTTCAAGGAAGGTTTGAAGTAGAGAGGAGATGAGTAAAAATTTTTGAGGTATGCCTGAAAAAATGATTGAAAGTGTTGTATACAGATGCTAAAATTACAAGGAATGTAACAGGGATTTGTTGGTTAGGGTGCAAAGCTGAAGTCATGCTTCCAAGTCTGTTCAAGCCAAGGGCAATGGGCTTGACAAGGAAGTGGGTAGAGATACTTGTGTGATAACTGTTGCTCTGGAGAGATAGAACACATGAAGTGAGCAGAAAGATTGATGAAAGACACAAAAGGGACCCCAAAATGCATCCAATCAATGTGGTATTATATATTAAGTGTAGATTAAAAAAAGTCCTCCCTTGTAAATGCTGAAAGTCATCAGTGTTCTCTGGAAGCATCCTGAAGCACTAGAGTGTTCAAGAGACTCAAGTTTTGTTATTTTCCTTCAAGGAGATGTTGTCTTACAGCCCCTTGCCAGAAAGGAAAGTTTGGGGTAGTTGTTCTAAGATTCTGACAGAGATATGGGGGCCAGATGTGAGATGAGATGTAAAGGCTGTCAGTATATTGGCCTTACCAGTAACCATTATGAAAATCTCTGTACAAGGCTATAAGAGTTGTAACTGGCAAAGTGTTCACAATGAGAATACGCCATTGGTTTCCCTTTGAGAAAGAAATTAAAAGGTCTGGAGCAACAATCTTTACTGAGCTATGTAATGTTTTGTGGCCCTGAGCTAGCTTGTTCTTCTTTATTTATTCTGCTTTAATTCCTTTCATTTAGTAAAATGTAGATGAGATAACCTCTTGGAGGTTAATTAGTGTTTCTAAAATATTAAACATTATAAATGCAGTCAGAAGCTCTAATTACATTGACAAAATGGAAAGATTTGGACTAGAGGAAACTCTTTTCAATACAAGTAGCAAGTGCACTTTAACTTCCTAATTTTATGTTAGTATCTTGCCTTAATAACAGCAAGTCTCCAGCTTGAAGCATGGAACAAATCCTCCTACCACAGAACACTGATGTCAGTCAAGTGGAGTTTTAGTTAATGTAATTTAACTAAATTCCCCTATGTAACCTCAGGTAATTAATCCCATGATTACAGATAAGGCAATGTAGCAAATAGTGCTTTTGATCTGGAGTCCAAAAAAATAACTACAGTGCTTGCTAATTGTGTGACTGACCTTGTGCTAATTTGAATATTAGAGCATCTACATAATCATCAAATATACATAATCATCACTCATTCAAGATAGTTGTAAGACTTCAGTGAAATGTTATCATATTAAAACATGTTTTGAACTGCAAATGGATAAATAACCTTCATTACTATCTGATGGCTTTAGTTCTTCCAATTGAATTTAAGTAGATTGCTGTGCTTTTCTTTCCTTTTTTTCTGTCTTTCTTTCCTGAATATTTCATTACTGTGATTAATTAATAATTCTCCCAGCTATTGATTCAACTATCAAGTACTATATGCCTTAATATGTGAAATCAAGTATAGGGCAAATAAAAATATTGTGGACAATAAATGTAACCAAGGGATTATATGAAAGAAAAATACAGTAAAAACAATTAAAATGTTTTACTAATGTTATGCACATGAAGTATTACAAATTGCTTTAATATCAGTAGCTTAAACAGACAAAGAGCTGAGGTCACAGTTTCTGATGTTCAAAGTCTGGGCATGGTTTGGAGTATTCTTCTGGGGATATCACAAGCTTTTGGCCAAGGTTTCACCCAGGCTGTATTCTCACTGAATGGTTTTATTGGGGAACAGTAAACCTCTAAACTTCAGACCCTGGGTACAACTTATATCCTGGTGGCTGTATGAGTGAAGGTCTTGACTTCTGGTTGTGGGTTAGCTGAAGATTATTCTTAATTCCTACACATCACTTGTAATTCTTTGCAATTTGGATTTATTTACTATGACTACTTGCTTTTTTAAAACTGGCCAAGGAGTTTTGTGACCTTAAAAGGGGACCCTATTCTTACTTGAGGAGCTTCATCTTTACCAGGTCAGGCTCACACAAGGTGATTGCCTCCTTGATTCACGCAACATTACTGTGATTTGTAAACTTAGTTGCATTTTTGAAAATACCTACATTTTCTCATATTCTAGCAGCTAGAAACAAGTCACAGATGCTGTCCAGACTCAACAGGGGAGGACTCTATAGGATCTGAAGACCTTGAGATTCACTACTAGGTTCTGGTCTCCACAGATACTGAAGAGGCTGAGCTTTAAAATAATGAGACTTCAATTAATTTTAACTTTATAAAAGGACAACATGATAATTCCTTACATTCTCAAAGGGAAAGACAAAATGAACAATTTTGTTAGTGATATCGAATGTATAATCACAATATTATTTAGAAATAAATATGAATGCACATAGAGAGGTAGAACAAATAGTGTTGACAGGGGCCCTTAAATTAAATGTTGTCAGTGTTGGCTTAAGAAAGATGTACAGACGACTGGTGGAAGAATACTCCAGGTAAAGGGGCTTACTTTATGAAATTTTAGATCAGGACTTTGTATTTTAGTCTGAAAGAAATATAAAAGCAATGAAGAGGACCATGTTTAAAAGATTGTTTAGATGCAAACAGTCATTCCCTCTTATGGCAAAGGATGACTTCTAAGACTTCTCAGTGGATGCCCGAAACCATGGATAATACTGACAGAGCTTTATGTCTACTGTTTATTCCCCTAAACATACAGAAATATAACAGATTTTAATTTATCACAAAATTAAGAGATTAACAGCACTAATAATAGAATAGAACAATTAAGATATTATAGCATAACAAATGTCATGTGAATGTCTCTCCCTTTCTCAAAATATCTTTCCACATTGTGTTGGTTCTTCTTGTGATGATGAAACTCAGTGCCTGTGTGAGGAGATTAAATGAGCTGAGTAGGTGTGGTGATGTAATGTCAGCATCATCCTACTATTGTACTTGTGACACATGTCATTTCAAATTTGATTAACTCTAGGTAACTAAAGCCAGAGTAAGCAAAATTGTGGATGAAGAGGCTGACCTGGGTAGAGGATGAGGAAATGGGAGCTCAATTAGGAGGGTCTTTCAGAGAACCAGCTGGAAGATGAGGTTAATTTGATTATTGGATACTTGACTGGTTATACACTGAATTTATTTGCAAGATACAACTAGGTAGACTTGTGGATAAATTGGGCTCAGATATTTGTGGTATTGTAAAACAGTCTTTTCCCAGCTCTAATGTTAAGATGGTCATAAGGCACACACAAGCATTTGGCAATACAATGCAACCTTGCCTGGTGATTTCCAACCCAGTCCCTGGGATTTACCTGGTATCTATGACAACAGGGTCTAAGAAAACCCTGGTTGCCCTAGAAACAAAAGCAACATCAGCACAGAAAAAAATTTCATGAATCATAAAAACCCCAAAACTTATCCTTAAAAGGTCACTTATGATCCTTTTATGAAAGAAACACCTAGTGACTCTCCCAGGAAGAATACAGATATCAGAAAGGGGAATGATTCTTTCAGACACTGAAATGATCTCACAGTAATCTGATTGTATCCTGCCTCTTGCCAGCCTGATCCATCCTGTAAAAATGCTTCCAGTAAAAACTCCCAACATCAGAATTTGACTAGAAAGTATCTTTGAAGACAATCAGATTGAAGGGGACAAGCCATTTGTGAAAAAGCAAATCACTAGTACCAGCTGACAGCCTCACATGTGACAATGGCGACATCAAATATTTTTACTGAAGCAAGTGCAGGAAAGAAGTTACTACTTGGTTGCTTGGGGGACTGTGTGGAATGAGGATTTCATTTCTAAGATCTGATCCTTGATCATTATTTTCTGAGCAGGAAGACTAGGATAATCATCAGTGGGCATTTAGTTGAAATGTACAGTATACAGCACAGAATTCCAGAAGTCAATGAAAAATTATTTATGAATTTAAAAAAAAGCTTATGGGGCAGCTTTTTAAACACATCTATAGGAAATAAAACAGATAAAAGACATGTCACATTAAACAAGGTTGAAGATTTCCTGACAAGTTATATGAAAAATATAAGGGCAAATCTTTAGAGTATATGTGTAAGTCATTGTTTTAGTCAGCTTTTTTTGTTGATATGATTACAAGACCTGACATGAACAATTAGAGAAGGAAAAGTTTATTTAGGGGCTCATGGTTTCAGGGGTCTCAGTCTATAGAGAGCTGGCTCCATCCCTCAGGGCTCTAGGTGAAGCAAAACATCATGGTGAGATAGTGTGGCAGAGGAAAGGGGTGATGATTGGGAAGCAAAGAAAGCTCCACTTTCCAGATTGAAAATATATATCATGAAGACAATCCCTAATGACCTACCTCTTTCAGCCACACCCTCCCAGCCTTCATTAATCCCTGTCAGGTGATTAATTCACTGATTGGGTTAAGACTCTCATAACCTAATCTTTCTCCCCTAAAACTTTTGGCATTTTCTCAATCAAAAGCTTTTGGAGGAAACCTCACATCCAAACCAGAACAGTTATTATTATGGATCATGGATACCTAATTAGAAGAAAAGGAAGAGGAAAAAAAAAGTAAAAGGTGAGAATAATTCTGTTCTTCACGTAGCTTTAGACTGACTCCTTGTAATGATCCTGGTCCCATCCATCCATTTCCTTGAATAATCCAGTTTTTGTAAGAACCCTTTTAAGTAAGTTTAACAAGGACTCCTTTCCTTTGAGATTTGATTATTTTCAATATCTGATCAGGTGTGTCATCCTCCACCACCTTACAGGTGATGTCTGATCATCCTGAATATTCATCAGGAAGAATCCTGTGAGGTTCATGTCCCAGGGCCACTCTTACCCCTGATGTTCTCTGCCTGGGCTGAGCCAGCCAGTTGTTGAGCAGCCATTCCTAAAGCCATCACCTGTTTCTCATTTGGAATACTTAACCCTTCATTCATTTCTGGGTTTATAGAATACTGGACAAGTCTTTTGCTTTAAGTGGTTGCATTCTGTTTTCCTAACATAAATATTCATTAAGTAATAAAACAATCATTATGTGTATAAAATTTTACAGGAAATATAGATTTAAAAGTATATATGCATATATGTATGCATATATGTGTGTGTGCATGCACACACATTTATTAGATATACACACACTCATATATGTGAATTATCTCTCATTTTCATATTTATTTCCCAACAGTATTCAGGATTGAGGTACTGTGTTTTGATATTCTACACCTTGAAAAAGTCTTGCAAATCTGAGACCTTTAAATATCTTGTCAAAATTTATTGTTGTTTCAATATTAATGTTTCATTCCTCTCAGTTAACATGGAGTCCATGCTAAAATGTAAAAATTCAATTAGAAAATAGAACTGATCTGTCAGTTTTTAATGTCTTAATGTAAATTAATTTGTCAACTGAAAGACTACCACCACAAAAAATCTAGTGGATTTCAACTCATTAAGTTTGGACATAAAACAGTAATATTCGCTAGAGGGAGGATTATAAGGAGTTTACAAACACAGGGTATTATCCTTATCCTATTTCACAGTGTGGTCTTTGCAGCTTTCACTGTCTTGGGAATAAACGTAGCCAGACTTTACAGAATTAGGAGAATATTTACTTCCTTCATTATTCTACAACTCCAAATATACCTCAAATTCTAAAAAACAAAATGTCTTCCAAGACATATGTAAGGTTGTCTTATAAATTGTTATTTATTAATTAATACAAATCAGTAAGGATCAATAAAAATAAAATTTAATTGTGTGACCAAGGGGGCACTCATTTTTGTTTTGTTTTGTTTTGTTTTTTATTTTTTTATTGTTGGTTGTTCAAAACATTACAAATTTCTTGATATATCATATTTCACACTTTGATTCAAGTGGGTTATGAACTCCCATTTTTACCCCATGTACAGATTGCAGAATTACATCAGTTACACATCCATTGATTTACATATTACCACACTAGTGTCTGTTGTGTTCTGCTGCCTTTCCTATCCTCTACTATCCCCCTCCCCTCCCCTCCCCTCCCCTCCCCTCTTCTCTCTCTACCCCCTCTACTGTCATTCATTTCTCCCCCTTGTATTATTTTTCCCTTCCCCCTCACTTCCTCTTGTATGTACTTTTGTATACCCCTGAGGGTCTCCTTCCATTTCCATGCAATTTCCCTTCTCTCTCCCTTTCTCTCCCACCTCTCATCCCTGTTTAATGTTAATCTTCTTCTCATGCTCTTAGTCCCTACTCTGTTCTTAGTTACTCTCCTTATATCAAAGAAGACATTTGGCATTTGTTTTTTAGGGATTGGCTAGCTTCACTTAGCATAATCTGTTCTAATGCCATCCATTTACCTGTAAATTCTATGATTTTGTCATTTTTTAATGCAGAGTAATACTCCATTGTGTATAAATGCCACATTTTTTTATCCATTCGTCTATTGAAGGGCATCTAGGTTGGTTCCACAGTCTTGCTATTGTGAATTGTGCTGCTATGAACATTGATGTAGTGGTGTCCCTGTAGCATGCTCTTTTTAGGTCTTTAGGGAATAGACCAAGAAGGGGATTAGATGGGTCAAATGGTGGCTCCATTCCCAGCTTTCCAAGAAATCTCCATACTGCTTTCCAAATTGGCTGCACCAATTTGCAGTCCCACCAGCAATGTACAAGTGTACCCTTTTCCCCACATCCTCGCCAGCACTTGTTGTTGTTTGACTTCATAATGGCTGCCAATCTTACTGGAGTGAGATGGTATCTTAGGGTGGTTTTGATTTGCATTTCTCTGACAGCTAGAGATGGTGAGCATTTTTTCATGTACTTGTTGATTGACTGTATGTCCTCCTCTGAGAAGTGTCTGTTCAGGTCCTTGGCCCATTTGTTGATTGGGTTGTTTGTTTTCTTATTGTCTAATTTTTTGAGTTCTTTGTATACTCTGGATATTAGGGCTCTATCTGAAGTGTGAGGAGTAAAGATTTGTTCCCAGGATGTAGGCTCCCTATTTACCTCTCTTATTGTTTCTTTAGCTGAGAAAAAACATTTTAGTTTGAGTAAGTCCCATTTGTTGATTCTAGTTACTAACTTTTGTGCTATGGGTGTCCTATTGAGGAATTTGGAGCCCGACCCCACCGTATGTAGATCGTAGCCAACTTTTTCTTCTATCAGACGGTGTGTCTCTGATTTGATATCAAGCTCCTTGATCCATTTTGAATTAACTTTTGTGCATGGTGAGAGAAAGGGATGCAGTTTCATTTTGTTGCATATGGATTTCCAGTTTTCCCAGCACCATTTGTTGAAGATGCTATCCTTCCTCCATTGCATGCTTTTAGCCCCTTTATCAAATATAAGATAGTTGTAGTTTTGTGGATTAAGAGTGAGGTGTACTTGAAGCTAAGGAAGTATAAATTCCTCAGACTCTCTTGTGGAAGAGCAATACAAATAGGTTTACAATCTTACTCAGGTACTGACTTGTATCTCTACATATTTTCATATGTAATCGTCTGTGAATATAATCACTTAAACATGGGTTCTGATCGATTCCCAAACTCTAATCTATTTTCATATGTATCATTACCAACTCATTTTCTTATCCTTAACTCCAATAGTGAGAAAGCTGCCTTTCACCATCTGCTATTTATTTATTAACTGCATAATTCCAATATATGTAAATTAGTTGTATTTCTAGAACTGATAATCTGCTCCTGGTGGGGGAATATTTTATCAACTAAGGTACAGAGCTTAAGTACATTTTTTTTTTCTTTTTGTCATTAGAAACTCCATTCATTTTCAATAGAACTGTGGTCAACTCTATTCCCCAGAAATATCTTTAGTGTAATTACTTTATATGTTTATAATACAGCAAGATAATTTTATAATGTTCTGTGTTATATATTGTGATCTCAGGGACTTAATTGATTTTATTAATCCATATATAAATGTTTGCACTTTGAGTCTTAAAGCTTTATGTATTCAGCTATTGTTCCAAGACATGTTCTATAAATATCAATAAGATCAGGTTCAATGAAAGTGCTTTCTGGTCAACTCTATCCTCATCAACTTTTTGTTTGCTTGATACACAAATTACTGAAGGAGGAATTTTTAAGCCTCCAACTGTAATTTTAAATGTGTAATTTATTTATCTTTAGTGTAATTACTTTATATGTTTATAATACAGCAAGATAATTTTATAATGTTCTGTGTTATATATTGTGATCTCAGGGACTTAATTGATTTTATTAATCCATATATAAATGTTTGTACTTTGAGTCTTAAAGCTTTATGTATTCAGCTATTGTTCCAAGACATGTTCTATAAATATCAATAAGATCAGGTTCAATGAAAGTGCTTTCTGGTCAACTCTATCCTCATCAACTTTTTGTTTGCTTGATACACAAATTACTGAAGGAGGAATTTTTAAGCCTCCAACTGTAATTTTAAATGTGTAATTTATTTTCTTTTCAGGTTGACAAGCAGTTGATAATTAAATTTCTAGGGCTGGGGTTGAAGCTCAATGTGGCTGGGGTTGTAGTTCAATGGTAGAGCACTTGCCTACCACCTGTGAGGCACTGGTTTTGAGCCTCAGCCCCATTTAAAACTAAATAAATAAAATAAAGGGGTTGTGTCTATCTAGAACTTCAAAAAATATTAAAAAATGGCCAAACCCCCAAATAACCCAATCAATAAATGGGCCAAGGAACTGAACAGACACTTCTCAGGAGAGAATATACAATCAATCAACAAATATATGAAAAAATGTTCATCATCACTAGCAATTAGAGAAATGCAAATCAAAAACTACTCTAAGATTTCATCTTACTCCTGTCAGAATGGCAGCTATTATGCATACAAATAACAATAAGTGTTGGCAAGGATGTGGGGGGGAAAGGTATACTCATATATTGCTGGTGGGACTGCAAATTGGTGCAGCCAATATGGAAAGCAGTATGGAGATTCCTTGGAAAACTGGAAATGGAACCACAATTTGACAAAGCTATCCCTCTCCTTGGTCTATACCTAACAGATTTAAACAAAGCATTCTATAGGAATACAGCCTCATCGATATTTATAGCAACACAATTCACAATAGCTAAACTGTGGAGCCAACCTAGATGCCCTTCAGTAGATGAATGGATAAAAAAAAATGTGGCATATATACACAATGGAATATTGCTCAGCAATAAAAGAATAAAATCATGGCAATTGCAGGTAAATGGATGGCACTGGAGAAGATAATCCTAAGTGAAGTTAGCCTATCCCCCCAAACAAGTGCCAAATGTTTTCTCTGATATAATGAGTCTGATTCCTAGTGGTGTAGGGAGGGGGAGCATGGGAGGAATAGGGATGGGAAGGAAAGGAAAGGATAGGGTCAGAGAGTTACAAATGATGGTGGAATATAATGAACATCATTATCCAAAGTACATATATGATGACACAAATTGGTGTGAATATACTTATATAAAACCAGAGATAAGAAAAATGTGTTCTATATGTGTAATATGAATTGTAATGCATTATGCTGTCATATATAAAAATTCAATTAAAAAAAGAAAAAAAATTCTAAATAAGTTGACTTGAAGAACAATTATTCATTGTGGTCCTGACCTAATCAAGAGAGCTCTTGTAAGGACCGAGGTCTTCCTGGATAAAGGTATTAGAAACATAAGAAGGATTTGGGGTGAGGATGATTCTGGCTTTGAAGATAGAGTGGTTCATGTGACATAGAATTTAGACAGTGTCTAGGACATGTGGTAGCCCATAGTTGATAGTCATTGAGGAAACAAGGAATTCATTCCTACAAGCATGAGTGATTCTGCAGACTACCTGAATGAGTTATGAACAATTAGGCTTAGAGATAAGAATGCATCTCTTATGAGATCTCAAAAGTGAGAACTGGTAGAGCAGCATCCAGACTTCTAATCTACATAGAGGCACAGTAATTAATTGGTACTGTTATAAACTGAGGATGTTTTTGTTTTCACAGCAATAGCAAGCTCATATATGAGAAGTTGCTACCATTAGTAAATAATTAAAACACCACAATGCTATTAATAAATAGTCTACTAATCAGAAATAAAATACATAAAACTATGTCTTACAAGCACAAGTTTCAATAACTAAATGTATGAACACTAGATAGGGCCAGAGCATTGGCTTTACAATTTATTAGGGCTTGACATTGAACTAATTAATTGATCTATGCCTCATTTATTTACCAATAAATGGGGGATAAAGAAAAGTGCTATTAAAATAATTATATGAATTAATATTTATAATTTGCCTAAAACAGTGCTTTGCACATAGAAAATAACACACAAGTGTTTGCTCAATAAGCACATACTTGGAATGTTTCATAATTGTTTTGATTCCATATGTAACCACTCATCTTACTTCTTGCTATGGTTTAGATATGAGATATCCCCATAAAAGCTCATGTGTGAGATAAACCAAGAATATTGGATTATGAGAGCCTTAGCCTAATCAGTGCATTAATCCTCTTGAATAATTAACTGGGTGGTAAATATAGGCAGATAGGTTGTAGCGGGAGGATGTGGGTCACCAGTGGTATGCATTTGGGGGCTTTTTTTCCCCCTTCCTTGTTGAGCAGAGTTCTCTCTATCTGCTGCCTGGTCACCATGTCCTCAGCTGCTTTCTTCTTTTACACCCTTCTGCCATGATGTTCTCCCTTACTTCAGTCCAAGAGGAAAATTGTTTGCCAATAATGAATAGAGATCTCTCAAACTATGAGCACTGAATTTTTCTCGTCTACTTTATTCTTTTTTTGTGTGTACTGGGAATTGAACTCAGGGGCACTACACCACTGAGCCTCATCCCCAGCCCTCTTTTGTATTTTATTTAGAGACAGGTTCTCACTTGCTTAGAGTCTTTCCTTTGCTAAGGCTGGCTTTGAACTTTAGATCCTCCTGTCTCAGCTTACAAGCATGTACTACGTGCCTGGCTGTCCTATATCTTATTCTTGTCAGATCTTTTGGTCACAGTGATAAAACAACTAACTAAAACACCTGTGTTGATTTACCTAATTAAAATAATGTATTTATTTTACTATTTTATTATCCTGTTTATAATTCTACTCTTTTTTGCTTCATATTAAAAATAGAGGATTATTTCCAATATTATATAACAATTTGTAATTCAAGTATTTTGGAGCATTATTGGATTTTGAAGTCAAACATATTTTTGAGTCATTGAATTTAATTATACATTTGTTAATTGATTAACAATTTATCAATTTGCCTATATCAGTCTGAGCTACAAAATTGCTTTGAAATTGCCACTGTTCTAAAAAAAATGATTATAAAGATTGATGCTATTTACAGTAACTGATATTTTAAGGGCTATGAAAGAGGATTCAATCACAACTGGAATGATAATAGATACATTTCAGAAAATGAGGTGTTATTAGATAAAGAAAAAAGAAAAAAAAAGAATATTGCAAAAGAAAGAAAACAGAGTTTTCATGGTTGGTTTTTGTGAAGTAGCTACATGCCTTCAGGAAACCAAAAGTCTTATAGTGTCACAAAATTAATGAGATCACTTGGAAGATTTTTCTAAAAAATCTAGGGAGTTGTTGTGTGTGAATTTATTGGCAAAGCATGTGATAGGTGGGGAGTCCCATTCTCAGCTAGCTGCTTTTTGGTGGGTATGGATAACACTGCAGGAATAAGCTTGTTAAATAACACATGTATGCATATAATCACCAGAAAGAGATGGATACTGGAAATACAGCATGAGAGTAATGAGTAAATCATGGGAACTGAACTCACAGGGATGGCTGATGGCATGCAGGGAGATGGTGAAAAGTGAGCAGACCAAATACCTGGTACTTGAACTCCAAGGGAGCATTTAACTTTATGAGGTGTAGGAGATGAGAGGTGACAAAGTAGCATAGGAATTAGAAAAACAGTGAACATAAAAAACACAATAGAAAAATTCTAGAATACATTTATAGAAGTAAAGGAAAGGAGAGATCTAAAAGTAAGAGTTTTGTCAAGAATTTCACATGTTAAAGAATAAGAAACATATAAGATAATATGGACAAGAGCAGAAATTTGGTTACTGGGCTCATCCCTGGATAACCTCTTATTATGAGCAAGAATACGGCAATGAAAGAACCAGATAATTAACGCAAGTCAATCAAGCTGTTGGAGTGTGTTTGGTGCCATGCTTAAATTGCATCAGTTAACACTGAAATAAAAGATTAAGTGTTGCTATCAATATAGTCTTTAAATGTTTTATTGCCTATTAGAGAGTTGAGACTGAGAGAGTTTTAGGGACTGACCAGAGAGTTAGACCCTAGATAAAGAAAAACAAACAAAAACAAATACCTGCATTACTAGCCTGCAATGCCTCCTAAAGAATGTATATATATTATTAGTTAGTTTTGGAGCACAAAAATCTAATTTTTCTAGTTATTGTAGCTTAGAAAATACAATATATTATACACACATGCATGAAATTAACTTATTATCATGAGCATAGCTTTAGTTATGTATAATGACAATAAAAATATAAAGCAATATTTATCAATTAACAGAGAACTGGCCTAAGTGGTATATATTATAGAAGATTTGAGTAGGAACTTTATAAGCAATCCGGGTTTTGGGTTATACAGCTGATTTTTGTTCTTTCTGTTATTTTAATGATTTAAAATATATTTATTGAGAAGCTAACAATTGGAACGCCTTATAATGGATGGATGGATGGATTGCACGGATGAATGACATTCAAGAGATTTCAGGGTATATTTGGGATGATATTCCATTTAAGAATTATATTACCCTAGTAATATAATTAAACCTAGTAATTGTTACAGTGAGGGGCTTGACACAGGGTCAGAGAGGATTGCTACTGTTTTTATAGAGATTCTTTGGAAGCTTTTATGACAGATGTATAATACACCTTGTGAAAAAGTTTTCTCAACACCTACATGCCACAATCCGGCTGCAGCAAAATAACCAGGGGGTGACGAACAAGTTGTGTACATTGATACAGCAGGAGTAGGAGCTGTTTATTGTAGGACAGGAGTGGTATATATACATTCCACACAGCTTATCTTAATTAACATAAACTTGATACAGCAGTCAACCAATAAGGAATCTCCACACTTAATGGCTTGCTGGTGTTACTTCACAAACCACTCCCTCTGGCAAAATGCCAGGTGCCATCCAGACTTGTTTACAAACTCTAACATTTGCCAGGCACCATACTTACTTGTTTACAGACCTTAACATTTTACAGACCTTAACACCTACACCCTTCTTACAATTGAACAGGTTGGGGAATTAAAACAGAACAAAGCCAGCAATGCAGCTTCATGTGAGGCAGTGTTCTGAAAGCAATTTATACCACATATCTATTGTATGCTCACTCTCAGACTGGAAGAATGGAGTAAGTCAAAACCCATCTCACTATTGATGATTTTGTCATAATGTCAAGGAGAGAGTATATCAATGGTAGTGGAAGAGACAGTACTTAGTATCCTTATGTGAAATCACCAGTTCTGTGGATTGACATTCTTCAAGTTTTGTAACAGGAATATCCTCCCTACCCAGGAAGGCAGGAATGGCTGTGTGGCTTTGAATTCAATAACCCAGGTCCTTTCCATGCCTTCAGCCACAAACATACTTGCAGCTGGTTTGCTTCTTACAATTCTGTATGTATCAAATGTGCTTTCTGCTTGAGATGCCTACTGTGTTTTCCATTTCCTACTCAAAACTATGGACAATGTAGTACTTTAAAAATTGTTTTTGAAGAAATTCACTAGGCCAACAAAACTGAAAGAGAAATGAGTTACAAATCTCTGCCACCTCCTCATCAAAGGATAGGAGCTGAAGAATGAAGAGCAAACAGTTTTAATCACAGTCTGAGTTTTGTAGGTAGGTCTGCAGCACAAAGCTGTTAGATGAACCTATTAAGAGCACTGTGGTAGCAAAGCAAAAGGGTAGCAAAGCATAAGTCCTAAAGTTTTATGTTTCACACAAAGCAGTTTTATTTATTTATTTAGCTGCAGATGGACACAATATCTGTATTTATTCATTTATTTTTTTACATGGTGCTGAGGATTGAACACAGTGCCCCATATGTGTGAGGCAAGCACTCTACCACTGAGCCACCACCTCAGCCCTGACAAAGAAGTTTTGATTATACCTGAAACCAATCAGCCTCAAGCCAAATTGTGTTCCCATGGAGAGTGTATCTCCTGAAATGTACAGAGTTTGAGAGGACTAAGGTATAGATAAATCAGAAGAATTTTTGTAAACATGATTTCTACCTATGACAAGATTATTAATAATTAGGAAGTGCAAATGCACCTGCATTTATACTCTCATTTACCTTCAAATATTGTTTTCCTTCTCTAATACTCTAAAAGTTTTTCCTAATTTGTTTCTTTCTCTAAAGCTGTAATAAAATGTCTAACATTATAATTTTATTTAAAAATAAAGGAGAATAAAATGTAAACCTGCTCATCATTTTTTAATTCTCAAAATGTGCATGGAGTTCATGTGGACATCAGATACTGTAGTACTGCAGCAGATAGGTGATTATATATAAGAATCTTGTGAAGTGTTTCCAAATGAATGAATAATGATTATTGGGTCTAAAACATTGCATCCCATATAATTACATATAAGGAAATGTTGGAGCGTGACGAAAGATTTCTGATATTGCTCATCCTATTTTTGAATTGAGTACATATATCAATCACTGAGGAAAAGAAAATTAAGCTGAGAACTGATTAATGATGCCTTAATAACCATCTAAGATAGAGGAAACAACTCAAGGTAGAGAAAATGGAATTGTGAAAGGCCACAAGTGGAGCAGAACGCAACTTTCAGATAAACTGAAAAGTTGTGTCAGAAACAAGAGATTATGGGTAAACAAATATGGCACGAAGCCAGAATGGCAAGTCAAGAATTGTAGGTCAGGAGACTGCTAAGATTCTGAACATTGTGCTAAACATGGGAACTCTGTGTTTAGAGAGTTTTTGAAAAATGTAGTTCATTAAAATTTTGAGAATGAATTGAATGGAATTTCTGAGGAAGGAAATGTTCAATGTAAAACAAAAGGCTAATTTAAGATCCTTCAGTAACTCATGGTGGTTAAAACTAGTACTTATGAAAATAAAAAAAATGAATGGAATTATATATTGATGAGGATACATTGTCAAAGTTAAAAGATAGATTTGATATGGATAGTTACAGAAGGAGATGCTAAAGCAAATATTCAGAATAAGGAAAATAATTGATTTATTAAAAGTAAATAGTGAACTGCATTACATTATCTTGAGTATATGCGCAGTTGAATTTTTAAAGGAAGTTTGGACTCTGAGCATAGATCTGGCCTGGAGATATGCATTTCTAATCCCTAGAATATAAATGGGTTTTAAATACATGGAAGTATGTACATTTGTTTTGGGAGAGAGAAGGAGGAGGAGGAGGAGAGTAGAAGAAGAAAATGAGGTTGAGGAGGAAGGAGAAAAAGAAAGAGGAGGAGGAAGAGAAAGAAGAAGTAGAAGAAAAAAATTAAATGTAGAGGAAATTCAAATTTAATTGGTAGACATAGGAAGACAAGGATATGGAAAAGGTTACTGAAATATATATATATATTTAGAGAGATCGAGATTAGAAAATATCATGCAAGTGAAAGAACTTGAAAAAAATGAGGAAATGGGTCACAAAGAGAAGAATAAAATTGTGATCAAAGGATAAAACAATATGGAGATATTCAAACCTATTTTGGTTTGGTTTCTGAGCCTTAGCAGGTTGTGTGTGTGCGAGTGTGTGTGAGTATGTTTGAGATGTGTGTGTGTGTGCTTCTAGGAATTGAACCCAGGGCCTTGCACTCTACCATTGAACTGCATGCCCAGACTGGGATTAGTAGTTTTGCAATGAAAATCCTCTCAGGAAATAATAAAGGTGAGAAGGAAAATTACCCAAATATCATATTATTGGCCCAAAGAATGTAGGACTAATTAGGAAATGGGGAATATGTTGAAACATCATAATATACTAGTTCAATGTACAGTGACTCATTATTATTTATTTTCAGGTTTAAAAGTAGTGATTATCACTTTTTCAAATACTTTCATTATCTGTTACATTGGGGGATATACTTATTAATTAAGCAACAAAATGCAATTTTGACATGTGAAACATTACTAGAATTCCTGAACCAATTAACCTGAAGACCTGAATATATCAACTCACTTTCCTATCCATCCTAACATCAGTGAAAGGGAAGAGTCTGATTATATAAATAAGTAAATATACCATCCTCATTTACATACTTACAGTGTATAAATCAGTTTTATTAGCAAAACAAACTAAAACACACTAAATTATGTAATAAAACATAAATAGCAGAGAAAATTATACAACTCTTCTACTTAATAATTGCAGTATTATGTATTTTTTTTAATTTTTTTTAATTGTTGATAGAACTTTATTTTATTTATTTAAATGCAGTGCTGAGTATCGAACCTAGTGCATCACACATGCCAGGCAAGTGCATTACCACTGAGACCAGTCCCAGCCTCAGCCCCACTATTATACATTCTTAACTGTATTTTTCTTGTTTTCACCCAGGAATTACTGAAATTGAAATATCACCTCACATATTATAAGACAATTTGTGATTAACGCAAAAAAATGTGATTAATTTATATAAAATTGGCCCACTTCAATAATGAAAGTGGCAGAATGAAAGGATTTCTTCTAGGACTGCACCTGTTTACTGCCTGAAATCATTTCTCTTGGCCACAAATCAATATTGCTTTCATTCATTCATCAGTGATCATAAAGCTTTTCAATAATTCTAATTTTAAAGAATGATTACAGCAAGTATATAGTCATTGATTGCTTAAAGGTTACAGCTAAAAGGAGCACAAAGGTAATTTTATTTTTAATGAATGAGTGTGTTTGAAAATTCAAGGATTTTTCCTGCACAAACTTTAAGGTTATATATCTGATTATGTATGAGTTTGCATGCATGTATGCATGTATTTGTGTATGTGTTATTTCAGCAAACCATATGGTTTGTTTCACAGGTGGGAATTTACAATGTTTAATTGAAAATTACATTTAAATAACAGAAGAATTCTTGAAATTTCTAAAATGGTTTTATATGGATTCATGAACTATGACACTATTCAAAACATGTTCACAATGATTTTTTATCTTTTTCACATAAAGTTGTAGAGTTTAATATTCTTCCCCTTTAGTGTGAGCTAGGCTTAGTGGCCCCTTTCTAAGAAATAAAATGTCTCAGAATTGGAATGCAGCTTCTAAGACAAGCCCATAAAAGAGGAGGATGGTAGTCCTGAGTGAACTCTTGCTGTACTCTGACTCCCTATGTGTCTGTCTTATCTCTGTGACTTTCTCTATTTCTATCACTCTCTGTCTTTCTATCTCTGTCTATGAGTCCCATCACCAGGTAAATGATTCCTGATTATCTTATTAGAAGAGTCACCAGGAGAACAAAGGCCCTGAAATATTCAGGTGATATGGTAAGAAGAGGGACTGTAGATGACAGCCAATTAACTGATTGAGGCTTCTTAGAAGTAGTTATGTTATGGACTGACTGTTCTTGTCCTTCTTAATTTCATATGTTGGAATCCTAATACCTACTGTGGTGGTGTTAGGAGGTGGGACCTTGTGTAGTTGACAAGGTCAGTCATCATGAGTGGGAGTAGTGCCTGTATAAAAGAAACCCCAAAGAACTCCTTTGCCCTTTCCACCATGTGAAGACAAAGCAAGAGAACAGTAATCTATGTACCAGGAACTGGCACCAAACTTGCTGACACCATGATCTTTGTCTTTCTAGACTCTAGGACTGTGAGCAATAAACTTTGGTAACTTATAAATCATCCAATATAAAGCATTTGTTACTGCAACCTAAATGGTCTATGAAAAACTTACTAACAATCCTCTTTAGAGGATGCAACTTAGACAAAAACTGTACTGTGACCTTGACTCATGAAAGAACAGGAATCGGAATGTGCTAGCTCAGTAATGTTTTTTACCTTTTAAAATTGTGTAGTAAATATTTGCAACTTTAATCCATTACATTTTATGGTATATTTTACATGAAAACAAATAATACATGATCATATATAAAAGTTTAATTCAGAAAAAAATACAACCAAAATAATATTTACCTTTAACTGATTATACAAGTCTTTTTACTAAAGTGACTTTTATCTTTCTTCTATAAACCTAGTGATAGATCAAGATGGAATAATCACTTAAATCCATATTTGGGTATTGCAGTAATCAGTGTTTATCAGTTCAAAACCTATCTCTAAGTTGATTTCACTATCTGAATCCTGAGTCATAGCAAGATGCTTACTGTATATGACATTATATTCATAGATGAACATTTTTTAAAAATCCCTAATACTAAGAGGCTGGAATAATTTACAAAACATACTAAAATATTGTTTCTATTTCTTAAAAAATGTCTTCTCGAACAAAAGATTTACTTTATTTATTTTTTAATTAATTTTTTATTTATATATGACAGCAGAATGCATTACAATTCATATTACACATATATAGCACAAATTTTTCATATCTCTGGTTGTATACAAAGTATATTCACACCAATTCATGTCTTCATACATGTACTTTGTTTTTTGTTTTTATTTTTTTTAATTTTCTAAAAGAATTCTAAAATATACATTGTTGATAGACCTTTATTTTATTTATTTATATGAGGTGCTGAGAATGGAACCCGGTGCCTCATGCATGCCAGGCAAGTTCTTTACCGCTGAGCCACAGCCCTAGCCCTACTTTATTTTTTATATCATCACTATTTAGGAGGATGGAAGACAGTGACAAATGAAGAAGGGGAAATATTTATTATACTGTAAGTGTCTTGCAGGAAAGTAAGGGAATTAAATAGCATTGTAGGAAAGAAAGTAAAGCAATTGCAAAAGTAAGTAAAAAGTTGTACATCACCGTCATCACTTTTCTTCCTGTCCTTATGGACAAAACTGACAGTGTTAGAACAGAAAACAGAATGCAGAGAGTGTTTCCTCTTCTTTATTGGGATATGTGAAAGGACCCACAGTTACATGGTATACCCAAATTCACATCTGGACAGAATATAAATAAAATTGTGTCAAGATATTAAGTAGATTAACCTCAGTTTAAAATAAGCCTACAGTGGCAGGGGTCTGCCAAGTTGTATTACAAATTGTGATTTTTTTATGTGAAACCAAAAGAAATAATTATAATATTTTAATATTTAATAAGAATGGCAGATTTGAATTATATAATTATTAACCTGGCTACAGCGCAGGATTTAGAATACAAAGTTTCAACAGAGAATTTTTATAATAGTCTTGAAACTAATGAAGTAGACCACAAACAAATACAGTTTGGGAATGATGAATAGAGAAGATGATGAATGGACATGTTATTATAATATTTAGAAAGAACAATTAGTAAGCAATGAGAGTAGACAGAATGTGAAATTCTTCTAGGGAGATAGACATCAAGAAAAATCTCTAGGATACTGGTTTGTATTGTGGGATAGACATGGAGCAACTTGGTGAACCAAGAAACATCCAACAAGGTTTTGTTCCAAAAGGGACATTGGGGATTTAATTTTCTGATGTTGGGATTAAGACGACTTTGAGATTCTGAGGGGAGCTCAAATAAAAGAAGTTGTGTATATTGGTCTGAGGTTCAGAAGGAATGCCTGAGCTCTAGTGGAGATTGAATTCAGAGTCCTATGGTGTAATTAATATTGAAGCTCTCTGTGTAAATGAGATTGCCTGTTGAGCGCTTAGATTGGAAGGAGAAAGGACTAAGAAGTGAGTTTGAGCATTCATTGGCTGTGTATGGGCACTTGAATCTACAGAGGAGACAAAAGTAAATGAGAAGTAGGAAGGGCATAAGGTAAATATGACATCATAGAAGTGAAAATCATTTTTCATGTTGGAGTTTTTTTTCAGTATAAATAAATAATGCCAAAGGATCAATGACTACATGCTCCCTGCAGGGCAAAAAGAAAAAAAAATAGACACACACCCTCACACACAAATATCCATTTATTTTGGAAACACAGTAGCATTAACAAGCTTTCTCATGGTAATATTATAGCTATGGAAACTAGATAGATCTGGAATTAAGGATCTGACAAGTGGGAGAAACAGAGTGCAAGAAGCCCTTTGATAAGCTTGATTGTTGACATGAGGTGAGACGTAGGAAGACAATGGAAGGTTTATCTTTTAATTGAAGGGACTTAAAAATAAATGATAAGTATCAGGTTAGACAAAGAGATTAACCATTTAAGAAAAAGAAGGAGTGAGAGATTTTAGGGTTGCTGAGAAGCCAGTATGAAAATAAAATTGGGGGGATGAGATTACATCACATGCTGAGGGGTTTACAAAGTACAGGGACATGGGGTTCACTCTTTGAAGAGAGGCAATTATGAAGAAAGCTGAAGTGAGGAATGGAAAAGAAACTGTCAGAAAATGTCACAGGCTTTTGTGATACTGCTATCATAAAATTGTGGTGTTTACAATATACCACATTTTGTTTTTCCAGAATTAGACTTTTATTTGGTTGATTGGGTGGTTTGATTTTCTTTGTGGTATGTTACATATAAGATACATGCAAAGGAATTTAGAGCATTTGCAAGAATGCTACTGAACTGATAGACAACAAGTTTAAATGAAATAAATAAGCAACTATTGGTAGGAAAAGACTGGCAGTTTAGAGAAAAATAGAAGTATATGTGATTTTGAAGTTGGATTATACTATATATATATATATATATATATATATATATATATATATATATATATATATTATATATATATATTACTATAATGATGGATTATAGTAACAGAAGAGAAATTTTAACCTACAATTCCCTTGAAAAGAAAAGAAGGGGGGTGAGTTGTGAAGCAGGTTCACTGTGTACTGATTACCAGTTTCTCTGAGTCCAGTGACACATTCATACACAGTAAGTTTTATGAAGCTCATTGTCTTACTAACACAGACAGCAAGAAACGATGGAAGCTTAGGGTTCATTATCAGCCAGGCCTTTCAGGTGCAGAAACCTGTCCAACATGGATAGAGCCTCAAGTATGTACACCCCACTTGCACCCCAAGTGAAGCACCCTGAATGACCAGCCAGACCAAGGTCTAAATCTCGGGATTATAGGAATCACTGGTGTGAAGCAGCAAACGACATCCTCTTTTTCATGAGGACTGGAACAGAGAGCCCAGCCGTGCCCTCCTGTTGAGAGCCACAGCCGAAGGGGCCACAGCCGAAGGGGCCCCAGCAAACTTCCAGCTGCCAGAAAACTTCCAGCTTCCGGCTGATGATTGGCTCACAGCGGCCCCAGCAACATCTAGCTGATTGGCTCCTCTGCGGTGATGCTCATTGGGCTGTTTCCCTGCCCTTTCAGACCACGGAGCTGCTCATTGGGGGACTTTTTGGCTCCACCCACGTGACCCAGCCAATCGGCCTCAAGAGCAGGAGGATTGTGGGAGGTGGAGAGAGAGGCTTGGGTGGGAGAGAGAGGCTTGTGGAAAGCGGTGGTGGCAGTTGGGGCTCTGAGGGTTTTTCCTGAGAGGCTGTTTTGTTTGGCGTGTGTGGTTCTAAAAATAAAGTTAGTTTCTTTTGAAGTGGCTCCTGATTGTGCCCAGCCAGACTGCGGCATTTGGTGGCTCGCACGGGGAGCGACTGAGGGTAAGTGATAAGGTAAACTGCTCGCCCCTGAGGGCAGGGCGAGAGGATGGGTAGCCATTTTAAGATTCCTCTTTTGTTTTGCTTCACTTTTGTTTTAAGTTGCCTATCCCTGGAGATGGGTGAGATGGAAGAAAAACCACTCACATCTGAGGAAAAACTATTTGCATCTGAATAACAGATAGGGAGAAAGGTTATAATGATTTTTTGTTGTTCCATTTTTATTTCATTCTATCTCGGTTTTGTTTGGTGTTATCTTGTTGGGTTGTATTATAGTAGAAATATGGGATCAGAAATTAGTAAAAAACAAACCAAAAGAGTGTTAAGTATATTGTTAGAGGAAGGAGGCATCCCAGTAAATTCAAGAGCAGTCAGGGCATATGTTGATACAATACAAAAATGTAGCCCATGGCTTTTTAAGGAGGAGTTGTTAAATATATCACAATGGAACCATCATGGTGAATATTTAAAAAGAATAGAAAAGAAAAGCCCAGGGACTCTGCCAGTTGGCATATTGCCATTGTGGACGTTCATATCTTGTTTGCTTAGTTCAAAGACTTCAGTTCAGACAATGGTAGAGGAAGGAGAAGACATATTGATTCAAGTAAAAGAGAAGGTCTCTCAAGTTAGTCAGACAGAGGAAATGATTCAAGTAAAAGAGAAGGCCTCTCAAGCTAGTCAGACAGAAAAAGAAAGTGTAAAACAGAAAAATCCATCAGGGGGAAAGTTACAACAGGAGACTGCTACTAACACCTTTCTATCACCAGAGTGTGTAAGTGTCCAACCAACAGCACCACCTCTACAGGAGACTGCTACTAACACCTTTCTATCACCAGAGGACATAAATGTCCAACTAACAAGGGCACCTCCATATGCTGGGAGGCCCCCAACCCCCGCAGTTGATAGTTGGGATCCTGAGACAAGATCTCAAATATTAACATGCCCTGTATTTGAGGCAGGAGGGCAGCGAGTTTACCATGTTTTAAATTTCAAAACAGTGAAGCAGCTAAAAGAGGCTGTAACAACCTATGGTCCTCAAGCACCCTTCACTGTAAGCATGGTCGAATCCATTAACAACTTGAACATGATGCCAGCAGATTGGGTTAATATGTGTAAAGCTGTGCTAAATGGAGGACAATACCTGTTATGGAAGCTTGCCAATGAGGAATTTTGCAAGGAGACGGCTAGGCGAAATGCAGCAGCTGGTTATCCTCAGAGAAATCTAGATATGTTCTTAGGAAAGGGACCTTATGAGGATCAGCAGCAACAAATTGCATATGATCCTGGTGTATATGCACAAATTGGTGTAGATGCAATTAAAGCATGGAAGACTTTACAAGGACATGGAGGTTTACAAGTTCAATTATCTAAGGTAATACAAGGAGCTAATGAACCTTATGCTGAATTTGTAGATAGGCTTATTCTACAAATTCAAACAGCTACCAGAGTTTTTGGGAATACAGAACAAGCAATGCCATTACTAAAACACCTGGCTTATGAGCAAGTGAATCGTTGGTGCAGAGATATCATTAGACCATGGAAACATGAAGATTTAAACACATATATTAAATTATGTAGAGACATTAATGAACAAGAGCAAGTCGTGGCAGCTGCAGTAAAACAGGCTTTAGATGCCAGAGACATTAATGAACAAGGGCAAATTGTGGCAGCTGCAGTAAAACAGGCTTTAGATGCCAGGCCAAGAACATGCTACAATTGTGAACAAACAGGACATTTTAAAAGGAATTGCCCCATTGGAGGAGGGTTTAACAAAACTAGGTATCAAAGGAGTAGAATACCAGGTATTTGCCCACAATGCCATAGAGGGGGACATTGGGCTAATGAATGCCATTCTCAAACCACCATAGAGGGTACTCCATTATCAAAAAATGAACAAGGACCAGGTGTTTATCCACAATATCGTGGAGAAAGGCATCAGGCTCTGTTGCCAAAAAATGGACAGGGGGGCCCAATGCTCCGGGGCCCAAAACCACAAATATACGGAGCACTGGAGGAACCCAGCAACACCATCAGGGTAGTTCCCAGGACACATTGTCCATCAGATCCCTCATCAGACAAACCAGAGGGAGTGCAGGGTTGGACATCTGCACCTCCGCCAGAGCAGATCTAACTCCAGAGATGGGAGTTCAAATCATTACCACAGGGGTGAAAGGACCTCTTCCCAAAGGAACAGTAGGCTTATTATTAGGACGCAGCTCTTCTACTCTAAAAGGACTTATGATAAGTCCTGGGGTAATTGATCCTGATTATGAAGGTGAAATAAAAATTATAGCCAGTTCTCCAAAGGGTATATCAGTAATTTCACCCGGAGATAGAATAGCACAGTTACTAATAATACCCAGCCTACATGATAAATTTTCCAGTCGTACTGTAGAAAGAGGTTCCAAGGGATTAGTCTCCACAGGTGTAGATTGGGCTATGCTTTCTTTAAATTTAGATTCTCGCCCCATGCTAAAACTAAATATTCAAGGACATGAATTTAATGGGCTACTGGATACAGGTGCAGACCTTAGCATCATCTCTTGTCAAGAATGGCCAAAACATTGGCCATTACAACAAGCCACTCAAACGCTTCGAGGCCTAGGAGTGGCGACTAATCCCCATAGAAAGTGCAATGGTATTAGATTGGAAGGATCCTGAAGGATGTGAAGGAACTATACAGCCATATGTATTGGATCATCTTCCCGTAAATTTATGGGGACGAGATGTCCTAGACCAATTAGGTTTGACATTAACAGGTAACATCAACCAAAATGCACCCACTATTATGACTAGACAAGGTTTTAGGAAAGGAAAAAGATTAGAAAAACAAGAACAAGGTATAGTAGCACCAATACAAATAGATCAAGGAACAGACAGACATGGGTTGGATTTTCAGAAAGGGCCACTGAGACAATAAAAATTACTTGGAAATCAGAAAGACCAGTATGGGTTCCTCAGTGGCCCCTGACTAAAGAAAAGATACAAGCAGCCCATGACCTGGTCAAACAACAATTAGCGGAAGGACATATACAATCTTCTGTATCTCCCCATAATACTCCCATTTTTGTCATCAAAAAGAAATCTGGTAAATGGAGATTATTGCAAGACTTAAGAGCCATTAATAATGAGATGGTTATTATGGGACCTGCTCAGTCGGGGATTCCGCAGTTGTCTGCTTTGCCAAAAACCTGGTACGTTTTAGTTATAGATATTAAAGATTGTTTTTTTTTCAATTCCAATTCATCCTGAAGATAGTCCACGTTTTGCATTTACTATCCCTGCACTGAATCATGAAGGTCCTGATCAGAGATATGAATGGAAAGTACTCCCTCAAGGGATGGCTAACAGCCCAACTATGTGTCAAATTTATGTTAACAAAGTAATCCAGCCACTTAGAAATCAAAATCCTGAACTACAAATATTTCACTATATGGATGATGTATTATTAGCACACAAAGCTAAAAACACATTGCTAGAATGTTATGCCACACTTACAAACTTATTAAAAAATATAATCTAGAGATAGCAATAGATAAAGTACAATTAAATTTTCTAATTAATTATTTAGGAGTTCTATTATCCTCAACCATGGTCCGTCCACCAAAAATTCAAATACGACTAGATCAACTCAAATCAATTAACAACTTTCAAAAGTTAATAGGAGACATAAATTGGATAAGGCCTTATTTAGGTATACCAACAGGAGAGTTGGGACCTTTTTTTGATATCCTAAAAGGTCCATCAGATCCAAATTCACCCCGCATGTTAACGCCTGAAGCAAGAAAGGTATTAAAAATCATTGAAACATATATGGAAAATATGCATTTGGACAGAATTGATATAAGTTTGCCTTTATTATTTATTGTACTACCAACAAAAAAATATTCCTACAGGAGTATTTTGGCAAGAAGGTCCATTATTATGGATACATTTATCTTATTCTCCCAGCCCTAATCTTACTAGGTATCCTGAGGCTGTAGGACAATTAATACTCAAAGGAATAAAAGCAGCAAAGGGAGTGTTTGGAATTTCTCCCAATAAAATTATTACTCCATATACTATGAATCAAATTGATGAGTTAGCTAATGAGTTAAATACTTGGGCAATAATCATGTGCAAATCTAATGTTTCATTTGATAACCACTTACCATCTAATCCTTTATTGTCCTTTTGGTCATCGCATCCTGTAATTTTTTCCAAAAATGACAAGAAAATCCCCTATCATGAATGCTCCAAATATATTCACTGATGGATCAAATAATGGTACAGCAGCAATAGTTACACCTGATCAAACTTTTACATTTTTAGTACCCAAACAATCAGCTCAAAAGGTAGAGCTTAATGCAGTTTTACAAGCTTTTGTGATGTTTAAAGATTCTGTATTTAATTTATTTTCTGATTGTCAGTATATAGTTAATGCTATAGTATCCCTTGAAGATGCTGGTAGGATTTCCCCTTCCTCTACTGTTTTCTAATTGCTTTCCACTATACAAAGTCTAATCTGGGACAGAAAAGATCCATTCTTTATAGGACATATCAGGGCACATACAGGATTGCCTGGAGCCCTTAGTTTGGGCAATGATTTAGCAGATAAAACTACACATGACATACATATTTTCTCTACACTTGAAGAAGCTATAAATTTTCACAAACGGTTCCATGTCAATGCTAATACTTTACAAAAGTGTTTTAAAATAACTAAGGAACAAGCTAGACAAATAATAAAACAATGTCAAAATTGTGTGACCTTTTTACCACAAGTTAATCTTGGAGTCAATCCTAGAGGATTGATACCTAACCATATTTGGCAGATGGACGTCACACACTTGCCAGAATTTGGAAAATTAAAATATTTGCATGTTACAGTTGATACTACTTCTGGATTTTTGATGGGCTCCCTTCATGCCGGAGAAAAAACTAAAGATGTTATAGCTCATTGCTTACAAAATTTTGCCACTGTGGGTGTTCCAAAACAGATAAAAACAGATAATGCCCCTGGTTATACTTCTACCTCTTTTAAACAATTTTGCTCATCATTTGGCATTACTCATATAACAGGAATCCCATACAATCCACAGGGACAAGGCATAGTTGAAAGAGCTCATCAAACTATTAAAATGTACTTATTAAAGCAAAAAGACAGAATTGGGAAGGGGTATATATTCCCCAAAGATAAACTTAAAATAACCCTTTTTACTCTAAACTTTTTAAATTTGGATTCATCAGGACTTAGTGCTGCAGAAAGGCATATGTGTCCAAAAAATGTGCATAAGCCCAAGGTACTTTGGAAGGATATTCTAACAGGACAATGGAAAGGTCCTGACCCAGTGATTGTCTGGAGTTGGGGGTCTGTTTGTGTGTTTCCACAGGGAGAACAGCAGCCGATTTGGATTCCAGAGAGATTAACCAAGGTCCTGACCCAGTGATTGTCTGGAGTCGGGGGATTGTTTGTGTGTTTCCACAGGGAGAACAGCAGCCGATTTGGATTCCAGAGAGTTTAACTAAAGCGATTTCTACAGACCAAAAAGAAGATGATTTGACTCAAGTCCATAACAGCTGATATCCAAAACTCCAGTTTGGCTATCCTTACATCTGCGATAGAACCAGGATGCTTTTTTCAATATCAATCTTATTATTGCCCTTTCCCACATTCTATTTCGTTTTTTGAGCTCATACAGACCTAGGATAATGTTTTGCTGATCAGTTCTATTTTTTGACTATAAAGTTTTTAAACATTGCAATGGAAATTTCACCTGTAAAAAGTTATAAGGCCTTTATTATTATGTTATGTGTTGTATGTATTATATTATGTGTTCACACTTGTGTTTTGTGTTATATGTTTGAATGTACGTATGTCCATATATCATATATGATGAGCGCTCATGAAAAAATGGATCCAATTTTTTTTATATTCACGTGATTTAAATGGTTTAATTTAAATTGGGTAAACAACTGTTGAGGATTGTTTTAATATGTGAACAAAAAAGGAGGCTAACAGATCTGTTTGTTTACTTTTACCTTTCCTTTTCATTATATTTAATAATTCTCTTAAAGATAATGTAAATTGTTAAGAAAATTGTTTTCTTTTAGTGCCTTCTGTAATGTTACATAATTTTTTCTTTAGCCCTTATTGCCAGAATTCCTATCTTCATCCCAGTGCTGGTGAAGTCAAAGATAAAACCAATCTACAGCTTCTGCAATAGCCATCACTGAACTGCTTGCAGAACTTGCCTGGACACATTGTGAACTCACCTGTATGCATTGTGAACTATCTGTTGGTGCAGCGACTTGTGGTAGTGTTGGGGTATTTTTGCTGATGATGTCATCGGTGGTACAATTTTTCCAAAAGGAGCCGTCAATTGACTTGGTGTATCTTCCTCCCTTCTGCTTGTCATGATCGTCCAGCTAAAATTTGGGGGCCAACAGAGGTGAGGCTGAGAACCTCACCCCCCCCCGCTGGTACAAAGACCTCTCCACAGGTGTGGCTGTACTGGACCAGTAGTCAGTGACGGGTAAGATCCAATTGCAATGGTACCAATCTAACGGGTAAGGACCATATGTACTATTGGACAACCTAAGGAAGGCACGGTCCCTAAGCCACATGCTTTTTGTTTAAACAGAGAGGGGGAGATGTTGAGAGCCACAGCCGAAGGGGCCCCAGCAAACTTCTAGCTGCCAGCAAACTTCCAGCTGCTGGCTGATGATTGGCTCACAGCGGCCCCAGCAACATCTAGCTGATTGGCTCCTCTGCGGTGATGCTCATTGGGCTGTTTCCCTGCCCTTTCAGACCACGGAGCTGCTCATTGGGGGACTTTTTTGGCTCTGCCCACGTGACCCAGCCAATCAGCCTCAAGAGCAGGAGGATTGTGGGAGGTGGAGAGAGAGGCTTGGGTGGGAGAGAGAGGCTTGTGGAAAGCGGTGGTGGCAGTTGGGGCTCTGAGGGTTTTTCCTGAGAGGCTGTTTTGTTTGGCATGTGTGGTTCTAAAAATAAAGTTAGTTTCTTTTGACAAGTGGCTCCTGATTGTGCCCAGCCAGACTGCGGCACCCTCCTGCTCCCCACTTATCTCAAGAAGTTGCAAGCACAGCAGATTGTACAGTTGTTCTCTGGAACTACAAGCAAAAATGTGGGAAGATGGGGCCAGTTCAAGGAGAACTGTCCTCAATGGATGGCTCTGTAGGCTCAAGTGAATGTAGGAGGAGCTCAGTAGTTTTGAGGTATAAAGAACACAAAAGATGAAAATGGATCATTCTCACTAATGCTGAGAATGACCTCAATACTGAAACATATTAGAATATGAAGTCCCAGAGACAGGAAAAAGTCTCATATGAAACTGAGGAATTGACTCCGATTTCTTTGGATTGCAGAAAGGAAGAAGAAGGTAAGAGGTTATAGAAATTAATGGTCTAGGAATAAAAAACAAATTGAAGGGAGGAGAATACCAGCTCTACTTCCAAAACAGAGGCACACTGAATCATGGATGTCTTTGAGTGAGTCAGAAAACTATAAAGCCTAGGATATAAAGAAAAGTCTGGGACCAAGTTTCACAGCATAGGAAATGTTTTAATTTCTATTTTTATTGTTATTGCATTCATACATTATAATGGTATATAACAGTGGAGTTCAATATGACATACTCATTTATAAACATAACATGATTTGCTCCATTTTATACCCCAGTACCTTCCTTTTCCCTCCTCTCTTCCTTTCCCCTGACCTACTTCCTCTGCCCTACGGGTCTCCATTATATTTATTCATTTTGCTGGATGGTATATTATAGTTACAGATAAAAATTGGATTCATTTTTATATATTGTGTTATGTGTTTAGCACTTAGCATAACTTGGTCAGTTTCAGGGTGTGCTCTAAAATTAAAATGGTAACTTTTAATTTTAGGAAGAACAATGAAAATTGTGAAGTGGAGATGTATGAGTAGCCAGATATGGATGTGAAATAAAAGTTAAATACCTCTCTCTATTCATTTCTCTCTTTTTCCCCCTTTCCCCTCACATCCTCTTATATTTAATTTTGTATAACAATGAGGGTCTCTTTCCATCTTCCATGCAATTCCCCTTCTCTCTCCCATTCCCTCTCACCTCTCATCCCTGCTTAATGGTAATCTTCTTCTTGTGCTCTTCCTCCCTGCTCTGGAGGTGATGGGAGGGGAGGGAAGGGGAGGGTAGAGGGGATAGGAAGGGGATAGGAAGGGAAGCAGAATACAACAGACACTAGTATGGCGGTATGTATAAACGCGGATGTTTAACCAATGTGATTCTGCAATCTGTACACGTGGTAAAAATAAGAATTCATAACCCACTTGAATCAAATGTATGAAATATGATATGTCAAGATCATTGTAATGTTTTGAACAACCAATAAATAAAAAAAAGTTATTCACCATATCTCAAACAGTGGCTGGGAAAGCCAGTGTTTGAGATATGGTGAATAAAAACATGGAAGAGAAGAATATTGGTCAGTGAAAGAAAAGTTGCATATTTACATGGTTGGTCTTTAAAAGATACCTAAGATCAAACAAAAGAAGCATCTGGATCATCCGTTCATGAATTAATTGTACAGTTGAAGAGAAAACTGTTCAGTGCCAAGAAAATAAATTCTTTCTCAAGGAACAAAGATGGTATTTAACAAAGTTGAATTTTAAATTTACAAATTAGACTGGAGAGATGATCAAGATCAGCCCTTATAAAATATTTATTTTCTCATGAAGCCAGGTGCTCATTAGCTTTTCAGATAAATGCCAACTTCTTATGAGATTGCTTTACCCTAACTAAAACCCAACCCTTCAACAAGGGCATTTATTTGCATTTTTATTGAGAGTTTAATGAAGAAAACTTTTTTTTTTTTAAGAAAAAGTTAGGAATGAAGGACAAAGAAAGGGGGAGGAATATCTAAAGTGGTAGTTTAGTTACTGAAGTATTCAGGAATTTAAAAATTAATCAGGGGAGTCAAAAATAGGTAGCCAGCTATTATAATTGAGATAATCATTGAAGAAAAATTGAGTCAGTATGCCTTTAGTAACTACTTTCCTTTCTGTATTCCTAAGCAATCTCATATAATTCCATTGTAGTTTACAAAGTTACAGGAACTTGGCACTTTTTTAAATGGTGTATTTTTGATGTGGAAATCATATTATGACAGGTAAGTAACCATTATTTCAACAAAAGTCATAAACTCCTCTTCATTCATTGTACATTTCCTCTGCTCTGAAGACTTCCCTAGTATTTTTCAAAGAATTTATTTTTAATTTTTTTTAATTTTCTGTACTTTTCTATTTTATTTTTGAGGCTAATAAAATAAATTTTAGGGTCAATATAAAACACTGGAGAGACTTTAAAAGAAAAACTCCTCCTTTTCCCTTTACTATGACATTTACTGGTTAATAAATATTAAATAACAAAAAGAAAAGTGAGACGGATTTTGACTTCTCACTCTACAGACCTTCTACCTCGACAGACCTGGCTGAGGAGAGTAAAACAGGACTCTTTGTCAACATCAGAGTGTGTTCCCTGTACCCAACTTCTCCAACTCCACTCAGCCCTGATACCTGCAGAAGGCAGCATTGCCTCTGAAGACTGTCAAGAGTTATCCACTTGCCAGGTGCAGTGATGGGTCATAATCCCAGTGACACCATGCAAGGGAGGTTGCTCAGTGGTTGAGTGCCCCTGATCCCCATTAACACAACCAACCAAACAAAAATACATCCATCTCTCTCTTTTTCCGACTTAAGGTTAATGTTGGATGTTCCAGATTAAGGAGATGACTACACACAATTTTTCTCTGTCTCCCCCCATCATTGCTTATCAATTAACAAGGAAAAAGAACCATATCCCTCCAAAATAAAAAAAAAAATAACTAATCTGAAGAAACACACCATTTCTAGGAGGCACAAGACACCAAAGAACAAAACAAAAAGAAGTTGTTTTGCTATCAAAAGTTTCCCAGTATACAATCTGCAATATCTACCATGACTTTCTCCAAAACAAATGTTAGCTAACAATGTCTATCCACACATGCTAATGCCCTAACCACTATTCCTTATCACTGTGGTTCTCAGTCTACTATGTGAGAGAAATAAAGTTGATATCGAGTAGCTTGAGGATAGCATATAAACACTGATTTATTAGCAAATTATACACGTTTGGGGAAACATAATTAAAAATAAGATCTCCTGCCAACCAACAAAAGCTCTCCATGAAGGTGAAAGATTAAAACACAACACCACCAAAAACAAAAACAAATAGACCTTAAATGAAAATGTACTATACATAACAGTTTATTGCATAACTAAGCAGTTGCATGCATCTTCTTAGGGCAGGCCATAACCATTTTTCAAGTAGAGAAACTGGCAATACTACTTGTCACATACAGTTAATCCAAATGCCCTTGGCAATTGGATAACCCAGTCTGTGTTAATACACTTAATCCAAAGAAACATTGGATACCTCACATCTCTATTTCAGGAGACAGTTTTGCAACTTGAAAAAGGCAGAAGAGTAATTTCTCCTCCTCCCAAAGAAACTGGGAAATAAGAGTATTATCTCCTGGATATTTCTAACCTAAATAAAGGGCTTCGAAGGGGTGTAATACTGGCAAGTGTCTTATTTAGCTTTTATAAAAACTTACATGTAATTCAGAGACAGAAAAAAATTAACAACTCTAAATTTTATTTTAATATATTTTCCCCTAAAACATTAAAAATTTTTACCCATTCAATAAAACAATTTTTAAAAGTTACTTTTTTATTATTTCATTTTAATTGACAAGTAAAAATTATATATGTTTATGGTGCAATGAAAAACTAAGTCAAGTTATTGAACTTATTTTGCATTACCTCACATACTTTATTATTTGTTATGATGAGAACATCTACTCTTTTAGAACTTTACAAGTATACAATATATTATTATTAACTGCAGTTACCGTGATGTACTATAGCCTTCTTCAAATTATTCATCTTGTCTAATAGGAATTTGGGGTTAATGCTCAGTATCTCTTATCAACACGGAAATGCTAATCAATACTACCACACATCTATTAGATAGGGGAATATTTCAAAAAGACAAAAGAGAACAAGTGTTGGTGAGAATGTGAAGAACCCCTGGGTGGGAATGTAAATTATCACATCCATTACAGAAAAAAAAGTATGTAGTTTCCTCAGAAGTTTATATCTGCCTAACTGGAACATACAATAGCCTTTGATAGAAGATGCCTCTAGTCCCAAGCTGTACTTATCAGTGTGCTGTGTGCACTCAAATTGCAGCAAGAGACAACTGTGTGTAACCTAAGATTCACTCTACAAGAATATCTTTCCACCTTCATAGCCAACTTTGGGCTTTCAACTGCAGGCCTTCTGTCTCACCACTGGAGTCCATTCAGCTCAATTCAACCACAGCTTAAATACAGGGATGTTTTCACCACCAGAGAAATCCTTGGTGATGTTCAAGAGCTCAAGAACAAATAACTTCATCTTTCAGGTGGACAATGTAGAGCAGTATATGATACCCTAGCAAAAGAAATACTTTCAGATCCTTAGTGCAGATGAACTTCCTAACAAAGTAACTTCTTAAAAGACTGGTTACAAAAATCCATCACCTAACATTATAGTGACTAAAACATTACCTAAGAGTTTTAATAAAAAACACCAAAGAACAAAAATAAATTAATCATAGGATCAAATCATGCAATCTGGTTCCACCTATCTAGATAAGTTTTATATAGGGTTGGGATACAGTTGAGTTGGTAGAGTGTTTGCTGCTAATGCACAAGGCCCTGGGTTTCATCCCCAGTAACACACACACACACACACACACACACACACACACAGTTTTATATAACAGAATGTATTCAAAATAAAGAAAGATAGTGTTGGAGAGAAACAGAAAGTGAATCAGGGGAGTGGAGTTGGTTAATGAGAATTACACAGGGTTTATGATTCAGCTATTTCTTAAACATTTTCAATTCTTACAATGTTCTCTCTGGAGTATATAAAATTTAGGTATTCATCAAACTGTAGGTGGTGATATTTTCTCATTCTCTTTTTTTTTGTCTTTTTTTTTAATTTTTTTATTGTTGGTTATTCAAAACATTACATAGTTATTGATATATCATATTTCACCCTTTGATTCAAGTGGGTTATGAGCTCCCATTTTTACCCCATATACAGATTGCAGAATCACATCACTTACTCATCCATTTATTTACATATTGCCATACTAGTGTCTGTTGTGTTCTGCTGCCTTTCCTATCCTCTACTATCCCCCTCCCCTCCCCTCCTCTCTTCTCTCTCTACCCCCTCTACTGTCATTCATTTGTCCCCCTTGTATTATTTTTCCCTTTCCCCTGACTTCCTCTTGTATGTACTTTTGTATAACCCTGAGGGTCTCCTTCCATTTCCATGCAATTTCCCTTCTCTCTCCCTTTCCCTCCCACCTCTCATCCCTGTTTAATGTTAATCTTCTTCTCATGCTTTTCAACCCTACTCTGTTCTTAGTTACTCTCCTTATATCAAAGAAGACATTTGGCATTTGTGTTTTAGGGATTGGCTAGCTTCACTTAGCATAATCTGCTCTAATGCCATGCATTTCCCTGTAAATTCTATGATTTTGTCATTTTTTAATGCAGAGTAATACTCCATTGTGTATAAATGCCACATTTTTTTATCCATTCGTCTATTGAAGGGCATCTAGGTTGGTTCCACAGTCTTGCTATTGTGAATTGTGCTGCTATGAACATCAATGTAGCAGTGTCCCTGTAGCATGCTCTTTTTAGGTCTTTAGGGAATAGACCGAGAAGGGGAATAGCTGGGTCAAATGGTGGCTCCATTCCCAGCTTTCCAAGAAATCTCCATACTGCTTTCCAAATTGGCTGCACCAATTTGCAGTCCCACCAGCAATGTACAAGTGTACCCTTTTCCCCACATTCTAGCCAGCACTTGTTGTTGTTTGACTTCATAATGGCTGCCAATCTTACTGGAGTGAGATGGTATCTTAGGGTGGTTTTGATTTGCATTTCTCTGACAGCTAGAGATGGTGAGCATTTTTTCATGTACTTGTTGATTGATTGTATGTCCTCCTCTGAGAAGTGTCTGTTCAGGTCCTTGGCCCATTTGTTGATTGGGTTGTTTGTTTTCTTATTGTCTAATTTTTTGAGTTCTTTGTATACTCTGGATATTAGGGCTCTATCTGAAGTGTGAGGAGTAAAGATTTGTTCCCAGGATGTAGGCTCCCTATTTACCTCTCTTATTGTTTCTTTTGCTGATAAAAAACTTTTTAGTTTGATTAAGTCCCATTTGTTGACTCTAGTTATTAACTTTTGTGCTATGGGTGTCCTATTGAGGAATTTGGAGCCCGACCCCATAGTATGTAGATCGTAGCCAACTTTTTCTTCTATCAGACGGTGTGTCTCTGATTTGATATCAAGCTCCTTGATCCATTTTGAATTAACTTTTGTGCTTGGTGAGAGAAAGGAATTCAGTTTCATTTTGTTGCATATGGATTTCCAGTTTTCCCAGCACCATTTGTTGAAGATGCTATCCTTCCTCCATTGCATGCTTTTAGCCCCTTTATCAAATATAAGATAGTTGTAGTTTTGTGGATTTGTCTCTGTGTCCTCTATTCTGTACCATTCGTCCACCCGCCTGTTTTGGTACCAGTACCACACTGTTTTTGTTACTATTGCTCTGTAGTATAATTTGAAGACTGGTATCGCTATACCGCCAGATTCACACTTCCTGCTTAGCATTGTTTTGCTATTCTGGGTCTTTTATTTTTCCATATGAATTTCATGATTGCTTTCTCTATTTCTACAAGAAATGCCATTGGGATTTTGATTGGCATTGCATTAAACCTATAGAGAACTTTTGGTAATATCGCCATTTTGATGATGTTAGTTCTGCCTATCCATGAACAGGGTATATTTTTCCATCTTCTAAGATCTTCTTCTATTTCTCTCTTTAGGGTTCTCTAGTTTTCATTGTATAAGTCTTTCACCACTTTTGTTAGGTTGATTCCCAAGTATTTTATTTTTTTTGAAGATATTGTGAATGGAGTGGTTGTCCTCATTTCCATTTCAGAGGATTTGTGGCTGATATACAGGAATGCCTTTGATTTATGCGTGTTGATTTTATATCCTGCCACTTTGCTGAATTCATTTATTAGCTCTAATAGTTTCTTTGTAGACCCTTTTGGGTCTGCTAGGTATAGAATCATGTCATCTGCAAATAGTGATAATTTCAGTTCTTCTTTTCCTATTTTGATGCCTTTAATTTCTTTCGTCTGTCTAATTGCTCTGGCCAGTGTTTCGAGAACTATGTTGAACAGAAGTGGTGAGAGAGGGCATCCCTGTCTTGTTCCAGATTTTAGAGGGAATGCCTTCAATTTTTCTCCATTCAGAATGATGCTAGCCTGAGGCTTAGCATAGATTGCTTTTACAATATTGAGGCATGTTCCTGTTATACCTAGTTTTTCTAGAGTTTTGAACATAAAGGATGCTGTACTCCGTGAAATGCTTTTTCTGCATCTATCGAGATGATCATATGGTTCTTATATTTAAGTTTATTGATGTGGTGAATAACATTTTATTGATTTCCGTATATTGAACCAGCCTTGCATCCCAGGGATGAATTCTACTTGATCATGGTGCACAATTTTTTTGATATGTTTTTGTATCCGATTCGCCAGAATTTTATTGAGGATTTTTGCTTCTAGGTTATTTAGAGATATTGGTCTGTAGTTTTCTTTCTTTGAAGTGTCTTTGTATGGTTTAGGTATCAGGGTGATGTTGGCCTCGTAGAATGAATTTGGAAGTTCTCCCTCTTTTTCTATTTCCTGAAGTAGCTTGAAAAGTATTGGTATTAGTTCCTCTTTAAAGGTTTTGTAAAACTCTGCTGTATACCCATCCGGTCCTGGGCTTTTCTTAGTTGGTAGTCTTTTGATGGTTTCTTCTATTTCCTCAATTGATATTGGTCTGTTTAGGTTGTCTATATCTTCCTGACTCAATCTGGGCAGATCATATGACTTAAGAAATTTATCTATGCCTTCCCTGTCTTCTAATTTATTGGAGTATAAGGATTCAAAATAATTTTTGATTATCTTCTGTATTTCTGAATTGTCTGTTGTGACGTTGCCGTTTTCATCCCGTAAGCTAGTAATTTGAGTTCTCTCTCTTCTTCTCTTTGCTAGCATGGCTAAGGGTCTGTCGACTTTGTTTATTTTTTCAGAGAACCAACTTTTAGTTTTGTCAATTTTTTCAAATATTTCTTTTGTTTCAATTTCATTAATTTCAACTCTGATTTTCATTATTTCTTGCCTTCTACTTCTTTTGCTGTTGTTTTGCTCTTCTTTTTCTAGGATTTTGAGATGAAGTATGGGATCATTTATTTGTTGTTTTTTTTTCTTTTTTTAAGGAATGAACTCCAAGCAATGAATTTTCCTGCTTTCAATGTGTCCCATAGATTCCGATATGTTGTGTCTGTGTTTTCATTTATCTCTAAGAATTTTTTAATTTCCTCCTTGATGTCTTCTATAACCCATTGATCATTCAGTAACCTATTGTTCATTCTCCAAGTCATGTATGCTTTTTCCTTCCTTCTTTTATCGTTGATTTTCAGTTTCATTCCATTATGATCAGATAAGATGCATGGTATTATCTCTACTCCTTTATATTGTCTAAGAGTTGCCCTGTGACATAATATGTGATCTATTTTTGAGAAGGATCCATGTGCTGCTGAGAAAAAAGTGTGACTGCTTGATGTTGGGTAGTATATTCTATATATGTCAATTAAGTCTAGGTTATTAATTGTGTTATTGAGTTCTATAGTTTCCTTATTCAACTTTTGTTTGGAAGATCTGTCCATTGGTGAGAAAGGTGTGTTGAAGTCTCCCATGATTATTGTTTGGTGGTCTATTAGACTCTTGAAATTGAGAAGAGTTTGTTTGATGAACATAGCTGCACCATTGTTAGGGGCATATATATTTATGATATGTCTTGTTGGTGTATGGTTCCCTTGAGCAGTATGTAGTGTCCCTCTTTATCCCTTTTGATTAACTTCGGCTTGAAATCTATTTTATTTGATATGAGTATGGACACACCTGCTTGTTTCCGAAGTCCATATGAGTGATATGATTTTTCCCAACCTTTCACCTTCAGCCTATGTATGTCTTTTCCTATCAAATGTGTCTCCTGTAGGCAGCATATTGTTGGGTCTTGTTTTGTGATCCATTCTACTAGCCTGTGTCTCTTAATTGGTGAGTTTAAGCCATTAACATTTAGGGTTATTATTGAGATATGGGTTGTTCTTCCAGCCATATTTGTTTATTTCTGTTACTAAACATGGTTTGTTTTCCTCTTTGATTATCCCCCCCCCCTTTACTGTCCTACCTCCCACTGTTGGTTTTCATTGTTATTTTCCATTTCCTCTTCCTGTAATGTTTTGCTGAGGATGTTTTGAAGAGATGGTTTTCTAGCTGCAAATTCTTTTAACTTTTGTTTATTGTGGAAGGTTTTAATTTCATCTTCCATCCTGAAGCTTAATTTCACTGGATACACAATTCTTGGTTGGAACCCATTTTCTTTCAGTGTTTGAAATATGTTATTCCAGGATCTTCTAGCTTTCAGAGTCTGTGTTGAAAGATCAGCTGTTATCCTGATTGGCTTACCCCTAAATGTAATCTGCTTCCTTTCTCTTGTAGCTTTTAAAATTCTCTCCTTATTCTGTATGTTGGGCATCTTCATTATAAAGTGTCTAGGTGTGGATCTCTTATGATTTTGCACATTCGGCGTCCTGTAGGCTTCTAGGATTTGGGATTCTGTCTCATTCTTCAAGTCTGGGAAGTTTTCTTGTATTATTTCATTGAATAAATTGCTCATTCCTTTGGTATGGAGTTCTATACCTTCCTGTATCCCAATGACTCTTAAGTTTGGTCTCTTAATGTTATCCCATATTTCTTGGATGTTCTGCTCATGGTTTCTTAACAGTCTTGCTGAGCTGTCTATGTTCTTTTCAAGTTGAAATACTTTATCTTCATTGTCTGATGTTCTATCTTCTAAGTGTTCTACTCTGCTGGTAGTATTCTCAATTGAGTTTTTAAGTTGGTTTATTGCTTCCTGAATTTCTAGGATTTCTGTTTGTTTGTTTTTTATAACCTCTATCTCCCTGTATAGTTGATCTTTTGCTTCTTGGATTTGTTTATGTAATTCATTGTTGAAGTGATCTTTCATTGTCTGATTTTGCTGTCTGATATCTTCCTTGGGACTCCAGATCATCTGAAGCATGTATATCCTGAATTCTGTATCTGACATTCCATCTGCTGCAGCTATTACCTCTTCTAACGTTGAGTTGACCTGCATTGCTTGTGGTCCTTTCTTTCCTTGTCTCTTCATACTGTTTGCATTTCTTTCTGCTTGGTGAAACTTTGTGCTATTGAATTTTCCCCCTATATATTTATATGGTCTTGTATAGTTGCAAAGTCTCCCTCGCAGGCGTGGGCGGCGGCTCTGCCCCTCTTCCAATTGGGGCAATGTGCCTACCACGCCGGCAGGCCACTGGGCCTGTTCTGCCGGTTGGTAGCAGGTCCGCCTACCTTGCAGGTGCGGGTGGTGACTCTGTCCCTCTGCGGGCCGCTAGGCTTGTTCTGTCGGTGGTCGCAGTTCTGCCTACTTTGCAGGCGCAGGCAGCGGCACTGCCCCTCTGCAGGCCTCTGGGGCTGTTCTGCCAGTGGGTCGCAGGTCCGCCTACCTTGCAGGCGCGGGGTGGGGTGGCTCTACCCTTCCGCAGGCCACTGGGCCTGTTCTGTTTGTTGGTTGCAGGTCTGGCCTGTTCTGTTGGTGGTCACAGTTCCGCCTACCTTGCAGGCGCGGGTGGGGGGCGGCTCTGCCTCTCAGCAGGCCGCTGCTCCTGTTCTGCCAGTGGGTCGCAGACCCGCCTACCTTGCAGGAGTGATTGGCAGCTCTGCCCCTCCGTGGGCCACTGGGCCTTTTCCGTTGGTGGTCACAGTTCCACCCACCTGGCAGGCGCGGGGGGTGGGGGCGGCTCTGCCTCTCAGCAGGCCGCTGGTCCTGTTCTGCCGGTGGGTCGCAGGCCCACCTACCTTGCTGGAGTGGTTGGCAACTCTGCCCCTCCGCGGGCCACTGTGCCTTTTCTGTCGGTGGTCACAGTTCTGCCTATCTAGCAGGCGCGGGGTTTGGGGGTCTCATTCTCTTTTTTAAGTCATTTCCTAGAGCTTCCTGATTTTTTAAACATCTGTTCCTCCAATCAGTTATCATTTCTCTCAAAACATGCTTAAAGTAAATACAAATGAATGAAAGAAATTTTTATATTTTTATGATTTTACCATTTAAATTTAGAAATCTGAAAAATGTAAATTTGTTATCAAGCCACACTGTCTTGATTCAGAAAACTTATTGATCCCCTTCTAATTAACCTCATGTTGAGTTCAGGATTTAACTTGGAAATCACTTCTACAACCCTAAAGATGGCTTGACCATTATGCTTTTTAAGAAATTATATTAGCATTCTCAAGGTCATATTTTAAATTTTCCTCACCTTGTATATTTATAATAGATTCTAAAGGTCAAAGTTGTTTTTTTTTTTTTTTTTTTTTTTTTAATTTGTATTTGTTTATTTTTGAGAAAGTGTTTCAATTTGTGAGCAAAAGTTCATTTTGGCATCTGTAGCCACCCCCAGAGTCATGGAATAGCAGAGCCCTTTCACTGTCCTAATGGTGACAGCCCTGCTTATATTAACTACAGAGCAGTATTTCAGCCAAAGCTTCCCAGATTAACTTTTTCCTACTTCAGAGCTGTGACCTTTGGATGATGAATGTGTCACTAACACAAATATTTTACTAGCTTTTAAAAGAATTGTCTTTGTCAAAGCTTGGGAATAGGGATTGTTTTCATGCAATATCTGAAATAGATTTATAATATTAAAATATGATGAATTATAATGCTAAAAAATAATAAATTCTCATGTGACTGAGCTTTCAGTAACCTAGGAATTCACACTCATCAGAGAACTGCAACTGAAAAGTTTAAATTTCATAAATCAGATGTTTAGTATCTTGCACTCAGCAGAATCACATGAGAAACTTAAAGAACTGTAGATTATTAGATTCTGCAATCAAATATTGTAGGATAGTAATCAACAATGTGTGCATTCAACATCTTCTCTCACATGGCTCTACTGAAAAATTGGCAAGTAGTTTGGTGTTGGGTTTCTGCATTTGAATTTCTTACAACTTTTTTATGTCCTAGTCACCACCTAAACTTACAAGTTCCTTTAATGATAAACATTAGTTTCTATAGGTATTTAATATGGGAAATAATTGAATCCAACTCAAAGGAATGAGATGTTAATAACACATGTAAAATGCACGTAGCAGAACTTCATAAACATTATTGTCATGTGTTTACTGACTCTCAAATTAAAATAAAACAAACTTGTACTTTGAAAACATGCTCTGTGTATGGGCAATATGATTCCAAGTTGATATTTTCTAAATATTGGGTAGGTCTTTCAAAATATTTGTGGAGGTTTATATGCAGGGATCACAAGAAGAAAATAACCTTGTAAGAATATGCTAACTGTTGTAATATGTTATGTGGCTTGTGGAAAGCTATAAGGGGAAGCTTGCACAGTCTAGAAAAAGGCTAAGCTGAATTTATTTTCTTTTCATAGATTGATAGTTGAAAGCATAGTTTCAGCTATTATTTCACTTTTTTTCCTATTAGACAACACTCATAACTCATTACCTAAGAAATAAGGGAAAATAAAACTTGTACAGTGCTTACCATTCCTAAGTTTTCATGCCAGGCTTTGAGGACATTTTTGTGATAAAAATCCATATTTAACTACTGGCATTCTTTCTCTAAGGCATTATTTGGACAGTCGGAGAAGACAAGTCCAACACAGTAAGAAGCCCATGTAGGGAAAAAGTCTGCAAGATTCTTTCTAACAAAGAAAAAAACATAGCAGCTGCAAAGCCCTTGTTCTGGGTGCTTTAGATCTCTTAAGCTACTAAACAACAAAGCAAAATAGCCAGGGGCTTTCTTTTTTAAAATTGTATCTCAATTTGTGGAGCACAGGCCAAGATCTAGCATTGGGATAAAGCCCAGGGGTTTCAAACTCTGTAATAAGCCAAAACCTTCAGAAGATAAGTAGAATAGAGGTGGGGTAATCTTCTTATCTAATATTATTTAAAAATGTTATTTAAAATATTATTTAAAAATGAATTTCTATGCTTTCTCTCACTTGGAAAGGATATTACATAAATAAAATTCTGATATATATTTAAAGTAAATCTTTTAATGCATCAGGTTTCATATCATCTGATTATCTTGAGAAAACTTCAGTCCATGAGGCTACTACACATCTTCACAAAAAAAAAAAGTGGTTTGAACAGTTCCCAGAGTTATGGACATTGAGGTTCCAAGAATAAAAATTTACTGAAACTCAGGGCTGATGACTGTTTTAGAGCCATTGTAAGTCCTGGGCTGTGTCATGAACAAAGCGATGTTATCCTTGGATCCATGACTACAATTTCTGAGGGGTGGATTCTGAGAGCATAGATGAACTACAATAATGACTTGGTAGAAAATCTGGCAAAGATAAGCAATCTTTCCTAGTAAAAGTGCCATCTGACATGGATGGAGGGTACCACATAGAATATTCCACTAATAAAATTTCAGAATTGGAGTGTTCTCAGAAACATCCAGTTTCCAGATTCCCATTGTAAAACTTGGTTTCACCTACCTGATCTTGTACCTGTACCCCATTAGAGAAGACTGTTGGTGATCTCCTATCTTTCTGGCATGTTGAGCATCGCCAAACTCAAATTGGCACATGTTAACCATCTTCTATGTGATATGCAAGCCACAAAGACACAGCTTTTGAGTTCTCATTGGAAAGATTATAGCACTAGCATTGCCAAATATAAAGCTGAAAGTAGGATACACAGAACTCTGAAGACTCCTTAAAAGGTGAAGATATGGTGCTGATAGGAAAACCAGTGACAAGTATCACTATCAATGAAGCACCACAGCACAGCACCTGTTTCCTAGGTAAAACATTTGCTTTGCCATAGTTTTGCTATATAACAAATTACTTAACTTTTCTTGCCTAAATAATCTTACCTGTTTACAGGGCATTTCATAAATTTGTGTGGTTTTCTTAAGAATAAATGACATACTATATTTAAAGTACTTATCTCAGTGACTGGCACAGTATAACTGCTGTAGAAATGTTGGCTATTAATATGGATTTGAGATTTAGAGATAGATTCTAAGGTGGAGGAGATCTAGTATTGTCATGAAGGAGGACAGTGTTCTTGCAAAACATAGCCCTTTTTGGGCCAGGAGTGTGGCACAAACCAGTAATCCCTGTGCAGGCTGAGACAAGAGGATGGAAAGTTCATTTCAAGCCTCAACAACTTAGTGAGCCACTAAGCAACTTAACAAAACTCTCTCTAAAAATAAATTAATAAAATGGCCTGAGAATGTAGCTCAATGTTAAAGCACCACGGTTTCCAATTCCCAGTACCAAACACACACACACACACACACACACACACATAATATATAATATATATTATATAAGATATTATATTATGCAATATATCATCATATTATATAATATAATATGATATATCATATTGCATCATATATTATAATGTAATGTAATATAACATAACATAATAGAATAGAATGTTATATATATTACATACAACATATTATATATTACACATACAATAAATAATATACTATAGAATATATTAATATATACTACATATAACTTTGTATATTATATATATTATAACACAATATATAATATTGCATGCACTATATATTATAATATTGATATATTAATAATGATATCTTATATATATATTATTATAATATTCATATGATATATTACATATATATGGTACAAGAAATTGAAAACAGGATTGTTTCAATTAATAGTTTTATATTTTATATTATATATTTTTATATTATGTATCATATATTATATATTATATAATATGTCATATTATATTATATAGATTATACATTATAAAATGTATTGTTATATTATATATTATCAGCACCATAGCTTCACCTTTTAAGGTAATATGTGTATATATATTTATAATCTCATATATATATAGATAGATATCATTATTAATAGAATATTCTTCTTCCCATTTGTTATTGACACACATTTGGATTTCCAGAACCACATCTTCAATTTCAAGGATATACTCCTGCCAACTGAGGGCTTTGTCAAAGGAAACTAAAGAAAGGCCAGTCCTCAGGCATGAAGTTATGACTCTTGCTGGGCAGTCAACATTTGCCAATATCTGTCAGAGTGTCCTTTTTTACCAAATGCATGTAGAAAAAAATATTCATTTATAATTCATGCAATTTTTAAAGCCTGCTCATGTATATTTATTAAATATGAAGTCCTATTAATCTATAAGAATTTACAGAAAACTTGATCATAAGCTCTTAATGTCCAAAGCAATCCTCATGCTCTTCTATAATTAATTTAGATAGCCTTTCAATTGAATTGAATTTCAATTAAATTGAATTGGCACCCTTAGTGATCCTCTGTGGCATTCTCCAATCTTATCTTTATGTATTCCTATGAAGTAAGTGTTCTCTAAACATGTTGTTTATCATCTCCATAACGGTCCTTTTACATTTGGTGACATATATTATATCTAAAAATAGATATCATTGCTTTTAATTTTATTGACATTTATAGAAAAGATTTTAGTATCCTGCCTCAGAGAGTCCCCAATGATTTCTGCCGGCTCATACTCTTGCCCTTGAATCTTGTCTTCCATTACTGCATCACAGCCAAGTCTACATCATCAGTAGACTCTGAGAAAAGTGACAATGTGTGACTTCTCTAGTTACAAAGGCATTGAAGTTTCTTCCTTGGTATCTTGATCTTTCCCTTTTGTTCAGCCACCTGCTATGCCAAGATGACACAGAAACAGCCAGTTGGAGAAGATCATATGAGGAGGAACTGAGGCCTCCTCCATTAACAAAAAGTATCACCTTGCCAGCCCATGAGTGATCCGTCTTGACAGAAGTTCCATCTTTTAAATTTAATAGATAATGGTACCTCAAGCAACACTGGACTGCAAACTAATGCACACCTGGAGCCAGAAGAACATAGCTAAGACACTCCCATGTGTTTCTGACCTACAGAAACTGTGAGAAATAATCAAAGCAATTGTTGTTTTAAGCTATTAAATTTTGAAGTAATTTGTTGTATTATAAAATAAATAGTGTTGTCTATGTTCTACCTAAATTATTTTTTTATTTAATATTATTTCTTTTTAGGTTTATTTTGGTTGACACATGTAGGTCTATATAATCAATTTTAATTGCTTTATTGTAATGGAGCACAACATAATTTTTTGTGCATTATTTTTTTTAAGTACAGAGGGGCAAAAGTACCTTTCAGTTTTCAGTATATGCCCCATCAAACTCTTGAAATCTTTTTTCTCTAGCAAATGTTCAGGATTGCTTATAAATTACTGAGTTACTAGCGGAATTTATAGAACACCAGTTCTTTGAAATTGGTATTACCAAGGTACTCTCCAAAAATAAAATACCCAAAAGAAACGGGTAATGTTTTCATACCAAGGAGAGGGATAGCTGGGTCAAATGGTGATTCCTTTTCCAGTTTTCCAAGGAATCTCCATACTGCTTTCCATATTGGCTGCACCAATTTGCAGTCCCACCAGCAATGTATTTTTCCCCACATCCTTGCCAACACTTATTGTTGTTTGTCTTCATAATAGCTGCCATTCTGACTGGAGTGAGATGATATCTTAGAATACTTTTGATTTTTATTTCTCTAATTGCTAGAGATGATGAACATTATTTCATATATTTATTGTTTGATTGTGTATCTTCTTCTAAGAAGTGTCTGTTCAGGTGATTGGCCCATTTATGATTGGGTTATTTGTCAAACAATTTCTTATATGTTTGACTCTATTTGTAAAATTTAATGTCATTTTTTTTAAAGAGAGAATTTTTATTTTTTTTTTATAGTTTTTGGTGGACACAACATCTTTAATTTATTTTTATGTGGTGCTGAGGATCGAACCCAGTGCTTTGTGCACGCCAGCTGAGCGCGCTACTGCTTGAGCCACAATCCCAGTCCTCTATTTGTAAAATTTATTATGAGACAAATATCAAACTATTTAGGAAAAAATAGTCAATTTTCACCAGTTTATAAATGATAAATAAATCATGTATTTTATGAAAAATCATAAAGAATTTATTAAATAATCAAACAATTACATATTTTAGAAAGTATGAAAATTTAATTTCTAAAAATTTTGGTTTATTCTGCTCTTTATTTTAAAGCTAAATTAATATTGAATATATTTATCCATTTATAACAACATTTAATATGTACTATAGGTTCTTTTGTGAATATTTTGGGTAGAGTAACAGGAAGAATGTGGCATCCATTTATTGACATAAGAAGAAAAAATCAAGCAATAAGTAAATTTAAGACAAAAGTGGAAAAATACCCCATATACAGATTGCAGAATCACATCAGTTACACATCCATTGATTTACATATTGCCATACTAGTGTCTGTTGTATTCTGCTGCCTTTCCTATCCTCTACTATCACCCCTCCCCTCCCCTCCCCTCCCCTCTTCTCTCTCTGCCCCCTCTACTGACATTCGTTTGTCCCCCTTGTATTATTTTTCCCCTTCCCCTCACTTCCTCTTGTATGTACTTTTGTATAACTCTGAGGGTCTCCTTCCGTTTCCATGCATTTTCCCTTCTCTCTCCCTTTCCCTCCCACCTCTCATCCCTGTTTAATGTTAATCTTCTTCTCATGCTCTTCGACCCTACTCTGTTCTTAGTTACTCTCCTTATATCAAAGAAGACATTTGGCATTTGTTTTTTAGGGATTGGCTAGCTTCACTTAGCATAATCTGCTCTAATGCCATCCATTTCCCTGTAAATTCTATGATTTTGTCATTTTTTAATGCAGAGTAATACTCCATTGTGTATAAATGCCACATTTTTTTTATCCATTCATCCATTGAAGGGCATCTAGGTTGGTTCCACAGTCTAGCTATTGTGAATTGTGCTGCTATGAACATCGATGTAGCAGTGTCCCTGTAGCATGCTCTTTTTAGGTCTTTAGGGAATAGACCGAGAAGGGGAATAGCTGGGTCAAATGGTGGCTCCATTCCCAGCTTTCCAAGAAATCTCCATACTGCTTTCCAAATTGGCTGCACCAATTTGCAGTCCCACCAGCAATGTACAAGTGTACCCTTTTCCCCACATCCTCGCCAGCACTTGGTGTTGTTTGACTTCATAATGGCTGCCAATCTAACTGGAGTGAGCTCATAACCCACTTGAATCAAATTGTGAAATATGATATATCAAGAACTATGTAATGTTTTGAACAGCCAACAATAAAAAATTAAAAAAAAAAAAAAACAAATAAAAATATCTAAAAAAAAAAAAAGAACATCAAATAAACATTTATGTTATTCCATATGGTGATGATAATAATTTGGATATTTAGGGTCAAATAAAACATATCACAAAAGTTAAAAAAAAAAAAAGTGGAAAAATAGAAATATCAACATGCTGTTGAGTATAAAAAAAGGGATTGTATGTGAGAATGTTCTACTTATTGATTCACTGATCACAAAATAATAATTTCATAGCAACCTCAGTTCTTGGGTTGGTTTCAGGTAAAGTTTTTATTTTCCTTGATAATCCTAGCAAAATAGAGAAGGATATTTCTTATTTCAATGCCAGATAACATATCAGTCTATTTTTCATTATCTATATTCAATGTAAGCCAGAAGCAACTCACAATGGTTTAATGGAGAAAAACATTTTCCCACCAATGGAGTTAGCAAGCTTATATGAGCATGTGTGGAATTTAGATGAACAAAGTGGGCAAAAGTTATAGTATCTGAACAGGGAAACCTACATTTAGTGATGATTCAGCTTATTTTGCCACATAGTGATCCTCATTTAGTAGTTTTGATTTCCCTTTTTTCAGTTGATTATGGTCAATAGGAATCTGAAAATATTACATTTAATTTTCAAAAATCACTCACAAGTTTTAATTCTACATTATTCTTACTGTGGTAAATTCTTATGCCATCCCACTCAAGATGTGATTTTTTTTCCAAACTCCATGTCACAATGTCTGCCATTGCTGAATGTATGAATTAAACTTTATTATATGTATGTATGTGTTAGAAAAAAACACAGTGTATTGAGGTTTCAGTACTGTCTCCAGTTTCAGGCATACACTGGGATCTTGGGGTGTATCCCTGGCAGACAGTGCATGTGAGAGAATCAAAGCCTCTCAAACATTTAACATCACACTCCAAATTCTTTGTCATCGAGTAGCCCACTTAGTGAAACTAGGTGTTTATTTTCAATATTAAAAAAAATGCAAGTGGAAAATTGATAGAAAAAAATGCACATAGAACTGAACAAACATATTATTGGTGATTTGTTATAAAAATCAGTCTACAACTCAATAAGAATTTAATTAGACATTAGTTACTCATCTAATATGTATAACAATATCCAACAAAAATCATGGATACTTCTATGTACAAAAAGCCTTTATTTATGTACTTAGGAAGAATATATTTTCCTACCAGAGTCTAAAGAAATCCTGCTAAGAAGGGGCAGAATACATAATTACCTCATTCTAACATAATCAACATCATTGTTTTGGGCTGGATCTTCATGGAAACATGCTGTCTGGCTGACTTTAGGATATCAAACTCTTTCAGTGACATAGCATGATGATTATTAATTATAATTAAGCATTGAAATGATAAATATTAACTTTCTATTTTAAAATAATTGAGGCTTCCAATAAATACTGATTGCTTTAACATAATGAGGATGACACTTAACTCCACCAATCTAGCCCAATTGCTGTGAAGATACTGATCTGGGATTTGTTGCT